>NC_079342.1:10731091-11045257 GCF_029582105.1 Oenanthe melanoleuca
GCAAGTGAACAGCTGATGTTCTAAACAAGTTACACATACATAGGAAAAGTCATTGTACTGAGGTATATCTTTATTTGCTACACTGACTTTGCTTCTGCCTGTATGAAATGTTTCTAGGAATTGTGAGAATGAACAGTTATTGAAGAATTTTGAATCATAAAGAAGGTTTTGAAGCTCAGCAAAATGAAACTTCATCGCTGGAAATTTTCAGCAACATACTCTTTTAGTTGGCTAGTTCTCTGAGATTTATGATCTGTTGTGATTCTTAACACTTAATAAACTGTTCACAAACTCACTGGCTTTTAAACATAGGGTCACAAACTTCTAAAGATTATGAGAGATCATCCCAGCAGATAAATATCCTAGTCTTGTAATGGACACAATCAATATTCCTTTGTCTACAAAATTACATTAAAAACTGACAGGTTTATCTGTTTTGCATGCAAGTGGTCAGCTTTAGTAGTACATCCCAAATGTCCAAGTTCTAAGTATCTGCTTATCCTACTGACTCCTTCAGTCATATGACAGAACAAATAAAGCAAGATGTTTTAGCATTTTATAGGAAAAGCAAGAAACCTACCAGAAACATGATCACAGCAAAATTTATCTGTTTTTTCCCATAAGCTGTTAAAAAAAAGTTTACATGTCATTAGTACTAGTATGCAAAGTACATACATAAATACTTAAATCATTAAGGATTGTTTTGCTACTTACAAGGAGGAGTGTAAAGAGGATGATTGATATAATATGCAAGCCAAGCTGCAAATCCCCAGTAATATAAGCAGTTCTGAAAAATAAGTAATTTGAATTTGTTTTAGTACAGTCTTTTAGGCCAATATTCACCACAAGGACTGTTGGTAACAATGAATCTGGACAATCCTTCAACTTGCTGATAATACAACAAAAAATGGCAGTACTAAGTGTGGTAGGTGGGAGCAGGTAACAGTAAATAAGAAAGGAAGTAGTACTAACAGAGTTAAGATTTCCTTTAAAATATCTTGGAGCTGTTAGGTTTATAAACAGTTCTAGAAAGTACGATCATATGACTGAAAACAAAATTATCTTGTCTGGCAAGCCATTGGGCAAAGTTGAAATGCATACAGATAGTATGTTAAGAGAAACTTGTTTTGTTGACCCCCGAGATTGTAAGACCAGATTTGGGCACTCTCCTCACTTCCCTGCTTATTATTTTGCACTGCCCAATCTCCTATCCTCTTCTCCTTCACCCCATCAGTTTCTTACTTTACCATGCTTTAACTTTTCCTTGATGCTTTCCTCTGCACTTTCACTGCGATTTCTCTAATTTGTCCCTTTTGCTGCTGTCCTTGTGTTTCTGTGGTGCAGTTTCCACTCCCTAAACTCTGATAACACAGCTGTCACTAATCACTGTACTGACTCATTCCTGACCAATCTCAGTGCTTGCTCATAGGCTTCATCCATTAAAAAACTACTTACAATGACAATCTTTACCTCTTATTTGGCCTCCTTGGCTCTGCCTCCTGTAGGTTTTTTTCTGACACTCATTGCTGCTTCAATGTCTTGGTGACACTTTATTATCTCCCTCCTTATATATATGTAGGTGGGATGGAGGCTCTTGGCCCCTTCCTCTTCTTGCCCTGTGCTCTAACCTCTAGGTGCCATTCTCTTGCAGACAGGCTTTTACCCTCATCAACAATTGAGACAATTCCCTCTCATCAGTTGAGTCTTCTTTTGCCCAACCTAGTGCCTCAGTTTTTGATATATTAAGGTGTGTTTGTTTATCACCTGGACTTCAGCAAGACCGCAACTGAACTCTTTATCTTCCTTTCACCGCTTCTTTTGTTCTTTTCTTTGCTTTATCTTTCCTTGCATCCTATCTTCAATTCTCAGTAAAACTCTGATCCTCTTACTCTTTCTGGTCAAGCTCCCCTTACTTTTTCTAGTCCTCTTTCTTTTTCTTGGCTTTCCAAATAGTTTCCTACACCTTAGACATTTCGAGGTGTTTCTGCTTTCTCCTTCACCACTTCCTTTCCTGCTCATGCAGGCAAAAATCCCATCCAAGGCTGCATTTTTTACTGTCCTGACTGGTTTAACTTTATTTTTTTGGCTTTGAATTTTGCAGTCTTTTCCCCCTGTATATACCAGAACTGCATTTCTAGCAATAATACCCTGGGAAAGTGATTACCTCAGCATGTCCAACCTGCACTAGCTGACTGCAGTGTCTGATGGTGCATTTTTCTGAAAATGCTGGTGCCTTCTCATCTGGCTGCAAACAGTTGTATCAAATGTTCAGTTGCATTTCCACTTTCTTCTCAGGGTTAATTGAATCACTGCAGTGCCCAGAGACCTCAGACACCATGGACACACTTTTGGGTATGCTGTAATACAAGCACTGAGTATGTCCTTGCTCTGAGATTGTATAAGAGATAACTGATGAGAAAGAGCAAATTATTAACCAGTAATTACAAATCATGTGGGATGAATGAGCAGAAAAGAATAAATAGCTTCTCTGTGATGACTTTATTTTCCCCCAGGAAATGCAACAGAACCAAAAGAATGATTCCAGTGAGGGACAATATAGGTAGTGCCCTATCCATAAACTACTGCTTCCTCCCTAACTAGCTTCTTCAACTTAAAATTTACTGACTGCTGTACAAACTTAGGTGGAAACAATTTCTTGTAATCTTGGAATGGCATATTCAGAAAAACCTTCTCCTAGCTTCAAGGCTTGGCACAGGATGGAACACATGGCTATAGATTTCAGTGAAGCAAAATTAAATAAATTAATTATCATGGCTCTGTCCCCAACAATTTATTTACATGTTGTAAATAAGCTGAACAAGTGCTATTCAGCCAAAGAACATCATTTACTGCAAGAGTATTCTCAGTTATAAGAAAAGGAGCTTTAAGGTGAGCGGGATCTACCACTGCTAAGGACCTTAACAGTAACACTTGTAAATGTCCAGGTGCCACTTGAATCCTTGCTGCTCATACAAATGCCTCCAGTGAGGTTCAGATAGGAACATACTTCATAAACTTACTTGGAAAGAAGAAGGAGTTTCTGTGAATCTTGAATAATAAAGCTTTACAACAATCTCTTACAATGCTGTGGGTCAAGTTTAGATATTGCAAGGATCCCATAAATAAATTATTCCTAAGTTTCCAAGCTTACGGTTAGAACTTTTGTCTTCTCTAGTGCAATTGGCAATCCAGTTCTTCATATCTTGCCTATGTTTATTAATGACCAGCATGTACCCTTCTGATTGTCTTCTTATATTATCTTCTGGGATAAACAGTATTTATTTAGAGCTAATGTTCCCTTTCCTCCAGATGTTTTTCTACAAAGTGATGATATCCCTTCTTTTTACTCACAAAAGTGTTCATGGGTAAAGAAAGACTATGTAAGACCAATTATAAGAATAATCTTTGAGGAATTCTACTGGTACTTCCCTATTATTAAAGGTCTGATTGATTCTTTTTTTGGTACAACCATAATTATCTTTCTTTCAATTAGTTCCTTTATCACAACACAATTTTTCTGTTAGTGCCTACCTTATTCACCCTAAGGAGTTGTTTACTAGGTCCAGATAAAGCAGGTATTCTACATTTCCAATGCTTAGAAAAATCAGTTATCTTAGAAAAAATTAAACTATGGTAGTGCACTCTGTTTTTAGTGAAGCTGCTGCATTGTAGAGCATAATTTATTCCTAGTTCCATTTGGAAAAAAAGGATGAAAATCACATCTTTTATCAATTCCCATCTGAGATTTCTGCTTATTGAGACTGAAGTGTCTTCTGTACACATAGCATTCTACTGCACTTAGGAAATAAGGTATCTGTATCTGCTGTGTATGTGATCAAACCCTGAAAGTAAGAAGTTTTGTCTACCATTTGTATGTGATGGAAAACAGAAAAAAGGGTGTGATGTTTTTCACACTAGCACAATTTCGGAGTAACACCACCAAGGCCAATGAAATTATAAAAGCAGATCAAACCCAAGCATTGCTAAGCAGCTGGAATAAGTGAGCAGCTTTACAAATGAAAGCAAGTGACACCAACCTGAGAAGATGGAAAAGAGAAAGTGATCAGAATGACTGGTACAAATGTCAATTTTAGCAACAACAGTTTGTATGTTCTGAAAGGAACAAGTAGTTGTCAGAGATGGCATTGAGAAAAATAAGTATTACACTGCTTGTTTTTTCAAGGTAAAATTGTTCGTTTATCTGTTATTTAGCACTCATCAGCTACTGTTGTGTCCAGAACAAGAGATCTGCAAGATCTGTTGTGTCAAGAATGAGATCTGTGAACCTTTTAACAACTCTTGCTGCAGGAAGCACAATAAATTTCTAGGGAAGATTCTTCTGGAGGGCTGCTGCTCCACTACAGACCCTCCTTTCCTGAAAGCACAAAGCTATCACCTGAAGGACCAGAGCCCATGGACAGCTATAAGAAGTTAGCCACAAGGTAGAGCTACAGCTGCTGCAAGTATCACTGCCATAGTAAAAATTACAAGGAACTGTCTAAATCCCAAATGTTAAAATTCTCAAATGCTTTTCCAGTTGATAATCTCTTGTCTTTCTTAGAATAAGGTGTACTTTTGAACTAGCATGTTCTCTGTTGCAAACATTAGTGAAATAACTGCAGCTTATGCATAACCATGCAGTCACTGTACCATTCTCAGCTACCCAGGAAACAGGGTCTGCACCCCAAGAGCTGCCCTGTGCCACAGCAGCACTGATGACATTAGAGAATGCTCCTTTGGAGAAGAAAATGCAGAACAACTAAGCTGATTTGAGCTGGATCAAAGGTAAATTAACAGTTCCTTAACAACAAAGAGAATTTTAGGGGCAAAGAAGACATAGAATGACTGTTACAAAAATAGATGTTTTTACAAATTTTTTTAAAGCAGCTCTCCCACCATTTTGCCTACCTGTACTATCTTTAAAGTTAACTTGTTACTAAAACATTCACACCCAAAGACCTAGCTGAGTGAAAATGAAGGGCATGCTGAAGGCTTTCAATTCTAAAAAGTAATGAGACTTCTATAGTATTAGTAACAGTATGACAGATGTGGGTTATACAATAGTGACATTAAGAAATCTTCTGAAAGAACTGCAGCTTTATGGGTGAGAAGTGCTGTGCTTTGCTACAAAAACCACACAAAAAAGTCTGTGGTGCAGAAGCATAGCATAGGCTGGCTAGGCTGGATTTGTAAGGGCAGCTATGGATAGATTCTCACACAATTTACCTTCACAATATTCCTCAGTGGCATAGTCCCACGGGAGAATCGATGAACAAATACTGTTTCAATCAACCTTTTGATGTAGTGGAAAGAATGGCAGATACATGCCAAGCTAGAAACAGCAAGATAAAAGCATTTAAGAGTGCTTAAAAAAACAAATGTGGCAAGACATTTGGAATAAGACTACAAGAAATACTGCTCAAGCCTGCAAATAGACTTACTTAACTACTGGGTGTGGGCTTGATGTAAACCTCTCATCCAGTCCATAGACAAAAGTCATGCGGAAATAAAACAGAAAATAGATGAACAATGGACCTGTATATTCTATCAAAAATACCTGCAAAAAGAAAGAAAATAATTAGACAGCTGAATTAGAGGATGGTTTTGCTTTGGTTTCTTTGGGATAACTAACACCTCCATGCATCCAGGATGGCATTAAGAGAGGCAGGGAGGGAGTAAAAGGTTTGGGCTCAGGCTATGAAACTGGTAGCCATGCACATAAGTATTTTGCAATGATTTGCCTCAGTTGCATTCAAACAGCCATTGCCAGTGCAGAAGACACAGTATGGATATGAAAAGATAATAATGGCAGCCCAGAGATCATGACAAATATGCATGCATGTTATATTTGTGCAGCTCTCACCCTTCTCTTGCACTCAAAAGCAGTTGCCTTATTTTTGTTTAAAATGAAATTTGGTGGAGAATTTGCCTTGAGAAATAGGAGTTCTGCTTCTACTGAATGAATTTTGTTTAAACTGGAAACACAGCTCGTAAGTATTCAGAGTGACCCCATCTGTGTGAACAGTTAGTACAGTAGTTGTCCTGGGAAACAATAATTTCATTCTATGTTCAAACGAGTTTTAATTGGAATACTAGAAGGAAAATAAAAAGAAATTAAAAAAAAAAAAAAAAAAAAAAAAAAAAGAGAGGAAACCAGAGAAGCTATTCTCTAACTTGATTATATTTCAGATAGGGGTGTATTTCTTAGGAGTACACTTTAAATTGAAATTAACTTTGGACCAAATATTAACAGCTGAATTTTCCACCCATCTGTAAGTAAGTGTTCGACTTCTGTCACAAACAAACAAAAACCCAACAACAAAAGAGAGCAAACCAAAAAAAAAAAAAAAAAAGAAAGAAAAAAGCCCAAACAATTCCAGTTCTGCAACGTGTTTAGAGTTATTTTGATACTCAGAAAAGATGGATATTGACTTCTGAATATGATCAGTATTTTCTCTGGCAAACATCAGGTTTGCTTGTAGATGAGAAGCTCATCTTTTTTATTTGATAATGCTGAAGTATTTGTTGGCTTATATTTGAATAAAGTAGCTTGAAGGGCAAGGAGAGCAGAATGCAAAAGATTGTGAAATGGTAGAAGCCTGGTGTTACTCTGCAATGTGATATTTTGGTGTATATTAATGCACATATGTCTTGAAGTCTACACTGCCATTAGAAGTTTTTGTCTGTTTTCCTGTTTTTCTGGATTGAGTAATAGCTGCTTGATTTAGCAGCACTGCATCCAAAGTAAAGATGTGAAGACTCAGTCTTGCAGAACATATTTGATTTTTTTTTATTTTACCCCCTATTAACATTGTCTTTGCTATTTATAATCAACACAAGGTTTTATTAATGTCTCATAGCTAATAAATTATAAATATGCCTTTAGATTACGAGGTGCTTTTCCCTTGGCATCATGCTGTTTATTGGAACTAGTGTAATACTGTGCAGCAAGGACCTTCTAGAGAGCTGGAAGGGTCATTGGTCACCTCACTGCATAAACAGCAGTGCTGTGTTGCCTGCCAAGTGAGTTGTGATAAAATTTGCATTTGAGCTAAGACAGTAAATATGCAAGGTCTTTGTGGATGGCTGCTAATACTGCAGAAATTTTCAGCTGTCATTAGCCTGTCACTGGCATCCTAGACACAGTCACATGCAGACAGCAACTAATCTTACTTTTATGCATTTTCTTGCTGAAGTCACATCAAGTACTGACATGTGAAGTCACTCCCATGCCTCTTTGCAGGATAAACTCATATGAGTATAATCCTAATTTTGTGAGGAGTTACACAGGTCCTGTGGAGCAGATTGTCAAAGCCATTTACATACCTAGTTCCTAATGATTTTGCAGTAGACATCCATTTGACAACCTGCATTTTAGTTCTGTAGAGCCAGCCTACCCTGCAGCGGGTTTTCCACTGCTGCTTTCCCAGAGAACTAAATAGGCATTCAATCTTACTGCTTTCCCTGATTAAATGAACTGAAGCAATGAGAATTCATTGCCTGCATCAGAGCAGGCATCATGCAGAAATATTGAAGAGAAACAAAAAGTGATGTAAGGATTAACTATGGAAAACTAGCCATTAAAATGGCTCAGACTTGAAGCAGAGCTCACCGTAGTCCATCCTATCTGTGGCCCTAAGTCTTTAAAGTATAAGGTAGCAGTTGTGCCAACAGGGAGGTGCTGCAGGATTTCTTCATCCCTCAGGGACTTTCCTTCTGAGAAGGAAAGAAGTAATTACATCTTAGTGACATTCAAATCCATTTGGTAACATATTAGCTTTGTATGGTGCTTTATTTATGAGACTCCTTAATGTGATGTGGGTTCACTGGCAGCTCATTAAGCATACCAAGAATATTTACACTTAATTAATTATCCCTATAATCACATATAAGCCTGCATCCTCTATTCACACCAAAACAGTTAAGATAATTCTCAGTCCTATGTGCCTGCCTAGTCTAGTAGACTTGCTCCATCACTGCTAACAGCAGAATTTGTTGATGGGGCAATGCCTTTATCATAGTTCACTGACCTCCTAGTCAGCTGCACCTCTCTCTCTCTCCTCTCTTCCACTCTTCTCATTGCTCATCATCAAATAAACAGAAGATAGGATAAGCTGTGTTTGGAAAACTCTCCTATAGAAATTTTCATTGCCTTTCTTTTCCCAAACAACCAGCTAGGAGGTGATTGCACAGTACTTGAGCTTTTAATGCCTAGACTTGGAGGAATCTCCAGAAGGCCAGCATTTTCTCTTGGCAAGTCTCACTACGTAAATTCATAGAGGAATCTGACAAGAGGACCTTCAAAGAAGGAAATAAGATAATAATTTATCTTTTTTCCATGGATAGATTTTACACAATGAACAAATCTGAGCATACTTTCAAGGGACTGTTTAAATAAAATTATCCTTAATGAAAGCAAAGGAAGAAAGTGTTATATTTTAGCTAAGATGAATTAACACAGTTTGGCAGTTAGACTTTTTTTTTTTGGACTCAGGCCATGTAAGAGGCTTCTAGTAGCAATACCTACAAGTGTATTAATGAAGTCAGCCAGCTGTCATCAGCTTTGTCAGCAGTTGCTATGTCCACAGCAATGTGTTCTGCATTAGCTTCTCTCAAAAGAACTGTAATTCCTGCTTGAGAGCAGAGGATTATGTGAATTGATAGCTCAAACTCACAGCCCCTTTTGGTACTCCCAGCTGAGCATGATCATGGAGATCATTTCACTGCAGCTAAGGGCAGTGTGTATCTAGATCCTGTGCTGCCTCTCTGGAAAGCAACAGTGCTCAATAGTTAGAAAGTGCATTGGGACAATGGGCAAACTCCTGAGTTAATTACCAAGCACCAGGGTGGAACTCTGTTTCCTTCCAAAGAATTGTATTTGTTCTGGATTCTCTTCACCTTTCACAATGCTAATTAACATAGCTGGAAACAGATTCTCTAGTGCTAATACCCTTAAGTACACCGTTCATGCCAGGGCCCTGCTCAGTTTAGTTACAAGCACTTACTTGGATCAAGTTTTATTGACTGCCTTGCTGGGTACCACCGAGGATCTGTAAGACCATACAGAATTGTGTGATATGCAATGTTCAGTTTAGATCATCCATACTACTACAATCAACGCAACACAAGATGAGTTTTGTTTAAAGGTTTTTATAAATATTTATTCAACACTAATATAAGTGATAATTTATGCAGCAGAAAAAAAAAACAAAGCTGTATCAGAAATTACCGAAATCTCACTGTGATCACATTCATGTGCATTATGTCTGTGTATATCACATTTCAAATTATGTAATTTTTTCCTATTTATGTACTGGATATTCTGATGTGAGGTGAACTGCTGCAGAAGTTATACTCACATAATTTATGGAACATCAATCTGATCTCTCTAATTGTAGCATTTGGTTCCACCTAGGCAACAAAAATATTATACATATAAGATGCATATTTTGAAAGAAAACTACTAGGTGTAAGACTATTAAACAAAATAGAAATATGGCTTAGACAATATAACTGTTTCTTAGAGATGTATAGCCCTGGCATGAAGGATTCAAAGAACTGACAGGAAAAAGGCAGGACAGTTTTTGACACCTGTCTCAGAGGCAGCTTCTCTAGCAGTGATCAAGAGTTATTACCACAGCAGTGGCAATTTGATGGCTTCTGAGTACCACACAACTGGCATCCTCTTAGTAAAACAACTGAATTGTCTTTTTTGCCCAAAAGCTCCTTCTGGAAAAGGGTTGGAATACTCTGTAGTCAGTATGACATTTGCACAATCATTGCAATTGGCCAAGGAAAGGCTACCAGGAGATGAAATACCCTTCATGAGCACCAAATTTACTTAAGTTAGTAATTTCTAAAAAAGTCACCTAGGCTTTTAAACAGATTTTTGTTTTACCTTATCTAGGAAGCATAGCTGTTTCTTTGTCTCCCCATCAAGGATTTCCACCTGAGAGGACACAAAATGATAATTAATCCTTATTGGCTAAATAAGGTATAAACTCTTAGTTGATTCCCAAATTAATAATCACTGTGACTCTCAGCGTGAGACACCATTTTTCTCTGATCTGCGAATTGAGTTAAAAACCTTCTTGATGTTCTCAAAAGACAGCTTCAATCACCAGGCTCCAAAAGCACTCAACTTGGAAAAAAAATGCCAAATTAATTGTCTTCTTGGATATATTCAGTAGCAGAAGTAGCTAAGTTTTTGATCAAAAAAGTCATGTTGGGTATTTTCTTATGCTAGAGCAAGAGGAACAAGTAAGGGATAGAGAAGTTTCACAGGAAGCACTAAGGAACATTACTTTTATGATACATAAAATCAGAAAGAGTTTGGTAAAAAATTTAAATGTGTATATATATATATGCATATAAGCAAATACTCTGAGTACATAAAGCTTGAAGATTATGGTGTATTGTTCCCAGAATATTTTAATTGCAAGGAGAGTGGAAAATACTGGTAGACATAATGAACAAATGCAGCTAAATATCTGGGCTTCACAAACACTTAGGCATTTGTTATAGGAATAGTTAGTGTTACTCTTGCCTCTTAGATCACCTGCTTTATTAACTACATATTAACATTTTATATTCCAAGTGGTTTAGCTACAGCTCTGAAAAGGAAAGAGAAGTTTATTTCCATGATCAAATGACAGTTTGGCACAATGTTATGATTTTGATCCACAGCCAAACAGAAAAGTCCCCAGACATTTCAACGCCCAGTTGCAGCAGCTCCCTAAACCTCATTGCAGTTGTTGAGGTTTTTATATAAACATCTAAAATTAATTATGTTTGGTATTAACTGGCCAAGAGAATAGATTAACATTAGACTTTAAATATGACTCCTCACTAAAAATAAGAGTCACAGGCCAGTATCTTTCTCAGAGGGTTGCTTTGAAGAGATCACTTGTTTGGAGTATCTTATTTCCTTGTTTCACTTGCCCCAAAGGGTTCTTTTTCTTCTGGTGCAGCAATGGAGCACTGCAGCTCCAGTCACGCCTATCAAATCTGATCTCCACAAAAAACACAAATGCCATGATATTTTCTGCCTGTGCATTGCAAGCTCTAACTGGGACATTGAGGGAGATAAGCACTGTTCCTCCTTTGTGACAAGTATGTGATGGATTGTTAGGATATGTTTTCCCTTGATTTTTTAATATTTGAAATAACACACATTTCCAGTTTCAATGTGTGTTAGTGTGAAATCTCCATGGGAAAGCAAATGCAATGGATTCCTTTTCCAGAGGACTATTCTTGAAATGCATCATTCTGACACTTGCAGTCCCCAGAACAAGTATAGGGCAGTGAGGGGCTGTATACCAATTTTTGTCCCTTCTGATGCCAAGTTGCTACAAGGACTATTGAAATATTTAGTGTATCTCAAAGCTCTTTTGTCAATGAATACTGTTGGGCTGCCCAGTGACTGCAGCAGTGACTACACTTTTCGTAGTAGTGTCCTGGTAGTTTTTAGTGTCCTTCTCATTCCATACCCAACCCAAACATATACATATTTTATCAGAATTCTCCAGGGGCAATTTTAATCTATGCCTTCAGTTGCTGTATTAGAGAGATATTCTCCAGGTCAATTAAAGTGGTTTAAATATCTTTCTGCCACCTATGGTATTTCTATTGGGTTATTCTTAAGACCAGACTGAAAATTAGAGTTTTACTTCTGCTCTGTGGTTTTCATGGTAGTGGCTGCACAGAAATCTCTGTGAACCTTTAGAATTAGTGTGGAAAACAAACAAATCAGTCATCCAAGATGTTATTTACTGTTACTTGGCTCTGTTCCAGCACGATTCTTTCAAATGCCAAACTGTCGTACTTGCTTATGCTGGTCCATGCAAATACCTAAAGGAAGCTTACAGAGATGATGGATCCAGACTATTCTTGGGGGTGCACAGAGATAATGGTGAGAGGGAATGTGTCTGGATGCAATAGGAGAAAATCCAGACACAAGGAACTTTTTTCACCATGAGCTAGGCTGAGAGAGGATGTGGAATCTCCGTTCTTGGAGACATTTAAAACTGGACTGGACAAGACCCATTGCCATTTAATCTGGCTGTATCTACTTTGAGCAGGAGCTAGACTGCCTTCCACAAGGCCCCTGCAACCTAAATTGCAAAATGTTTCCTTTTTTTTTTTTTTTCACTTCAAACATTTCATTTACTTTCAATTACTTTCAAGATCTAAGCAAATATCAAACATTCTTTCCCTTTTCAGAAAGGTGGATGCCAGAACAGAGATTCCACTCCAGTCCATAGCAAATTTTGCAACAAGAATGAAAGCAAGGTGACTGTTTCCTCTAACTATTATGCCTCTTAGATTTATCAGAACATCCCCCAGTGTAGATGTTCCCTGCACAAGAAACAGAAAAGCCTGATCCAGTGCAAGAAATGGTCGTTCTTGAACATCCTGGCCAATCTATGAAGCACTGAACACAGTGTTTCCAGCCTTGAGGCACAGCACCAAGGCAGTTAATGTATTGGTTGGCAACAGCTTTTAGATACCCAGCAATCTGTTCCTGGAACACTTACTGATGGGTATCATCTCTTTCAAACATAAATTGTTTGGCTCAGAGAACTTTAATTTCATTGTGTTTTCAAAGCATTTAGCACAATAGGACACCAACTGCTGGCCTGCATTAGTGCAGTAAGACTTACAGTCCACTTATTTAGTGAATTTTTAAAGACATTTTAAACTACAGCTTCTCTGAGACTACTTAGAGTAGACCTTAATCAATAGGCAGGTTTGTGCAAGAAGTTAAAAACTCTTTTATAAGTGACTACTAAAATATATCTTTGATGCTTAGAAGACAAATTTGTTCTATAGCATAAGGATTAAAAATTGAGAGCATCATCAGTAAAAGAAAAAAACTTGATTATGAATGTTTAGAACATGAATAGGTTGAGGGCAAAGAATAATCAATATACAATAGAAGCAGAGAAAAGTACATTCAGCTGTTAAATTTTTATTCAGAAAATAAAAAGGTAAAAATTAAAGAGAGGAAAGTATTCATAAGGGAAAAACAGCTGAGCAAAGTGTTTAAAAAGAGTTTTTAAGATGCAATATCTCTGTAATAGGATTACAAAAATATAGTCACTTGAATTCCTGCAATTTAAAGCCATAGCTAGAGTGCTAAAGGATCAACAGATCTTCAAAAATGATGTGATAACTGTTATGGAAATACTGACACATTTATCATGTCTGTGCATCTTAGAAGTTTAATTTGAAACCATTTGTAATCAGCAGATTAAGTAAACTCAAGTGAGACTTTATAAGCACTGACATAAGCATATTTTGTATTGATTTCTTTTGAAATGACTCAGTTTAAAAAAAAAAAATAGAGTTTATTTCAGAGTATTAGGAACCAACCTGGGAAAGAGCAATGCAGAACAAATTCTCCCTGAACTGTTAGAAGGTTACATAAATCAGTTTCTTTGAATTTAACTCTAAAAAACCAATCCAGTGGTTGCCACAGTCCTAACTGAATCTTTCTAAACATTTTTCATACAGAATTATTCATTTTCTCTATCTCCTTTAACTTTTCTGGTAGACTGTGTTGTTCCTGAAGGGAGTAAGCATGCCTTAGTGTGATCTCACACTAGGGGCATATCAAGAACTGTTTTCTTCAAGTCAACAGTTAAGCCAAAGGGAGACTGTTGTGTTTTTACACTGAAAATTCTGTTTGTGCTGCTGCTTTACAATTGACTCTCAGCCTGAAGCTTCTCTTGCACTGAAACTGTTGAGGATGGGTCTAAGGATCCATCTAGAATTGGCTCTTTCTGAAACAGCCAGCAGCAGGTGACTCAGAAAAAGTAATAAAGCAGGGCAAGAATGTAGGGACTGAGGACAAGGGAAGAGCAGACACAGTGACTTGATTCTCCTGCACCAGAAGTGCTGTCTATGTATTTAGTAACTTTTCATGGATTTCTTTCCTCAACTAGTTTATCCATTTCCTTTTAAACCTACACAAACAGTCCTGAGGCAGGGAGTCACACAGCTTAGCCACATGCTATGGGAGAAATTCCCAAACCAGAACCAAGGCAAATGTTCAACCACAAAGCAAAACTTCATCATCTTACCTGTGGAGTGCTGAACCTTATTCTCTAAGCAGTCCAGCTAAACAAATCCTTACCTCTGAAGCAACGGCTCATATTCCATGAGACTAGAATCTTATTGCATTATTTCACTGTGCATGAAGAGATACAGTAATGCCCATACTCAAAAGGTTTTCTAAAATGAATTTTCACTTTTGTAGAATTCCATGTCATTACATTACAGGTTCACAAGAGATACACTAGGTATTTACTCCTCAGCTTCCTAAGTTCTGCTCTTCTGCAAGCCAGTGAACACCAGTGTTCACCTGTGCTGACACTCATACTGCATTTTTATTTCTTCCATCTGTTTCTGATTTGCTAGTTAGACACACTTTCATCTAAATCCCCAAGGATATTGATCCAGTAAGCATCTTTATCCCAAGGTCAGCACAATGCACAGCATTTAGAGTCTTTCTGAATGAAACTAAACTGTCAGCAAAGGAGATGATCTAGTTCTTCATGGTTTATATGTAATAGTTAGACACACTGCCAGGAAGTGGGAAAATTGCTTTGGTCTTTTGCCGTTCCTCATTTCTCCCACAGGCAGACCAAAAAGTACAGGCAGGAGAGGACTTCAGTGAAAAGGGCAGTCTGCTATCTGAAGAAAGCCTGAATTTCTGTCTCTCTGGGCTCCTTTTATCACTGCTCCCTTCCATTGTAATTCTGTTCAGTATTTGTCTTTAGCAGATGCCTTTTGGGATATCACACAGTAAAGAGATAAGAGTTGAAGTAAACTCGGATACCCTGACCAAATTGTCCTATCTGATCTTGGAGCTGGGTGCAAAACCCAAGCACATTGCAAAACCATAGTTGCTTTGTGGACCTGGGCCTAAGGATGATAACAGGTGGAGCTATAAATGTTTATCATTCAGAAAGAAAAATCCATTTATATAATTGACACGGCTAAAATGAGTCAGCAAAAGAACAGTCAGGAAAGAAAATGAAGGTCTATTCACTTGGGGTGGGAGGCTGATTTATTTTTCAAGGGAAAAGTCATTAAGGCTTTCACAATGAATGCTGGCTTTTGAAAATCTGTGAAAACTTTCCGGCTCTGACTACTATGAAATCTTTCAGGAGGATACACAAGATGAAAAGGAACCTCCACCTGTTAATACGGACTTGGTGTGTATTTACTTATGCTGGCTAACACTGAGCTGCATGTTGCCAATTTCCCAGGCATGCTGAAAAGTCACATCATTCACTGAGTATCACTGTCACTATGGAGCACATTGGAGTCCCTCCATCTGAGAACCTGAGCCAGCTTTGACTCAATGCTAAGCAGACATCCAGGTTTTTCAAGACCACTGCATAGTCTTTTCCTTGTGCAAGAGAATATTCACTGCCTTGGGGCTTTAATGTATGCTGGTTATTTTCTACAACAGCAACATTCAGGTAGAAGAGTTACACAAATTCTTTGTGAAATCACAATCATATCTTTGTATCAGCACTGTGATTTGTCTTATCAAACGTCAGTATTTCTAGTTTCATTACTACTCAGTGTAGTATAATTCAGTGTAGGGATGTCAAAATGTGTATGCATATACATACAGTGTATGCTTTTGATATGGAATTGAAGAAATTGAAGACTTGGGTTTTTTCTTTGTTTTTTACCTAGCAGCATCAAGGATGGGTCTGCTGTCTTTTGACAGGGCAGGAAGACTGAAAACCTTGGGAAGTTTAGAGACCTTATACAGACAGATGAACTTACAAAACTAGTACTATTTTTTTTTATACACTTCAAAGAAGCCATTTCTTTCCTAATATATGACTTTCCATTTTAAATGTAGCCTTCAAATTCTGAGTAGCTCCAGGTATTTCCTACCAATTAATGTTTTACTGTTATCTTCTACTATACAAAATTCTCTCTCAAGCTTCACAGAGAAAAAAGACAAATTGCTGTCTGCTAAGTAAAGCAGTACAACTGAGTGTTGAAGTGTTGGTAAGTGTGGGGAAAAGTGGTAAGAGAAGAGTAAGGGATAATGTTTGCGCTGTCATCTCCTTTCTTTCTGTAATAATAATCTTTAGTGTTACCTGTGAAAACAGAGCAGATGTCTTCAAACAGCAGGGCAATTTTCAGTTGTCCCCTTAAATGACCGTTCAAATATCTCATATGTGGCCTTGTCTTTCTGGCAATTCCTGGAGGATACCGCATCTTGAAATGTTCTGCAGTCCTGCTTTTAGCACTTGCTCTCAGTGCTCTTACTTGAGGAGGCTTTAGACAGCATAGCTCTGAGGGGGAGAAGCCTTTGTAACAGGAGCTGTGACATCTCAGCCATGCCAGCCAGACAGCAGTCACCACCCCACTTAGATTCAGAGGGCTTTCATCACAGACAGAAGAGGGAGGAACTTTAAATGCCAACAAGGTGGGGGTGGGGCAGTACATTATTGCTTTTAGACTGTAGTGCACATGGCAGTTCAATCTATCATCAGGGAGTGAAGTTTCCAAAATATTTTTGGGTATCACTGCTCACAAAAGGCACTTACCATCCAAACCAGTTAAGGAAGCAAAAGTGCAACTGTAGCTCTTGTGACACTAATTTTCTACAGTATGAATATATTTTTGCAAAGATCTTTCCTCTAGGAAGTCAGAACACCATACTATTTTCTTTATATGAAATGCTTTTGAAGACTTAAACCTGTCAAGTAAAAGAAATGGTACAATTCATTAGCCTAACTTCAGAGCTCTGCTGGAGACATGAACATCTAAGCATGTCACATCCCTTGTATGGAAAGGAGATAAACAGGCACTGTTAGGATAAATGGTATCATAAGCTCTGAAACAAATCTCAAACAGGTCAAGAGAGATGTTCTCTATGTAACTCAGAGAAATGAGCACTCCTAAAGAAGATTTATGTCTCTATCATACATCTTTCAGTCTTTGGAGTTGAATGTCCTCAAATTATCAGGTGCAGTATTTTCAAGTATATGCATATTTATTTATAGTTGTCCTTGAGAAGCTGCTTTTGAACTATTAGTGATAAAATATGAGGTGAAAATAGAAACATACTGAAGTAAACATGACAGTTTGGTGATTGTGTAGTGATTTGTGATTCTTATCAGGCAGCACCATAGAAGAAGAGTAAAGGGTAAATGGTTTATAAAGGTATAGGGGAAAGTACAAATTTATACAGTTCCTCAAAGAGTGAATGCTAAAGTTTATAACAACAGTAAAGATTCTGCCTGCCCTCCCCAGGAACTACCGAGAGAAGTGGGACACTCATCTTCTCTCTTTACATAGCTCAGCTTTGAATGTGCGGTGGGGAAATGCAATTCAGGATGCAAAGTAATGAAATTGTAAGAGAAAGCAAATCAGGGAGAACTGTGCAGAAAGCAATAGGTAACTGCACTGCTAGTGCTAGTTAGGCAGTCTTTTTCCACATCCTACCCCTGAGACAGCTCACACACTGGAAAGCTGGGCAAATATGTTTCCACCTATTATCTGCTATAAAAACAAAAGGACTAAGATATACCAGGCTGACATGTAAATTCATGAATCATGCTGAGTTTGCATTAGTGTTGTTTAAACACAGGATCTTGATTTAGGACTCAGACCTGGATCTCCTGCTATTGTCCTGCCTAGCAAGACTGAGCAGGTCATTCAACTCTTGTGTGTTTCCCCATCTGAAAAATCAGGTAACAACAATTATGTTCACGCTTTTGAGGTCTTCTAGTAACTAGTGCTCTTCAAGAGTTCAAATAAGTCTGAGGCAAAAGAGCAAACCTGAAGTGACTGAAGGCAATCAGGAGAGTATTACACATGTGCTTGCTTCTGCATTTGGATCTCACAACAGTTTGAGTTCTACCTCACTAGTAGAAAGCCATGAGGCAGTGAAAGTTTGGTTGTTTTTCCTAAAAAAGTCCTGGGAAGCCAACAATGCTGAGGAAAAAGCACGGTGCAGGTACTCACCTCACACCCAGAAGAGCTATAGGCAGTTTATTTTGCTGAATTGTGATGTCTGGATCATTTTTATAGCTTCAAAAAGTAAAATCTGAACTTTTAGGTCATGGTAAGTTACTAAAGGAGTAGACATTTTTCAGATAGCTTTGGATTCTATTTGTGTTCTAACAACAATCTGCTTTGTAGTTTGCATGGGGGAGAAACATTCCTCCCCCAGTGCATTTTCTTTAGGTAAGTCGTGATTGAGAAAACCAAGTATAAGCCTGCAAAAATACATTCCGGATTGTGGTCATTCAGCTTGTACAGACCTGTTTTTGTAATACAAGCTGTTCTTAAGACCTTTTGTATTAGCCAGCCTAACTAATTCTAGCAAAGAGTCGATGTGGCTGTTTATGTAAGTGGATGAGATGTTACCCTTGAAGCACCCCAGGTGCACGTTGCTTCGCGCTTTCTGTAAGCACAAGGAGCTGACCACTAACCTCCGCCCGGCTGTTTGTCGTTCCCACGCAAGATCGAGAGCTCCGTGCTAGCAGAGGCCCCTCGCCCGTACCCGCCGGGCAGTGGGCACCCCTCCGGGAGCCGTCCTCTCGGCCAGGGCACCAAGTCCCCCGCCGGCTCCTGCCGCCCAGCCCAGCCGAGCCGGGCCGAAGGCTGCGCTGGACGGCTGCCGGCGGGGTGCACCGCGGCCGGCGACGGGCTTTTCCGAGAAGTTGGGGACAGAAGGTGCCGAGAATCATCCTCGCTCTGGCTCTCTCCATAGGGCTGAGACGCGCTGCCAGAGCCAGCGCAGGCTGTCCGCGCTGCTGCCCAAGGCAGGACCCGCGAGAAGCCCAGAGCCATCGATCCGGCGCCTCCGCGGAGCGCCGAGAGCGCGCCGGGAAGCCCGGGGATCCCCCGCCCCGCTCTCCTGGAACACGTCCGAGGAACACCGGGGACGCGGGGATCAGCAACGGCGAGGGGAGCGTGCCCGGGGAAGGAGAGGACGGGGAGGGCGGCAGCTTGTTTTGACAACCTCGCCCCAAGGAAACCTCCGGGGAACAGCGTGTTACCCCGGGCCTCTCTGCCCGGCTCCGGCGCCGTCCCTTCCCTCGGCAGACTCGGGAGCGGATGGCTCCGGCTCCCCGGTGCTTCAATGCAGATGGAGGGGCAAGAGAGAGGAGCCCGCCGGGATCCCGGGTAGCCTCGTCCACCGGCGGCAGGATGCGGCGGGACCTGGCCCGGGCTCGCCTCGCCTCGGCCGCCCCCCGCCCCCGGCGCCGCCCGCACCCACCTCGAAGAAGCCGGCTCTGCCGCCCATTCTGCGGGCACCGCCGCGCCGCCCCCGCCGCCCGCGGCACCTTCCGCGGGGCCCCGCGCTGCGGCCAATCAGGCGGCGCCCGGACCCCCCGCCCCGCCGGGCCGGGGCCGCTGCCCGCCGAGCCGGTGGGCGGCTGCTGGCGGCGGTGCCGGCCGAGCCCCCGCCGGGCCCCGGGCAGCCGCAGCAGTGCGGGACCGCCGGCACCGCGCGCACGCCAAGTTCTGCGGCTCCCGGTGTCCTGAACTGCGAGAGAAGAGCAATATGCACCGGCCGCCGGGAGTGACACTTCATTCAGAATGCTGATTTATATTTCTTTGAGAATTACTGCAGGCAATATTTTTTAAGAGCTGAAGTATTTTAATGAGATAAGTTGCAAAAATGCGACTGACGATGAGCTAGAAAACATCCTCCTTTCTTTCTTTGTTAGTTTAGCTGATGTTTCAGGGGTGATTGGTCTGACAGCAGAACTCGGCTGAGATACCTTCTTCTGCTGTGATGTGTTCCTGCCACTGCTGAGGATTACATGCATGGCATAAAGCTGACAGTGTTTTTCCTCCACCTCGTCTTCATTACGTGATTTTTTTTTTTTTAAGAGCTAAGGTAATTAAATGTCAGCAAAATCTACCAGGCTACAAAGGAATATCTCTTTGTCACTGCCATAAATTTCCATTAGACAGAAAGATTTATGCTATGTACTGTTTGAAAACCTTCTGCTACCTGCAAGTTTAACCTTCTTATACAGATGTATAACCATGAAAGCTACTTAAATGAAATATCAAATAATAAGTTTCACCAAAAGAAAAGGCCTCTACTGGAAAGCCAGAAAGCCCCAACAGGACATTATTCATTAACAGTGTAAACATGTGCAAATACGGAGGCATACACTGCTTCCCAAGTTAACCCTGAGACTGGAGAATTAACATTTAGGCCAGGTTAGACATTCTGGATTTTTATGCTAAAGAAAAAGGAAACAAAATTATTGCTTTTCCAAATAGGCTGCATTTCTTTCAGTATATTTCATTTTCACATGCTCTGTAACCATATAAAATCGTGAAAACATTTCCCAACATGAAAAATTAATCAGATCACAAATATAAAGAACTTTTAAACTAACCTTCTGTACCAGAAAACGATCAGGCAGTGTTTCAGACTGACAGAAGTTATGCAAATTGGTTCCTTCTATTAGCACAACATGCAGCTTGATGAAGAAAAATCTGTTAGAAACACAATTTAAATTCCCAAGCTGACAGCAAAATTAGAATTCGTGGTTCACTGTTCCCTTTAACTGGAGTTACAGGGGAAAAAAAAAAAAAAAAAAAGCCACCTCCTTCAACTCTCCAGAACAGAAGGATTTTGGCTAGAGTGTGGTCTTCCTGCAGCCCCCTCATCTTAAAAAAGAAAATTCTCCCAAACTACAATCCTTCAGGATCTACCCAGCGTGTCTTTACTGGACCCAGCTGGAGTAAAACTGGAGTGCTGCCCTGGCATTGTTTCACCCAAATGCAAACACAGCCAGAAGGGGTAAGCATTTGGTGCTTTTTCTGCGCCTTTTAGCTCGGTGTCTGTCAATGACAACCTGTTACTGGATGGCGTCATGAGCACAATTCAGCAGGTTCCAGTCACTTACTGAGCCTGCATATCAGCCACGGCCCGGGGGTGTTACCCACCCCGGGCAGCTACCACAGGGCAGCCCCGAGTGCCTCGGGCACTCTTTTGGGAGCGACGCCGGGGCCGGGTCCGGGGCCGGGTCCCGCGGCCGGACCGACACACGGACTAGGCCACGCCCCCTCGGCGGGAGGCCCGGCGGCCGCCAGGGGGCGCTTGCCCGCTTCGGCCCCGCCGCCGCCAGGGGGCGCTTTCCCGCTGCGGCGCCGCGCCCTGAGGCAGCGCGAGGCGGGGCGCGCTCCGCTCCGCTCCGCTCCCGCGCCGAGCCCGCCCCGCCGCACATTGTCCCGCGCCGCCCCTCGGCCCGGTGCCGGTGCTGAGTCACGGCCGGCTCGCCGCTGCCCGGGGCCGTAGGTGTCGCGGAGAGCCCGCCGGCCACCGCCTGAGCAGCGCCATGGGGACGGAGGGCGCCCGCGTCCTGCTGGAGCGCGCCGGCAGGCTCACGCTGCAGACCGGCAACCTGCTCAACTGGGGCTGCCTGCGCAAGAAGTGCCCGGCCACCCCCAGCGAGGAGGTGAGGGGCAGCCCGGGGCTTCCCTCCGGGGCGCCTCGGCGGAGGCCTGCTCTGGGCGAGGGGGCCTGGGCCGGGAGGAGGAGCGGCGGCTGAGGGAGCGCTGGGTGCCGCTCCCCGGAGCTCCGGGCGGATCCGCGGCGGGAGTCGGCACGGCGGGGCCCGGTGCCCTCACGGCGGGGGCTTTGGCTCCCCAGCGATCCGCTTGCCGGTGCCCTGGGGAGGCGCGGGATAGGAATTGCAAAGCGGTTCTGCCTGTTTGTTTATGTCCGTTCATTGCGTTCTGCCCTGTTGGGAGGTCGGGCCCCCCCCCGCCCCCGGAAGCACTTTTCCATGAGAAGGAGCAAGCCCAGCCTTCTGATCTCGGGAATGAAGGATTAAAACACAAATTTAAGTGCAGTCTGTAATGGCAAAGGGGATCCGTTATACTTCTCTAGTAAGATAAAAATATGCATAGATACGTACTTGCATTACAGATGATGAAAATTCCCTTTTCTAACCTGAAGTTTATTTAATTTCTTGGTAGTGGCAGTTCTTGGGAAAAGTGGCTGTTGTCTTCTTTGAAGTGTAGAGCTGTCATTCTTTGTAAAGGAGTTGAAAAGAGCTTTTTAATCACCACTTGAAAAGTATTACCTGTAGCGATATGTGTAAATACTTAGAACAGTTCTCATAAAATGTCTGAAGATCCTGTGGCCATGAACTTCAGAACCACTGTATTTGCTGTTTTGTCATGACACTAATCTCAGAATTGTCATTTAACAATTAGAAAAACTATGGGTTTGGCTGATTTTAGTGACACTGGTGATAACCTAGAAGTTCGTTGGTTGCATATTAATCATGCACAAGTGGAAGAAAGGTATTAGGGAGGATGATGTAACAAGAAGGAAGAATTCATCATACTCTTGCTTAGCTGTCATGTGGTCATATCGTTTTATTTGGCCTGGTTGCTTATTAAACGTTCTGTGATCTGCATGAAATAGGGCTGGATACTGTAACAAAGACATAGCTGTGTCATGATGGGCACCCTTGTGTGGGTAGTTTTTGGGGACTCTTAAGTATAGAGTGGTCAGTGTGCATAACTGATAGTTAAGGTATTGAAATTCATTTGTTTACAGAGGAATCTGCTGGCTTTTCAGAGTTGCTGGACTTCCAAAAGCAAAAAACTGGTATTATTTGCAATCAGCTTTTAACTCTTCTATTTAGTGTAGTCAGTTCTCAGTGGCAGAATGTCAGCTAAAATTTTGTAAACTGTGAACCCCTCTGTTAGGGAATACAGCTGTGTTTGGGAAAGCTGATCAAAGCAGTGGAATACACTGCAGTTTTCACATGGCCTGAGGGCAAGGGAGTGGTGTGCTTTGGAGTCAGAGGCCTGTGCATAGGAACTGCAATAGAAATATATCTGTGACAGTTGCAAAGCAGTAACATATAAAATATAAAATTTTGGTACTGTCTCACTTGTCCTCAGAAAGGAAAAGATAATTATATAAATTGTATCAAAACAGGATTAAGAGTTATGTTAATAAAGAGTTATTGTGCTGGGGGGAGAGGGAGCTATTATTGCTTTTTAGGTCCAGGGGTTTTTATGCTATTTTAAACGATCGCAGGAATGTACAGTATTTGTGTTCACAAAGTACTGTTCCTTTACTGTGTCTGATATCAGGCAGGGATGTTGACTTCTAGTTTGTGTATGGTATTAGAACTCTCTGAGTTAGGCATCATAGAAAATGGCTGTTTAAAGGTACACAAAGCAGGTATGCACACAGTTATAAAATACACTGTGGAAAGTGAAGTAAGGCAGCAGCTGGTGGAAGTGCTCCTACCTGTGGCAGATGGCAGTTAGACAGTACCTGAACTTAAGATCAGAGGGAAGCTACAGCACAGCTACAGCTGCAGCACTGGTACTGTATAAAATTAGTTAGCTGATTTAATAGTTATGTCTTACTATGTTCAAGAAAATCCATGATCAGAATCTTAGTCAAGTTTATTTTGCATCTGTGGATGAAGGAAAAATGCAAGTGTGGGGTAGGACCTGTAGGTTCCCCCTACAGTAATGAAAGACTTAAAAGCATTGGTGGTTTGGCATAGTGGAGTAGGTAGGCAGTAAATTGCAAGAGTTATATGCATCTTGAAAAGAGAAGTAATTAATACAGTGAGTATTTTGTGGTTGATTGTTACGTCTCATTTCTACAGTGTCACGGCAGTTATGCTTTTATCTGACTACTTTGTAACTTAAGAATTTCTGTGCAAAAAAAACCCCAAACCCAAAAAACCCCAAACCACTCCATGTCCTAGTTCTTGCTTGCTTAGCATTGTACTTTTATTCTGAGAAATAACTGAAGTACAGTACTGGTATTACTGCTAAAACTCTGTGAAAGAGGAGAGAGAAATATGTAAGTAAGCTATTTTAAGCAAGTTTCAGATAGGAGCTATGAAGAAGAAACTTCTGTGGGATGGTGTTAGTTCAGTGTGCAGTGTGTCCTACACATTTCTGTGCTGTTGTGTTTGTGTGTGGCTGGAACATACCCACTCTTCAATGTCTTTAGTGTGAAAAAATGTTTTGTAGGTGCGGGACTGCATCCAGAAAACACTGACTGAGTGGAGCTCAAAGATCGGCCAAGACCAAAATCAGGTAGGAGAGGTGTATATATCTTATCCATGTTACATGTGAAACTAGAGAAATAGGTAGTTAGTTACATTTAGAATAGCTATTAAATTGCAGTAAAAGTATCTGCAGCTCCAGATACCTTGAGGGCATATTTCTTAACTCCCCTTCTTTTCCTTAATGTTTAGTAAATTTGGAGAGGTTAAGAAATACCAGTGTAAAGAGAGAATCCTCTTGATGGCAGATAAAACAGTTCTTAGCAAAATAAAGATAGTGGTCTGTAATATTTTAAATTAATTATGGGGGCAAGTAAAAGTAAATAAAATCTGTGTACCTTAGAAGTTTGCTAGCGTGCTTGTTAAAACTCAGTGGAGAAACTATGGAGATCACAGATGGCTGAAGACCATCCCATCCCTCATCCAGAGGGGAGCTCTGAAGCATCTGTTGTCTCAGAAATATTTCTGAAGATGCAGAAGTGGCAATCTTCCCCTTAAGAGCTAAAGACTTCCACATAAGTTTTGAAGCCACAGACGTGAACATCTGATATGAAGATCTTGGTGTCTTTGCCTGCTTCTCTTTCACTTTTCCTTTTGAAATTCAACAAAACAGTCATCAGTCCCCACTAAATTTATTGTTTGCTCTGTGATATATTAGCATGTTTCAGGGGGAAAAAAGGCACCCAAGAAGCAAAAAATAACAACAACAAGAAACCAAACAAAAAAAAACTTCCCTGATTGTTTCTATGGGTTTTGTTACTGTTCTTATATAATGGGAGCATCAGCTGCACATTGCTACATTCCAAACTGAAGTGTGTGAAGTTATTGCTGAATGATTTGTGAAAGAACTAATGATTGCTGAAGAAGACAACAAAAACTAACACTTGTCACTGTCCAATTAGTCATCCATTTAAAGCAGATTATTTAGTGTAAGCTAGGTATTACTGTAAGAGCATGTTACCTTGCGTAATTCCAAATTCTCTCATGAATTATATTGATATCCAGTACCTTAAAAAAAAAGTTAAGCTTTGTTTAAAATGCTGACTGTATATAGTAACTCAAAGGCTCACTTGAGAATCTTTTGGTAGCACAGCAAAAATTAGCAAAGCATTTTTGCTTGGGGGAGAGTGTTGAGTATGTCTATAATGCAAAGTCTGATGTAGGTAAAGACTTAAGGAAATCACCTTGTGCCAGCTGACATGAGATGTCAGGTTAATCCTAAATGAAGTCAGGGGGTGAATTAATTACTGTCTTAAACCAGTATTTTACAACATTAGCACTGTAGGTTTTTCATAAGCTGCACTGAAATTACAAAATACTTTTCTGCAAAGATGTTCCCATCTGACACTAAACCTCCTAATTCTGATGGGGCTCTTTTCAGCTGGTCACAAAGCTTTTGTAAAACAAGGTCCTTTCAATTGGAACAGCAGTCTTTTCGCATCGTAAAATCACAACTTCTACAACTACTGAATCTTGTAATCAGTAATTTGTATTTTCTTTATTCAGGGCATATAGGGCCTTTCATATATCTTCATTATTTTGATGTCTCCTCAGGGATGAAGAAGCCTTGGGTTACTTTCTTTCTGTCATTGCATTTTTCTACTACTTTTGTCTCTAACTGCTGTAAGGCACCTTTTTTGTTTGTTTGTTTTGGTTTTGGTTTTGATTTTTTTTTAATTACTTAAAAATATTATTCAGGAGCTTACTGTCTCCTCTTGATGAGTTGCTTCTAAGTCTCATGTACTTACTACAGGAAACACCGGAGGTTCTGGAATGTACTGTAGCTCAAGCTCTAGAAAAAATAAATCCTGAAGAAAGGGATGAGTTGAAGGTATCAGGTAAGAACATAGTCAAAAATCCAGTGTCATGTGAAGGTTTCATATGCAGTCATTAACAGGATATTCATATATGAGGGGTTTTTGTTCTCTTTTATAACTGCAGAGTCAAATTACACTATTGCACACTGTTGTTCTTAAAAATTGGCTAAGAAAGTCTTGAATTAATATTTCAGATTTTAAAGCAAGTCAGCATTTTTCTAGTTTAATTTACATCACCTCAAGATATTTTAAATGTATTTTGTGAGTCTCTGACAGTTTTGAAGCAAAATATTACAGATAATACTGGATTTAAGAAATAGTATTGGAAGCACATTTATTTGCGTAATTTTTCCAGGTTGAATATGATGAACTTGAAGGAGGCAGTCCAAACTAACACTAGTACATTTTGAGTCTCAGTAAGTTGTGAAGAAGTCTGTTTGTACTATTACATTTGGGGTTTTTATACAGGTTGTTGCTGTTACTGCTTCGTGTCTTGATGCTTTACAACTTATTACATCATCTAACTGGATGATTTCTTGTTCTGAGACTGCACAACAACATTGACATTTAAGAGAACAGTGTCTTTATTGGGCAGTCACCTTTCAAAATGTTGGGGTTTTTTTCCAGTTTTTTAAGTAATTAGTGTATATTCTAAAAATCTTTTATCCAAAAAAACTCATTAATAGTGCATATAGCAAAAGTAAATGGCTGTATATTAGTAATACCTGGCTTGTTTAGTTATTGACTCCAGTTTGTTTGAAAATAGCAAAGCTTTTCATCGTTGGATCAAACTCTTCATCGATCAGAGATGCAGTTGACCTGGGTAAGTGTGGAACTCAAACTCAAGTTAGGATTTCTTTTTCACTCTAGAACTTAGATGGAAAAAGTTCTAATGTTATTTCCAATGTTATTTAATGTTATTTAGTCACTGTCACAAGCATATCCTGTTTTCCTATTAAGAGAGACTTAGTTAATTAAGTCCATTTGCACAATAGTTCAGTCAGTAAACTTATTAAATGGAACACTGTGACCTTGGATCCACAAACTCAAATCTGATTCCTTGCTACAAGCAGGAGCAAGTTTTTATTCTTTCACGCAAAACTTGTTAAAAAGTAAATAGCATGTGATGTTTTAAAGTAGTGATACAGCTGTTCTTGCCAGCTCTTGCCAGTTGCATTTAGCATCATGAACTTTGCTACTAACTGCGTAATCTTTCAAAGATTATTTAGGAAATAATATAATGCTACAAGTAGCTGATGAAATAGTTAAGTTTTATGAAAATGCCATACAGTATCTGCATAAAGTTGTGCTGGCCTTATGTAGCTGTAATTGTGAGCAGCACTGAACTTTACTGTTTTGGAAAATTGTTGGGCTTGAGGGGTGACCAAAGAAGAAAGGGTCAGATACCATTACTCTCTACTGATACCCCAGTTAATAGCCTATTAATTGTAATTTTTTACTACCACTTGTTAAACATACAATAAAGGACGACTCCTCCTGAAGAAAATAATTAATTTAGCTAGATAGTTCTGTTCCCTTTGCTGTGCTGAAGAGGCCTCATGACTTACATTTTTACTAAAGCTCAGTGAGACTCCAAGACTCGCACTTTTCTTTGGCAAATAAGTCTGTATTTGGTGTGCTCTTGGTCAAACTCCTCACATGTATCAAGTAGTTTTCCTAACCCATATCCTGTACTTGAGTTATAGTTCAAATTGAAAGCTACAAATTTTAAAAGAAATTGAGAGTGAAGGAATAGGGAAGTGCCATCAGTTCTTCAGGGAAAAATACAGTTTTAACATTAAAAAGGAGGAAAAAGCTTCATGCTTTTGTTAATTTTCTGTTTGTTTTGTTTTTTGTTTTCCCAAGACCTACAGCTAAATCCCTGTCTTCAGCTGTATGCTTGAATCTTTGCTTAAAAGGTTGTGCTATTATTCTTGACTGCAGATACACTCAGTTTCAAATGGTAAAATAGAAAGCTAGCAGAGTGAAGCAGGAGGTGTGGTTTTTGCTAAATTTGAAGAGTCATGCTGATTATGTTTGTATCTGACAAAAGATTTTGCAGTGTCTGTTCTTTTTCCTCAGCATGTTCTGCCCTCGGAGTTGCTCAGTTAGACTCAGTCATTATTGCCCCACCTCCTGTTGAAGATGGAACTAACCTCTCCTTGGAATATTTGCAACCTTATTGGAAAGAATTGGAAAATCTAGTTCAAAACAAAAAGATTGTTGCCATAGGTACCTCCGACCTAGATAAAACATTGTTAGAGCAGCTTTATCTGTGGGCACAGGTGAGAGCCAACTTCCTACTCATAGCATTTCTTAGGACAGAGTAACTGCTTGCTTTGTTGGCTGACACATTGTTACAAACTTCTGTTATAAATGGTTTCATACACAAAATATTAATTAGCCCTGTTATTTTCAACATTTTGTGGATGGCCATAATGTTCAAGGTGGGGGAAGACTCAAATATGACTGTTGCTTGTTCAGTGTAATGACCAGTGACAGCTGGAAACCACAGGTCTGTTCAGGAGCAGGTTCTTTGAAGTACTGAAGGTTTGAGTTCTGGATTCTTTTATACTTAAGAAGGTGCACAAACAGTACTCTTAAACCTTCAGATTTATTGCAGTGACTCCTAAAATGTAACTGTTTTCATTTCAAGCTGTATTACAAAGAGAGGGATTTCCCCTTGGAAAAAATACGTTTTAATGGTAAGCTTAAATGTAAAGAGGAAGACAAGGCTCTGAATGAAATGGCACAATACTTTATATACTTTATAACCCTATTCATAGCAAAATGGGTTGAAAGGTCATTTAGTTCCAAGCCTCTTGTCATGGGCAAGGACACTTTCCACTAGACCACGCTGCTGAAAGCCCCATCCCACCTGGCCTTGAACAGTGACAGATATGGGGCAGCCATCCAGCACTTTTCTGTGCCTCAGCACTCTCACCATGAAGAATTTCTTCCTAATACCTAAACTAAACCTGTCTTGTCAGTCTAAAGTGATTCCCCTGGTCTTATTTATTATGTCCCCTTGCAAAAAATCCCTCTCCAGCTCTTTTGTAGCCCCTCTAAGGTACTGGAAGGGACTCTCTGGAGCCTTCCAGGCTGAACAATCCCAGCCTGTCCCAGCCATGAACTCCCTCAGCTTGTTCCCATAGGAGGGGTGCTGCAGTCATCTTACTATCCTTGTGACCCTCAGTGTTTTATGTCCACTAAGAGGGAGCAATTGCAGGATTTAATGACCACCTGCATGGTGATCATGAATGCAGTTTGTGAGAAGAAAGTCAGTGGAATAGCACCCCTTTTAACTTGACCTGACTCAATCACTTGCCTGAAGACATGGAAGATTGCAAATTAATACATTTCTAACAAAAATGGGTTTGGATTTTTTAATTTGAAGTCTTTTTCAAAGTAACATCCCTGTAAATGCTTTTACCAGAGAAGGGGAAATAAAGCTGCTGCTGTTTCAGGAACACAGCAGACAGAAAACCAGAGTGGAGTGGGTTAGCACTCATCTTGCTAAGGCAGCACCTGAAGTTAGATCTTACTCCTGTTTTGGGCTGTGTCCTGCAGGGAATTGCAGGTGTTGCAGCTGCCTACATTAATTAACCATGCAGAATTAATTGCCTTGCTCAGACTTCAAAACAATGGTCAAAGGCAAGTTGTTCAAAGCAAAATTTCTGTTGTAATAGAAAACATAGGGGAAACAGCTAATATAAGTACATTAGTATTTTTTTCTTATGAAAATATTTTGTTACTCTCAGGTGAAACCAAGTAGTAATCAGGTGAACCTAGCTTCCTGTTGTGTGATGCCACCTGATCTCACAGCATTTGCAAAAGAATGTGACATACAGCTGTTAACTCACAATGACCCCAAAGGTAAGACTTTGCCAGTTAAGTTAACAGAAGACTTCTAAATACATTTAGTCAGTAGAAAATCAGGAATAATCTTTTCCTGAACTTCAAAGTTTGTAATATTTGAAGCCTGAATCAAGGATTCGAAAAGTATCTCCTGTATAAAATATTTTGTTAAGTTATTGCTGTTGCTTCCTCTCCTCCCCCCCACACCCCTTCTTGAAACAGTCTTGCAGCCTTGGATAATTTCTTGAAATACTTCTAATCAGTGAAAATAAAGCAAATAGAATAACAACTTACTGAGAAATTTGTACTATGTTTATTTCTACAAAATATGGAATTAAATATATTGCCGAAGGCCAATAAATGAGAAATGAAAGTGTACTTGCCTGGAACTAAGTGAAATAGGTTACATAGAAATGTTGATGGTCAGTTGATTTCTGAGTAGTTTGTTAATATTAGATCTGTAAAATTACTGTGCTTTAAGTAGGATTCTTTCAAAGTCTTGACTTCTTAAAATAACATTACTACAAAAAGAGTTGTAAATTCTTCACTTTTTTAATGCAGTGATTCATTTGCTAAATGAATGAAGAAATTTGGGGCTTTCCTTTGAGCTGTAGAACAGACTTACCAGCTCTCTGGGATATAACATTCATTTCTCTCAAACATCATGAATCTTCTTCACTCTTAAAAACACCTTAAGAGTGTTGGACACCTTAACACCATTTTGGAATAATAAAAATCTTAAACAATATTTAGTTAATTCCTTCCCTACATTTTTGGTTATGACTAATTATTCATTATGATACTTTTCCTTCCTTCCTTCTCCTTTCTTTCCACTTGATCCCAAAGAAAAAAGTATGTAAAGCATTTCTTATGAAGTATATACTTCATACTACCACTGTTACAAGTAATTAATTTCATCATTGCCTGATCAGGATTTATCACTGCTCTGGGCAGCATGCAAGATTCCATTCAATCTGACAATTTCCATGTCCTCTGAAGTCCAAATGCAACTTGCATTTTAATAAATAGTATCAATTGAAAGTCATGAAATGAAGAAGAGGATTTGATAGAAAACATCACAAGTTGTGATTCCTTTATGTGTTGTTTGCTCAGCCTAACTTTTCTGTAATGGTCAGCCGAAGAGTATCAAGACTATATTTTGTGAGCACTCCTCACCAGACACATGTTTTCTTGATGAACATTCCAAAGGAAACTAGGATTTGTACTTGCCTTATTTTCCTGCTTTGTGGCATTTAAGCCCATTTTTCTTAAAGCTTTCTGGGCTTGTGGTTATTATGAGCCCAGTTATGGGAGATAGTATAAATGTTGACTTTCTAGTGACTGCAGAGGTAACTCAGTACTTTGCTGATTTCAGCCCTGTGCTTTACTCACCTCTGGTTTGTCTAGCTAGCTTCTCAAATTTAATTTTCATTTTCTCCTACTAATGACTCTGCTGATCAATTCCATTTGATATTCCAGAGTGTCAGTTAGTTTTATGAGAAATATTCAATGTTGCAAAAAAGTGTCCTGGAGATTTATTTCGTAATATTCAGCTGCTTTTACCTTAAATGCATTCTGGAAGAGTGGATCTGAGGGGTATATGGTACCACTTAAGATCTTGACTGCAGGAAAAGGCTTCTCTTACTAAGTGTTGCTTTTTGCTGCTGTTTACATGACATTGTTTTAAGCACAAATATCCCTTTTTAACTTCAGAATTACTTTGTGAAGCAAGTTTTCAAGAAGCTCTCCAGGAAAGCATCCAGAACGTGAAAGCAAACGAATGGATTCCTTTATGGCTTCTGCGGTATTCAGTCATTGTTAAAAGCAGAGGAATTATCAAGTCCAAAGGCTATATCATACAAGCTCAAAGAAATGCATCTTAAAACACTTTTTTTTTTTTTTTTTTTGTTCTGTTTTGTTTTTTGTAAAGGCTGTTTAAATTTCTTTGGGATGGGGGAACATTGCATTTTTCATAGAAAGATTTTTACAGCATTTATAATTAATTACCAAAAGTTGTAATTATTCAGTGTGATGTCAGTAGGCTTATCTGTAGTGTTCTAACACTATTTTTCTTTCTTAACTATTGGTGAGTTCATTCAAAATATGAAATATTTTGGGGCATTTTTTATTGAAGTTATCTATAGACTAACAGTTTAAAATAAGTTTCTTTTGATGACCAGTTCACTGTAAAAATGATTATATTTTAGCTGCCATTAGGTAGCAAGGAGAAACATATATTTTTGTTTTTTTAAAAAACAAATTTCTCTTAAATCATACTTACTTGGTGAGTACACATTTCAGGCATTCAAGGACTAGCTTTTCTATAAAGTTGTCATCTTTTATGAAACAATATCCCCCAAAAATTAAGCTGGTAACTCATTACTTGATATGTATATATAGGCACGTCAGCTGTTTAATTTCTGGGGGTGGGAAAATTGGTTTATTTTTAATAGAGTGGAAAAGACCTCTATGATTTAAAAGAAAATGCATCTTCCAAATTACTTTCTGACTGTTACTTGAATTCCTTCTGGCTTCTTTGTGCCTCAATACGCTTCATTTAGTGTTTGCACAAGTGTGATGGCATTTTTACTGTTAGAAATGTAATAGAAAATGTATTAATAGTGAATGTTTAAAATAAGATTTGAAAACAAGCAATGAAGAAATCTGTTAATCAAAAACTGAATTGTGCCTGTCTCCTCAACTGTGGCTTGTTTATTTGATACTTGTGAATTACCAAGCAATTAGCCAAGTAGAATAGACAGTAAATGGTGATGCTGTTCACTAAAATTAATTACTTCTTTTGTTGTTGCCTGGGAAACCTGTTTTTTGAGTGCCACTCAGGAAAGATGAAGCAAGGCTTAGCTTGAAGTTGGGTATCTTCCTGATTGGCAGCATCTTAGTGCACTGGCTTTGTAATCCCAGAGAGATTGCTGCAGCTAAGGCAAGGCTTTTGATTTAATATAGTCTTTCTATCCAAAAGGCTTTTTACTTTCCTTGACCTTTAAAGCAGAGTAGATGGCTAAAGTTCGACTTGTAGTTCAGCAGGAACTTTGATATCAAATGTCTAAAATAGTAAATTACATTTTGATTTCAGATGGGGCATGGCCTCATACTGGTAGTTGTCATTAACTTTGTTGTACATATTTTGAGATTTGGACTGTAAGGGAATGAACTTTCACCAACATCTTTCAAATTTTTCTATAGGCAGCAAGTGGAATTTGAATGCCTGTAGGTAGAGTCTGGAGTGTCAGCTTCCTATAATCCATTCCACTAAGTTTAATGATGAACGTTTTTCAAGGTACCTTAGTCCTCAAAGATTGTATTTGTAGTGGCAAATAGCAGGAAATTTTCTTGGCTACTTTAGTTCTTTTGATAAATGAGAGAAACGGGGAATTAAAAACTAGTAATACATCAATAAAAGTTTGGATTTTTTTCTCTTAATAAAAATGTAGTGGTTTCTTTTTAATGTTTTAATGGGCCAGTGTGTATCAGAGTTCAAAATTACATGAGTTTAATTTTAAAATTCCCTACTAGTGCTGTGTTGTGTGCTTATCATTTAACCACTGCCTGTAAGCTCTATATGTATTTGGCTGATTCTGTATTGTATTAGATTTGTGTGTATGCTCTATTTTTTATATTGAAATGCTACAAAACAGAAACTGTGCTAAACCAGTGTAAAGGCTGCTCTAATGGATAATGATTGATTTCCTTTCTGTTGACTGCTAATAGTTTGCCTGCTGCAGAGAAGTACCTTTTAAGACGTGGTATTCTAGAGTCACCAGTAGCAGAATACTATATCCAATTACCACATTATCTCATTCGTTTGGTTTGTAGCCAGGTGGGTGAGAGGATATTTCCTTCCACGAGGAAAGTTTAACTAAAAATTTGGAATTCCCGTGGACTTTTTAGTGCAGTATTTTACACTGTCACACATTTTAGGCCTTTCCAAGAGCCTGCGCCCCGCGATTCCACCACGTCCTGCCCCGCATCGCGCAGCCGGGGAGGGCAGGGCAGAGCGGGCGGGGCCGCCGCCGCCCCGGAACCTTTTGGGCGCCGCGGAGCCCGGAAGGGCGGGCGGCAGGAAGGAAGGAAGGAGAGCAGGGAGAGGAAGGAGTGCAGGGAGGAAGGGGAGGGCGCGGCGCGGCGGCAACATGGTGAGCACCAGGCGAGCGGCGGCGGCGGCGCGGCGCCGGGAGCAGGGGGCGCGGGCAGGCAGCCCCGGCGGTCCCGATGCCGATCCCGGTGCGGCGGAGGTGAGTGGAGCCGGGGGCGGGGCGGGCAGCGGGCGGGCGGTGCAGCCTGCGCTCCGAGCCCGCAGCGGCGGCGTCTGTGCCGTGCCGCAGCCGGCCCTGCGAGAGCGGAGCCGCCAGGTCATTGGGCCGTTTAGCGCTGGCACTTCTTTATTTGCATGACGGATGTTACATCATTTCTCTGTCCCTTAAAATAATACTTAGCACATCATACCTAGTTTTGCGATTGCTGAGAGGCCAGTTTGTTCGTAGACCTAAAGCTGATTTTGGACACCATTTGGGGGCGCGTTTTGACAGTCGATAGTATTTATTGCTTTATAGTTGAAGAAGTCTATGAATATTTCTGAACATTTTTTCTGGATTTACTTCCTCTGACAACTAAAAACAGAAGTTTTTAGACTTAGGAGATATTTATTTGTAATTCTTAAAGGATGTGGTTGTTTCTCCTGCCCTGACCAAAATACAGCAAAGAGATAAGCAAGGGATGATTTGTTAAGACTTCTCCCACATATATAGGGCTACACAGAGAACGTGTAATATGTTGTTAGTTTAGGTAGATCTGTTTAAAAAGATTCTTAGTGATTTTTATAGCGTTCTAGTTATGTAGTTAATGTATCTGTCAATACTGTACGGTTTTTTTACTCCTTTTCTAGGTGGGATCTGCTGAAATTAGTACTCCTGTGACTAGGAGAATTACTAGAAGACCTAAATCAGTTCGTAAGGCAGAGGTGATTCAGGAATGTCAGTTTGAAGAGTTGGAACATACAGAAATGAAATCAGTTGTTAGTGGTAGCTCAGAGATGCAGATCACCAGGAATGAAAACACAACTGTTCAGTCAGCACAATCAGCTGCTGAACCACAAGTTGATGGTGATGTTTCAGAAGCAGAATCAAACTGCTCTTCTGTGTCTGGTCTCCAGACGCCTTTATATGTAAGAATAACACGAAGGCGACAAATTGTAATTCCTTATCAGCTGGAGTCTGCTGACAAAAAAAGACATGACAATGCAGCTTTTGTTAATAAGTTAAGTAGGATTGTGGATGAAGATGATGTCTCTGAAGCTGAGTCTTGTTCCTCTGCTGTTTCTGGTGTCCAAATGCTTAATGTTCCCACTAGTACAAGGAGCAGACAAAATAAAAACAAATTGCAGCCTGATAGTGTTCATGAAGCCCAGAGTGAAGATACTTCTGATGCAGAATCATGTTGCCTAAGTTCTCATGTGGAGCCATCTGTCACTACCAAACGAATTACTAGGAGCATGCAAATGAAATCACGAGCAAAAAATACTGAGCAGACTGAGAAAAAAAACAGATTTGTGTCAGAAGATGAGAATTTAATTGAGGACACAATTAAATCTGAGTCCATAATAATTTCTGATTCTACACCTACTGCAGAACTTGTCAGTGACACAGAAGATGCTTCTACCATCATTGACAGTAATAAAAAACCCAGTTCACCTAAAAGCAAATGTGCTAATGAAACCTGGAGTAAAGACACAAAAGAAGAGATTTTAGATGATATGACATCCAGTCTTACAAAAACTAAACAAAGTGACACTAAATCACCTGTGAAAAAAGAAAAAAAAATTACACAGTCTGTTGAGATAGACCATTCAGAAGCAATATGTGACCTAACAGAAGAAGATCACAGTAAAGTACTTGTGAGAGAGGGGAAATTGGAGCGTGTGGCTGTTTCTTTGACTGACTGCATGAGACCCAAACAATTTCTGGAATCCCAAGGACAAGTAACACCAAATGAAAGTAAAAAAATTCCAGAATGTGAAAGAGCAGATGCAGAGGCAGATGCACAACAGTCTTTCTCGTGTGATGATAAATTAAAGAAGAGTAAGGGAGCTAGTTCAGTGAGCAGCCCATTAAAGGACATGACTGTTGCACAGAAAACTGAAAGCATTGGTAAAAGCCGGATGCTCAAAGTTGGTGCAGACAGTCATGGCAACCAAAGAGAAGAATATGAGGTATCCCACAACAGTGAAAAACCAAGCAGTGATAATGACTCTGTTGTATTATTTCTGAGCAACAGTGAAAGTGATGACTCTGTATATAGTGATGTGGCAGTCATAGACACAATTGATGAGAATATGAGTTGTAAAAAGTCAGATGAGAGAACTCCTTCTCTCAGAAAATCTTTAAAAAGTGGTTCAATGCATGTTGAAGGTCTTTTTGTAATTGATACTGAGCCTGGCATGAGTTCTAGCCAAAACTATTATCTGGATGATGTAGAGCACGACAGTGATGCTGAAAGTAAGCATGAAGGAGGTGAAAAAGATAAAGAATCAGACTTGGAAGAGGATGAAGAGGAATTGATAGATGAAGACGAAAAAGATGAGGATGATGATCTGTTGAAAAATAAGGTTGATGTGTAAGTATCTTACTAGAAATAGCTAAAGAATCTGCATTTCATTTAAGCATATGCACGTTAGAATATGCACACTAAGTGCAGAATAAATAAAGGAGTAGTCTCATCACATATGTCATGTTGCTGCAGAAAATGGTGTTGCACATATTATAAAATATTAATATGGTTCATACATTTAGATTTTGGGGGTTTTTTTTGGTTTTGAATATGGTAGGAACAGAACTCTGATTTTTTGGTTTTTTGCATCTGGAGGCCTTGTATATGTTCAGCTTAAAAAACAATGTGAAACTGTATTAAACTGCTGAGGCTGATTGAATTGGTTATTCAGGTCAGAGGGGTTTTTTTTTTCCAGTTGGAATGTAAATAACAAAAGGTCCAGTAAATTCCTTACATATTGCCTGATTAGATCATGCTTTTTAAACAGTTGCATATAATTTTATGTGTCAGTTCCTGCTGTGCTGTGAATGATGACACCAGGTGAAACCTAGCATGGAATCAGAATAATTCAGGTGGAGTAATACTGCTTGAATTCTTGTAGTCCAGCTGCTGCTAAAATCCCTTCTTATGTTTAAAGTATAATACTCATTTAGGTTGGATAAATAAGTCTTAATCTAGTAAAAACCTTCAGGTAGGCCAAAAGTCTTAGCTAAGAACACTTAGCCAAGTGTTCAGTGTGGAGGCATTATACAAGATCAGTCACAGTTTGATAGAAAGTTGTTAAAGGGCTTGTATTAATAAGCATTCAAGCTACAGTAAATACCTGTTGTACCTCTTCAGATATTACTGTATTTTCTCCATTGTAGTTTAGACCTTTTAAACATTCTTGTCATGAAAAGAGCCATTGTACATTGTGGATACATTCCTTTGGCTGCCTGAATGAAGCAATGAAACAAATATGAACATACCAGCTTTGAAATTTCATAGAACCATCAGGGCTCTGATCCATTGACCACCACCCTCTGGATGCAACCATCCAGCTACTTTCTTATCCAAGTTTAATGGCTTTGTTCCTAGTAGGGTTATACAAACAGGTCTTAAACATTCCTATAATGAATTCTGTTTCTTCATACTTCTTACTAAGAGTTACAATATTTTTACCACCAATATGCTTGGGTTTTTTCTCTTTAGCTAGTAAGCTTATCAATGTATAGAAGCATGCTGGTCATGAGTTCTTCTGGCAAGGTTAAGCAAGTTTAAGAATTCAGTTATCCAGATGATAATAATATCTAAGATGAGAGTATAGCATTAGAGTTAATATGAAAGATTTGTGGAAGTGCTTGTACTGGTATTTTTTAATAATAAGTCTTATTTCATATAATGGCATCAATCCCCCTGCACCTGTCATTTCAAAATTACATAATCTAGATAAAAAGACTTAAAATCATTGCAGAACTGAACCTAATTGGGAAGAATAAGAAAAATATTTTTCTGTTCGTTTTCCTCAGAGGACAGTATAAGGTTTAGCTGCATGCATGTTAAAATGTTCTAATAATTAACTAACTATTTCTCCTTTAGTTTACATCTTTCCAGTAGCATAGACCCTGGTTTGAATATCAAGAAACTTGGAGGTTTATATATCAGTTTTGATGCAAAAAATCAGAAGCCTAGATCAAGTGTAATTGAACCACTGAAGAAGAAGAAGGACCAGGTAATGTGTTTGCAATTATTCAGTTATCTGTGACTACACTAACACAAAGATGTTAATCTAAGAAGATTGGTTTGTTTGATTTTATAGAAGTATCCTTTTCATGGTTCATTGAGAACTTAGATTATTTTTGATCGAAGTGTGGTTTCACATTTGGTTTTAATGGTAAAAATTTAAATATACCTGACTTTTCAGAAATTGAAAAATAGTGCATTACCTTGTAAAATAAACCAAAGTTGATTATAGCTGGATTTTTGCCTAATGATACACAAGCTAAAGGTCTGCTGACAAGATACTTAGCCCATAGCCAGAATGAATTTCAGTAGATAAAAGTCTGTAACCTAGTATGGACTTAGCAGGTTTTTTTAAAAAAGCACCCTTTGAAGTAAAGGGAATGTGTTATTTTTGTTGAGACTTTTTCTTTGGCTCATCCAGGATAGTCCTCTTTACTCTAGAGGATTTGCTGTCTCACTTCCTCCAGAACAAGTCAGCTGCTTTCTGTTGTTGTTCAGTGTTCTGTTTTGAAGATCCTTACTGCTCGTGTATTGCATTAGAATGCTTGCTTAGGTTCTGCATGATTCACTCAGTAGGTTCTGTAAATACAGTTAAGTAGTAAAATTTGTATCAGTGAGATGGCTCTCTAATGTTCAAAAAAATTCTTACAGCTCTTGCAGAAGAGTGTAATAACTCCAGACTTTGAAAGAAAGGAATGTGTGCCACCCTACAGGGAATCACTTCGCCAGCTAAAGAAGCAGCGCAGGGTAAGTGAAGAGCTGGTAATGCCTCAGATAATGAAACAAGCTGTGCTAGAAAGCTGCATGCTGAGACTGTGTATATCCTGGCCTCACTGGAGATGGAGGGATGAACTGCAGTTTAGTGTTGTCTTTGAGCTGTGCTTTGAAAAGCCATCCTTTCAGTCACCAGCACAGTGAAGTGAATGGTTATATGCTCATTACAAATCTGTCATTGATGCTGTGCTGGTAACCTCCTTTATAACAGTGGTCATAAAATACATGTTCCAAGGGTACTCATTTACATTTTAAGTGCTTTATCTGTCTTTTGTAGGGAGGAGTTCCCTTTTCTGTCCCATCCTAGTTACTGAATGTAAATTTGTTGTTCTTGGTATTGCATCCTAGGCAGAGCGAGAGAAAACAACAGGTGATGGCTGGTTTGGTATGAAAGCCCCAGAAATCACAAGTGAACTGAAAAATGATCTTAAAGTTTTGAAGATGAGAGCTTCGTTGGACCCTAAGCATTTCTATAAGAAAAATGATAGAGATGGTCTCCCCAAGTACTTCCAGGTAAGGAAGCAGCAGAAGGTGGCATTGTACTGCTGAAATTTTGAACTGCTGTGTAAGGATACCTAATAATGCCTATTTCATAGGTAGCTTCTGCATTCATTTAATTTCATATCTTAATTATTAAAGTGTTTTGATTACTTAGCTGGAGTTTGCAACTATTTAACTTTGTGTTACCTATGTATATATGCTGTTGATGTGTTTAGCTTTGGCTGGTCTCATAGAAGGGAACAAATATCTTACTGAATCCATATTTTGAACCCTCAGACGACTAGATTTTCACTGCTTGTTTGGAGTACCGGCCTTTCTAAGCAAGTGTGTAGAAAATAATTGGCTTTTATTTTCTTACTAATGAATACAGTTTAAATGAGACAGCTACCTTTGTGATAAGCTGAAATTTTTGCCACTTGTAGCTCTCAGCTTTAAAACCAATAAAGAAATCATCTTTTGCATCAATAAAGAAATTACTACAGAAGCTATAGAAATAGGCCTCCAGAAACTTTGAATAGTTAGCATGCTTGAGGATGTTTTCATTTCTCAGAATATTACCACTTCACTCTGAAGTGTTGAGGGTATAGTATGTTTTGAAATTAGTGAAACTTAGATGGAAGTGTTTCACATAATTAGATCCACGGTTTATTTTTACTGCATGAAATATGTACTGTGTGTATCTTTACTGCTAACCTGAACTGTGAGAGCTGGCTGACATGCTGGTTGGAAAAAATGTGATGCGTTTCAGGATGGAGCCCTTGGCTGCTGTGTAGTCATCTAGCAAAACCACCAGGCTGAGAGACAGGAAGAGGTTTAAGGTGGTCATAAAGGTTTCATTTCCCTTAAGCTTAAAATGTTTAGAAGTTAAGAACTGGATTTCATTTATGAATTACAGTGCTGATACAGCAGTCCAGCACTGAAAACTGTACAGTGTTAAAGCTCAGGCCTTCCTCTGTGCATTATGCAAGAAGACCAAAAGGGACTCTGCATGCAAAGCATGACTTATTTATTTTGGTATTTTGCACTTTTATTAAACCGTTGTTATTCCCTCTGCTTTGCAGGTATCTTCACACTTTGGGAATTTTTTTTTAAAAGGCAAAACAATCAACATCCTGCTGTTCACGTACAGTAAGAATTGACTTCATTTTTGTTTCCTAGGTTGGGACTGTAGTCGATTCTCCCATAGACTTTTACCACAGTCGAATCCCTAAGAAACAGAGGAAGAGAACAATTGTGGAAGAGCTGCTAGCAGATTCAGAGTTCAGAAGGTATTTAAAAGTAGTTTTGTAATTCTAATATCCCATGTAAAAGAGGAGTATTTCTAATTTTGTAGCCTTTTTCTTGTTTTATTCAGCTTGTTGGGTGGTTTTGTTATACTTCAAAGAAAAATTTTTAGTCTTTTAGCACTTCCATTGTACTGCCATTTAGAAAGTCGAAGGAACCTTTATCTAAGGGGATAATTAGACTGAGATAATGTATATTTCACCTTCATTAAAGGGTTTTATCTAGCTTTGGTCATCATAAATGCATCAGTCGGCCACCTGTCATGGAAATCAAAATTGTGCTAGAAAACTTACTTGAAGATTATGATTGGATTAATGTCTCCATAGCCTGCAGTTTTTGGAGTAGGTAATTTAGTTGGTCCATTTGGTTATTACACGATGGTAATCTGCACTTCTCTTTTCACATGATGACATGTTTTCTTTGAAGTAGTGCATGATTTGGGATTATGGAGTTAATTTTGTCAGACTTGTAAATTTAACTATAATGTTGGGAAGGAAAGTTACTGTATCTATTTCTTAAGTAGTTTTCTTGTTTGACTTGTTTGATTTATTAGGTATTTATTAGAAAGTAGTTTTAAAAATTAATATTTTTTAAATTTGATCAGCTAATTTATGCTGTGGCTAATAAGGGGTTTTAATCATATACTTCAGCATTAGTGCAGATATTTGTCAGATTTTCATGTTGCCTTTAAAGCTTCAGCACTGCTCAGTGTGCAGTGTCTGTTGTACTCATTGGTGCAGGTACCTAAGAGTCTGTGTTAGAGGAGCTAGCAGCTCACATGCAGCAATTCCCCTGCTCGTTGTTTAGTATTCACATCATCTCAGTTTTCCATCTGGAGTAGAGAAAGGTTTATAATCTTGAGTTTGGTGAGAAGGCACTATAAAAGTGGGTGTAATTTCGTCATGGTATTGTGGAAATTGTTGAGTCTTTTCCTTACGAGCTGTAGCAGTGTTTCAGCTACTGTATGAAATGTGACTGCATATGCAATAAGGACCCATCCAAAATTAATTACAAAATTCAATAGAATTTACTTCCAAAGGAAATATACCTGCATTTATCATTGATCCAACTGTAGATTCCCCTTTACTTATGCATAAGTGTATAAATCAAAGAATCTGATTGGAAAACATGAGAAAACTCATTTTGGCAAATAACGTGTGTAGAGTACTGTCCATGTTATCTTCTCATGAACTTTGGTTTGCCATTCTTAAAAGTAAATTGTCTATTTTGTTCAGATATAATAAAAAGAAGTATCAGGAGATCATGAGTGAAAAAGCAGCTTTTGCAGCAGGGAAGAGGAATCGGAAGAAGAAGAAATTTCACAATTAAGAACTGAAGAAAAATACCAAGCTGGAACAACTTATTTGTTATAAAACTTTCTTACAGAATGCTTTGGTTGTGGTGTTTTGTTTGTTTGATTTTTTAAGATTGCAGGTGATGTGCAAATAAAAGTTTAGAGAAATTCTTGCCATAACAATTTGCTAGGAAGCTTTAGCAAATTATCAGGTATCTCAATTTAATTTTGATTTTAAAATTACTATTTATTTTAATTAATATTTATGTAAAGAGATAATTACATAAAAGCATATTATTAAATCTTGAATACAAAATTCACTTTCACAGACTGTGATCTGCTTCAGACTTCACATCAGTTAATTAGTAAATTCAGTCTTAAGTTATATATGTAATTCATCTTGGCGCATATTGTGTGCCAGAATATATTTTTCCATGACTTTTCAGAAGTGCTGTTGGCCAGAACTGTAATGGAAGGTACTGAAAAAATAATTAATTAATTTTCTTACCGTTTGATTATTGTCTAGTGATATTTTTGAAAATAACATTGTCATCCATTGTCTAGGGTGTGGTGTGCAGATTCTGTCTGTCAGCTGACCTGGAATAGCTCAAGGTGAACAAATAGAGTGAGTCTGGAATGCCTCTGCTGCCAGAGATGTATGTATGTCTGATGCCTCTGCAGAGCCAGAGATAGCATCAGCTCAGTTCCCCTTCATTGGCAGTTCACAACCTTTTGTGATTGTCAGAACTCCTGTGGTGTTTGGTTGGTTTTTAATGACCTGGTCATTTTATTGCTGTTAAAATCAGTACCGCTTAGTTACTGCCCTGAGGTAGCAGTAAAGATGGATAATAGAAGAAATTAAACTGGCACTACATTGTCTTAGGTGGATTGGGTGATTAGGATGTAGAAGTCACTGTCAGAGGACCAGTGGTTGATTGTTTCCTTACTACAAGAACACTGAATTTTAAAGGCTGTAGATCTTAAACAAGAAGTGCTTAACTATCCTCTTGACTAATGTTTAACCATCAGGTTTTCTACTGAGAAGGAGTCTTTTTAAGGATTAGTTATTTGTGCTGAAATGGGCATTGTGGTATATATTGACCACCATCTGAAGCTTGAAAGACATTTTCCTCAGATTCTTTGGGGTGTTTTTTATCATTCATAAGTTGGTCATAATGTTTTACTACCATAAAAGACAGGAATCTAGAGTCCTTAAAAAGTCTTCACTGCTTGGCGATGAATGGTGTCAAAGTGAATTCATAGGGAAATATTAAACAAGTGAAAGTAGAACCACCTGTCCCTAGGTCTCAGTTAATATGGACAGGCTGTTTTACTGCAGTGATATTTATGCCAGCATCTCAATTGCCAGTAAATTATTAAAAAGCCAATAAAAATAACTATGGTGTCTTGTTCTCTGGCTGAGACATGGAAATACAAATTAATAGTGAACACTGAGAAGAAAACAAGGCACCACAGTAGTTGTCATTCTGGGGTGTTTAAGTGCAACTTTGGAGAAGCAGCACACGAGTCTGAAAGACTTAAAAAGAGAAATGCAAGCTGTGGTGTTTAACAGCAAGCAACAACTCCGTGCCTGTTGCTCAGGCTGCTCAACAGCTGCAGGTTACTTCATGTGCAGCACAGCTAGGAAGGGATTTGGTTTGTGTTCTGTATCCTTTCCCTTCCTTTGATTGTTGTAATACCTTCTGTTTTGTCCCACGCTGTGCCCAGCGAGTGCCCGTGTTCTGTGCAGATGGGTGAGATGTGCTGGGGGTGGCACTTGCAGGTGGTGTTGGCCGGCTTTGCCAGTCACCTTACCTGAGCTCGTGCCTCAGCCTCTGTCAGGTGAGGCACTGCACAGAGCACCCTTGCTTAACCACCAGTTTACATTAAAGCACACACACACGGGCTTTGAAATTGACAGAAGGTTTAAGGTGCTGGAGAGATTAAAACCCAAGTACACCATGTGATTGCCTGTGGTTATTAGATTTCTCTGAAAACTTCCATGAAGCTTTGCCTGTCAATTATAAGTAGTATTTTCTTTTAATGGCAGAAATATTTGTGCTAATTTGTAATTCTGCCTTTACTGACTCTGATGGTTAATGTGCCTGATGGTGTGTTTCATTTTCAGATTTTCCTTTATTGCTTTTAAATAAGCTTTATTACAGTTGGAAAGTTACACCAGCAGGATTAAAATAATTTATTAAGAAAATTCCACAAATTTAATAATTCAGGAATAATGAATCCGATTAATTTATTTCTGAGCAAAATCAAGGTAGTTTGTTTATTGCTGCTACTGTTTTGTTTTACCACCTAGTTTGATTGCTGTAACTAAAATGGCTGTTCATGTTCTACCCGTCGGTAAGTCAGAAAAGACCGTTAATTCCGGTGTTTTGTCGGCTGCAGTTTGTGGGCTTGTTTGGTTACTTGAAAGTTACCAGGAACGTGTCACGGTGACCCATGAAAACTGAAGTGCCTCCAGGAAAGACAAAGGCTTGTTTTCTCAAGTGAAATTACTTTCCACAGACTGTCCTGGAAGCAGAGCTGATTGTCGGTTCTGACCGCTCTGGCGGCGCTCGAGCTGGCGGAGCAGGAGCAGAGAGCCCTTCTCCCGCTGCCTGAGGGCGCCGGGCCCGGGAGGAGAAGGAGAGCAGAGAGCCCTTCTCCCGCTGCCTGAGGGCGCCGGGCTCGGGAGGAGGAGAGCAGAGAGCTTCTCCCGCTGCCTGAGGGCGCCGGGCCCGGGAGGAGGAGAGCAGAGAGCTTCTCCCGCTGCCTGAGGGCGCCGGGCCCGGGAGGAGGAGAGCAGAGAGCCCTTCTCCCGCTGCCTGAGGGCGCCGGGCTCGGGAGGAGAAGGAGAGCAGAGAGCTTCTCCCGCTGCCTGAGGGCGCCGGGCTCGGGAGGAGAAGGAGAGCAGAGAGCTTCTCCCGCTGCCTGAGGGCGCCGGGCCCGGGAGGAGGAGAGCAGAGAGCTTCTCCCGCTGCCTGAGGGCGCCGGGCCCGGGAGGAGAAGGAGAGCAGAGAGCCCTTCTCCCGCTGCCTGAGGGCGCCGGGCCCGGGAGGAGAAGGAGAGCCGAGAGAGCTTCTCCCGCTGCCTGAGGGCGCCGGGCCCGGGAGGAGGAGAGCAGAGCCCCTATCCGCCTTCTCGCTGGCGGTGAGGAATCTCCGTGTCGCCGGGCCGGGCGGCTACGGCAGGTTGGGTGGATGGCGGCAGTCGTCGCCCGCTTCCAGCCTTCCCCAGGCTGCCAGGCACGGCTAGAGGCGGGCCCGGAGAGCCTCGCTGACGGGAGAAGGAGTATGGCATACCGGATACTTGCGGCGGTGAGGTAAGGGACGAGGGAGCGCGGGGGAAAGATTTCCGCCCTAAAGGCGTAGGGGGCGGAGGAAAGTCATAATGGGGAAAAAAAACCCAAAAAAAAAAAAAAAAAAAAAAAAAGGAAGACACGACTCCGCCGGGACTCGAACCCGGAACCTTTGAATCCCTTCAAACCCTCTAGAAGTCCAATGCGCTATCCATTGCGCCACGGAGCCACCTGTTGGAATCTTTGCACGCCGTCAATAGAGCCTGCGCGCGCCGTTTAGCGTTAGCCCCGAAAGCTTCGGCTTTTTTCAATTTTATTTTCAATTTTATTTGCCTTAACCAGCATGAATAGGGTTGTCATACACGCTGCCGCGCAATCGAGTCTCGCCGCAGCCCCCGCGTGCTGCCTGAGCGCTGCCCACGGCCCGGGTGGGGCCCGCGGCTTCCTGTGCAGCGCTCACAAGGCTCCGACCTCATTTCTTACGGAAGACCGACCTCATCAGTGATCAGCATAAAATATTTGTTCTCATCCCATTCTGGCGTTTCCCGTATTGATCCTTATCCTCGAGGGATATAGTTATAATCCACAATTGCCTTGTATTGAGGTACTCTTCCTCCAGACGTCTGTAAATGCTCAGTAGCACCTCCTCCCCATGGATTCAGAAAGAGATTTTTCCATAAAAGCTGTAATTCTAGTCTGAAACAAATCCGCGAAACTAATTTTTTAAACCATGAGCATTTTTCCATACTGGAAACCTTAAAGGACGAGAGTATGAAGTTTTTTTCTTTAACCTTGCCATCCAATATATTGCAAGCAGATCCTGTGGCCTTCCACTCGGCCAGTGAGGCCTGTGCAGCAAAACGTTGTGAGAATATCCTGCTGCACTTCATCATCATTTTAAATGCAGGTTTCCATAAGACTGGGGAAAAGCATGTAAATAAGCACACCCTAGAATTCTTTTCTGAGACTGGTTCTGAGACTATAAGAGCGAAGAAGTGCGACACTCACGATTGTTACTTCCTCTCCTATATTCGTTGTGGTTAGTTGGTTTATAAAGGTAGATAAAGGCTGGTTCCATTCATGCAGGAGGACTGGCTAGGGAAACGTTTGGAATTTTTCCAGAAATATTTCAAAATATTCAAGTAGTTTTGCTTTTTTATTGAGTGAATGTAGCGCTGGTGCAAAGTCCACCCTTGCGTTTGGACAGCAGATGGAGCTACTGCATGAGAAACAGGGCAGCTCCCGGCTCATGAATTTACATAATGTGGACATGGGCGAAAACGACCGAGCTGATTAACCTTTGCTGGCACGTGGACCCAGAGCAGTCCTTTGGACTTTCCCTCTTCTGGGACTGTCTGAAGTCCACTTCTGTTGCAAGCTGGCTTGCATTTCAGCTCCTCTTCAACTTCATGTTCTTTTTCAAGGTGCAGAAGTTACTTGGAATAGAGTTCTGCTGGGTTTAGTTACTGGCACTCAGAGAAATTTTGCTGAGCTCAACGACGTGCCATTTTGCTAATTTTTAATGTGAGCAAAAACTGAGGTAGGAATATCTTGGCACAAGACAGGAAGTGCATCAATGGCAGGCAAAAAAATCATATAGAGGTCTTCTAGTGATTAAAATAAATCTAGACATTATTTATTAAATTGAAGCTTCATAAAGTTATTACTTTCTTAGAAATTTCTAATCTTTTAAAATTCAATTTGTTGGTATCAAATGGTTTTATAAAAGAAGATTGATTGCAGCATTCCAGTTGTAGGTGGACTGACTCATGGTTAAATGACTGAGTCAAATGTGTCTGCCAGTCCCTAGCAGAGCCAGGTCAGCTCTGACTTAACAATCTGGAGTTTTACTCCAATCTTCTTTTTCTAATTTTCCATCCATTAAATTGTATAATGAGTGTGATTGTGTGATGCAGTTAGATTCCTATTTTCAGAAGTATAGATCTGCCAAATTTATTGCTAGTTGCAATAGCCTATGCTCATTATTTGACCCAGATTTACCATCTTATACTGGCCAAGTTAATTGTACTGGCTAATTTGTATTACAGCTGGAAATCTTAGTTTTTACCATGTGTTGAAGATGTATGAAAGGAAAGTGAAAACAGCAAAGTTAGTTCATACACAAAGTATATTAAAATTTGTTCCTGAGAATCTTTGTTAAAATGACTATGTAAATAGTCAGCTGCATCTTTTACTGGTATGCTCTAATATAGAATATTAGTTCGATCAGTGCTTCAAGACTGACAAATGTAAAAAAAATATATGTTTTATATCTGTAAGCACAGTAAATTTGTTTTGGAAGTAACTTAGATATTGTGTAAGTGGATGCCACGTTGCAATCTCTCACTAAGCCCAAAAGCAGAACACTGAGCTTGGACTCTGCACTTTTGTAATCTATGAGTACAACTTTTCCTCTCTTTTAACAGCCATAGTGGAAGCACATTGAATTAAACAAGTGATTTTTATTGCTAATCCTTGCATAGTCTTTGCTCCATATTTTCCTTTGCAATTTTTATCTCATAAAACCAGTCACTGAAGTTAATGCAACTTATCACCCAGCAGAAGTTACAGTATGAAGAAACAAAAAGCTGCACATCAAAGAGTCTTCTGTGCAGACAGAGCAGACAAAAGACTGCTTTGTGATGAATTTGCAGAGTTAGCTCTGCCACTCTAAATCAGCAGTGACTTTTCTTCAATTTTAGCATTGAAGTAAAAGAATGTCCTTTGTTCTTGTAGGGGGTTTACTTTAATTTCCAAACTGCTGGCAGGCAGTAAGCATTGACTTACCAACACAAAAAATTAATTTTCTGTGTTCAGAATTGTGATATAATTTTATGGAGGTGCATCTTGGTTTATTCAAATTAGTAATAGGTACCAGTCATTCCTGCAGCGAAGGGAAACAAGCAGCTGCCACAGCCAGTGATATCTGGAAATCATAGGAATCACTGCTAACAAGACCCCTTATTTTTACCACATCCTCCATGGAGATAATATTGTTTGTTGTTGTTGTTATTGCAATATGACTGTAGTTAATTTTGTAAATATCTGAGTTTGCAACCACTAGGGTTTGGAATCTAGGAAAATAGTATGAAAGACCCAAAAGAAATACCATCACAGATCCCATCCAAAATTACAAAGATTAGGATAGACATTTGCATCCAGAGAGAGGATCAGGGATATTTCAATCAGGTTTCAATACTGGTGGCCTTTTTTCCATAAACTTGCTACAAAATTATCATTTGTTTATGTTAGTGCTGTGATGACAAGATATACCTTTGTGTATCTAAAAAAGGGAATATGGCTTCTTAATTTACCTTCAAGGATTAATCTTATTCACAGGTAGTGTATTTGGTATTAATTGCTATGTAATTAGTATTTATTACATAGAGGCCATATGCAAGTTTAACTTTAAAATACTTACATAAATGGCAGAATCATTAGTTTTCAGCTCATGAATATTAACACTCCTGATGTGATACCTCTCTTCCTTTGGGTTATGTCTAAAAGCAAATTAGTGACCTGTTGATTTAGTGACCTTCACTGACAGGGTACATCTCATGATCATGAGATATGAGTTTGTTATGGTCCCAGTAAGGAAGACAGACTATAAAGTATTGCTTAAAATACCATTTGTTCTGGCTAACACTGTAAAGGAAAAGGATAGTGCAGGTAGCTTTATTTCCTTCCTGATGCTGGGTTTTGTAGTATTGAACAGGTCTGAAACCAGAGCTCAGCACACTGGGCACATCCTGCCCAGGGAAAAGGCATCTGACATTTTAATTAATATTATTAATGTTATTTATCATGACATATTAATATTATTAATAATATTATTAATTATTATAATAATAATATGGTGGTGATGATGATGATGCCCAGAATATGTAAGTTTACCTCTCCCTGTTAGTCTGTTGAGCTCTGGAAGGATGGAGAGTGTATTGAGCTTGTGCATAGTTTTACATTGACATGAATTAATTGATTTTGTTAGGGGCAGGAGGACTGGCAGGAGTTTGTAAGTAAACTTCTTTAAAATAATCTTTAATAAGAAATGTTTTTTTAATAAGTAGCCTGCAAAACTCTTAGCTGAAAGTAGGAACTTCTGTATTTCATAATGGCTCATTAGCAAATAGATGGGAAATTTTTCACCTAGTAGAAAAGTAAAAATAATAATTAAAGTGTGAAAAAGTTTACTCAACACAGTATTCAACTTCTCCTTGATTTAGGGGGAAAAAAATCCAGCCTCACTGCTCAGTTATCCTCACTGTGATTCATCAGCTGCTGTCTCCTGGGCAGGTCTGACTGCTGATTGGGCACAGAACTTCTCAAGGTGTGTCTTGTGTCGAGAAGCTTTTGCATTTTGAGAGCACACAGTAGACCATGATAGCCTCCTGCTATGGTAAGAACTGTTGTATGTCTATTTATTAACCTGTACAGTCTTACTGTTAGAAACAGTGCTTGGTAGTTAGAAACAAATAATTATGTGTGTTAGCAGATGTTTCCAAATCAACTGTTTGTGGGTTTAAAATCTGGAAAGATTTTAATTTTGGATCCTAATTGTGGCAGCTATTGCTCAGTATACTAGTAGTGATTTTTAAAATTCTGAATTATATAACTATGAATATATAATACAAAGGGGTTATCATCAAATCCAAAGAGAATTAGAGTAAAATATTTCTTGTAATGCTGTAGTACTTTGAGAGAGAAACGTTGATAAGATTTAGATGGTCTATATTTTTTTATAAAAATTGTATGCAGCAACTAATTGCAAGTTAAGTAATACAAGGAAAGTTTCTTCTCGTGTTATGTTCAGGGCAATTTTATTTTTTCAGAGTTATGAATTGGCTTTGTATTTTTTTTTTTTTTTTTTTTGTGAATTTATCAATCGAAGTTATTTGGAAGATAAAATTAATCTGATTTTCACATATCTTTTCAGTTGACTTTGAAAAAATAAGGGAGGATACTGAGGAAAAATACAGGGATATATTAGAACCATTTTTGCTTTGTAATAGATAGGTTTATGTCAGCTTTTCTATCAAATAAAAATATGCAGTCAGAGGGATTGAGAAGATTTGAAACGAGCTACATAGACAAGTTTGTATGTAAATTGTGATCTAACACTGTTGGAGGATGGCAGAAAAGGCTTTGGAAAACAGCAGCTGTAATACCCAGCAGTGTAAAGTCTGCTCTCGTCCTTCACAGCAGTGCTGCTCAGAACTCAGGGCACATGACTGTACTTGTTTCAGCTCTTGGAAAAATGCTGCAGTCATGGCAAAGCATCAACTTCTTTGTGAGGGATGATACATAGTAAAGGGAGAGTTTCATTTTAATATTACATTGGTAAAAAATTAATTTTAGGATAATGCATAGCTGAAAACAAAGAACCTTTTAAGGATAAATGATTAGAAAAGTAACTCTTTCACCACACTATCAAAACCACAAGGGCTTTGTAGATACTCAGAAGTTTCTTGCTATTGAATTACATGGATTGGATTCTAGTGCTTCAGCATGTTTCTCGATTTGAAAAGATTTTGTGCTTTGCAGTTGTGTGCTTTAGAATAGTAAGATTGTTTATGTACATGAGGAGTGTCTTCACAGTTAGTAAGGTTAGAGTGGATTTTTTCTCTGAATTTTAACTCTGAGCACAATCAACACAAGAGGGTGCCGAAATGCTGGTAAAATAGTGTTATATACATAATATACTTTTGCTAAACATGGTTGTTTGATCTCTCTCAGCCTCTTCTTGTTTGCATAAACACCTTCATGATACTGTGATACCAGAATACCCCTTTCTAGCTGTTGGCATAATGACACAAAACACATTCTTCTCACCAGCAGCTGGCACCATCAAAGAAAGATTTTTCAGTAAATGCAAATAAACTTAGCTACAACAGCAATTTGTGTAATTTATGTCATGTTCTTGTCTTGCATGTGCTGGCTTTAGTTCTATGTGCAGGGGTCAGAGACTGGTTTTTATTTCTACATGCCATGCTACAGCAAAGGAGGAAGATAGTAAGAACTCTGAATTGCATTAGTCATTCATGGGCAAGATCCTCATGGTGCAATTAATTTAACCATTCCCATATTTATGGGATGTTTTTGTCTGGGTTGAAGCTTTAAGGATCCACGTGTGTCCTACTCTTCAAGCTCATCTCCTCAGTCTTGCAGCCAGTGTGCTGCAACTCAGGAAGAACCAAAGTGCAAGTACTATTGATAGAGGCAGTTGTACTTCATGAGGTTAGAAATTAGATTTCAAGAAATCTTTGTTGTTTGGATGGCAAAATTATAAGATATTCTGAATTACATATTTTTAGGTGGGTTTTGCTTTCAAAAGACGAAGTATACCATACCTTACAGTCCCTACTGCTGAATCACCACACTGTATTTCTAGAGTTGGGTGCAGTTCATCAACCAGCTAGAGAAAGATACAGATATCTGGCTAAAGAATAGGTTCAGAAAGTACCTGTCAGATTGGAGTCCAGGAAAATCATTCAGCAGTTTACAGTCATTGTAATGGTGGATCACAGTAGTGAGTGTCTGCTGTGTGCATGTGCATTCAGTCCAGTGTTTGTGAAAGAGCAAATGCTTCTTTGTGTCTTCCTCTTTGGTCACAGGCAGTCATAAACTGAGTGCCAACAGCAAACTTCTAAGTATAAACTTCTTGAAAACATTAATTTCATATCCATAACTTTTTCTATGTGTCCCAGCAGCCGATTGCAATCACCAGTGCCAGTGTTCAGACACTCATGTATCTGATTTGTTGCACTGAACTTCCACATCTCAGTGCGTTATTGGCTCCTGCAGTAAATGGCACTCACAAATTGTGCAAGGATTGCGTAATCCTTTGCTGTGGGTTATATGAATTGAATTATAATTAGATGCCAAGCTAAGTACTCTTTTTGTCATAGAAAAAGGTTTCTGAAAAAAAGGAAAATAATCTAGTCACTGTTGGAGTCTTTTCTGTATATTTTTAATGAAACGGCTGTCACTTCATTAGATGGAGTAGTTTCTTCAGATTAGTGCTGCTTTCTTAACTGTGTCTAATCTCATTTGATTTAAGCATCATGGAATAATTTAAAAAATCAATTTAGCATAGGTTTGTTTTGAAGTCAAGGAGGGGGTTGGCAAATCAGTAAACATCAGTTCATGTTTAATTAGCTAACAGGAGTTTTCTGAAACCATTAAACAGGATCTTAACAAACAAATTGGATGTAGGCTTATTAATTTATAGTGAAATTCTGGTGTGGAAACTGAAAACTTTAAATCTGACTCAGTTTTCCTTTATATAGAAATTACAAAACAATTTGTCTATATAGTTTAAGTAGCTCCTTCAATAATGTGAAGCATTTCTTTTAGTCCCCTTTCATCAACCTATGAAGTTGAAGAGATTAATATTTGTCTCCATCTTTAGATCACTTGCAAGAACTAAAAGAGCATAAAAACTCAGAAATTCCTTTACATGTGAATATATCAAATGCAAATACGTGAACTGTGCAGTGTTAGAGCAGTGACCTTCAACCAGACTCTAAGTCAAGAATTTCTGTTTCCAAGGCTTCTCATTCTTGCTGAGTATTTTCCTGGCATAATGTATGGATCTTTTGTGATGTGTTGGTTGCTGGAGAATGAATGGAGGCCCTCTGGCTCATTTATCCTACTGTCTCACTTGGGATTTGTACTATTTTGCTAGAAAAGAATGTCTAGTGCTCTCACTTTCAACTCTAATCCCCCCATCATTAAGCTTGCTGTAGTAGTTCCCCTTTGTATAACTATTTTCTCAGCTATAGAGCTTAGTGATGGTTTTGAAGAGTAGCTAAGATTTACAGGATATGTATGCTTGTGCTTTTGAAGCTCTCCATCATAAACATGTTATATCTTAGAATGAGAAAAAAAACCCTCTGTTTTGAGTAATTTTATTTCACTTCCTCCATACACTTTCTTTTTACAGTTTGGTTTGTCATTTTTTGTATTGTCCTTTTCTCAAGCAGTTGAAATGAGGACCAGCTGATACCTTGTCATAACACTGACATAAAAGCTGTGGACTGAAAAGCAAAGTGGAGTGTTTTGGTTGATTGGGGCATGGGGAGTTTGTTGTTTAGTTTTGTTTCCACAAAAAAAAAAAAAAAAAAAACATAGAGAGAGACTCACTTTGTATGCAGGCAGATACCATTTAAGAAGAAAAATACTATTACTAAATATATCTGTCTTAATATCCAAGTTAAGGAAATTATTACTTACTGTAAGGTAATTTGGGATTTTTTCATTGCAATTCCCCCTATTAGTGGTTTTTTTCTACATTACAACTTCTCTGAATATTAACAATTTTTTTCAAATCGCATACCTCTGCTGTTAACTTTCCCTTAAGACTTGCCAAAATAAAGCTATTTAAAAAATGCCTTGAGGACAGCATCTCTTTACAGGAATTCAGTCAGAAGACAACATACAAACTGATGCAATTCAACTATGGATTTTTTTTTTTATTAATGGGGAGAAAAATTATGTATTTAGAAAATAGAAACCTATTATCTAGGCAACTCTTGATCTACTTCTAGAGCTATTAGCATGTTTACAGGCTCTACCAGTAGTGAAACTGCACTATTGCTCATGCAACAGTAGGGAAAAAAAAAACAAACAAGGAAAATTTTAGTCATTCTCACATGTCAGCTTTTTCTCTGATCATGTTTTACTGCAGGCTTTCAGCTGCTTATTTTGCTCTGTGTTAGACTCCTTGTCTATTCTCTTTCCCTACGTACTTCAGCTTAAAATTTTCTTGATGTCTTTTCATCTCACTGGTTTTAACTAGTGTTTTTCTTTTTTACTGCATCTCACATTTATCTATGTCTTTCTTGTTAATACTGAGTTTATTTCCTACTTTTTGAAAATACTATTAGAAGGATCCTCTAGAAGCAGAGTCCATGCAAGTGTAAGTGGAAAAGTGAAAATTTAAAGGACAAGATACCTTGAGGAGCAGGATAAAATAGAGTTGCTTAGTTAAAAAAACTGCAATAAAATTTTAAAATATCAGAATTAGCAAAAACGGTCTAGGAAGCTAATCATATTACTTTGCTCATGAAGTTTGGGGGCCATCAATAAGTGCAGTGCCCTTCACAGGTGTTCTACTGTTTTCCATGTACAAGTTCTGTACACCCATGCCCAGCCCTGTCATTAGAACTGAGAGCAGAAAATTTCCATTTAATGTTAAATATTGTATGGAAGTATTCCTTTATATTGTAGCTTAAAGTACTTGAGAGACTTCAATATAGTTCTCTCAACTATACACTTTAGTACAATGACTACTGTGTTACAGCTTGGTACACTTTCTTCCTCATCTTTCTAGATTTATCGGTGTGACTTTTAAAATTAACACAGGGACTTATGCTAACAAACTGCAGGTTTGACAGTGCAGTGCTGTCCTTGAAACCCACCTGTTCCAGCAGAGATCAGACTCTCTTCCTGCAGCAAGCCTAATGCAGGCTCACTTGGAAAGCCTTCTATTGAGCAAGCCCTCCAGGACAGGAGATGAGCTGTTCTGGTTTACTTCCATTTTGTGGGATACTTCTGCTGATGTGAAAGTCTGTATTATTTTTGCATGCAGATGTACTTTTGTACTGTAAACACTTAGAATATCTTTGAAATAGGTGGGGTATTAAATGAAGGCAAATATATCAAGGCAGAGCTGCTCTTACCACTGCAGAGAGTTGTAACTGAGCTGTCTTTGTCTTTTGCTCTTCTATGTGAATGCATAAAACTTCAGGCAGATGGCAGAGGAAATGTATAATAAGTTAAACTCCAATGCTAAAAAGCAATGAAACTCTCCTTTCAGTTTGCACATGATACACTATAAAATTTGTGATCAGTTTGTATCTGATAATTGCAGTACTACAGCCAACACAACCAAAGCAATAGTACAGGTAGAAGCCCAGTGCTTCAGCTGCAATGCATTAGGATTTTAACCCAAACTAAGATGCCTGTGTCACTGAACAGGTGTTCAGATATTGCTGCAAATTAAGGGCTTGGCTGACGCAATCAGCTTTGCTTTGAACCTCGGGTGAGACCCTCCAAGTAGAAACAAAGTTCTACTGGAAGGTGTCCTACCCTGCATCATCCTGCCTCTGCACTCATGCTGTTCTTGGAGCACATTGCTGCAGAATTTGGTGAGGGAAGGCTGGAGAGCTTCTGAGGAAGAGGGTCAGTGCACAGCAGTGTCTGTAGGGGCTTGTCATGGGAATGTTGCTGAACAGAAGTCAGCAGGTAAGGAAAGCTCAGTGGTCATGACTGAGAAATCAACAGAATCCAGCCTCCATTTAAGGATAATTCATGGCTGGAATGTAGTAACACTGCATCACAGAGTAGGAGGAAAATAGGAAGGGACTAGAAAGAAATCCTTTGTCCTATCTGCAGAAATACCGATAAAACTGGTATGTAGACAGATTTGATAAGGAATTAAGCTTGCTACCACAAAATTAATCAAAAATACTCTGAACAAATTTGAATTGGCATTGCAAGTTTAGACTGGCTCAGCATTTTGTTTTATCTACCTGTGGTGCTTTTTATCTGTCTCTAGTACTCCTGGCACTGCTTATACCATATCTTCAAAGGGAAAGGAAGTAGTTCTTTGTTTATGAGACTTGCCCTGCATTTACAAAAATATGGCTACTAGCATTTTTGCATGTAAGTTCAGATGATTCAAAGAAATTGCTGACTTGTTGATAGTGTTTTCTCCAACTGGAACCTAAGTATTTTAACATTTAAACTCATTAGCTGTTTGGGTCCAAAGATGTACTACAAACCAAGTTTTGCTTTCTCCATATACAATCACATGTAAGTAAAGGATCTGGCTCTTACAGACAGATTGACTCACTAAGAAAGTTGATGAGGTTATGACCCATCTTGCCCTTTATGGCTGAGCTCTCCATAGAGCAGCTTCCTATGTGTTACAATTTTTAGCCCAATTTTTAGTGATACTCTGCCATTTTTTTATTGCTAGTTGTCTCAGTGCAAGTTAGTAGTATTGTGAGTTCTAACCCTAATTGCCATGTATACAAGGACATTCTGTTTAGAAAAACAGAGAAAACATCAATGTGAAATTAAAACAGAATTTATATTGAAACTTCATTTGTTCCAGCTTTGTGCCCAGTGCCTTACAGAATCAATCTCAATGAATGATTGAATCATTGAATCATTCTTATTCTCATTTATTTTAGTAAACCCCTTTATTTGATCTTGACTATCTTCTTTTCCAACCAAATGATTCTATGATTATTCATAATTTTCAGGAAATACACTATTTTTCTTTTCCTTTTTAATTATGGGTTGATTAAAAAGAAACAAATTGGCAAGCAATTTTACTTTCTGAGGGTGTTGAATTTACTAATAAATTGTTTTTAATTTCAAAGTTAAATTTTTTTTATTGCTTATCATGCAGCTTTTTCAACCTGGAGGTAGCAACTAGCATGTCTGCTCCTAGCCCCTAATGAGTTCTTATCACTTTGTTATAAAATAAAAGTCAACAAAAATGAGTGCATAAATAGAAAGGAAAATGTACCAGACATAACTTTGTGGCTTGGAGTGCCAGACTTAATGAGGAGGAGTGAGAGGCAAAAAGCAGGAAGGAGAAGAGAAATCTTGTTTTTAGCTACACTGCTCAGGAATTTAGAGCACCCAAGCAATAAGAATATATATACAAAAGAGCAAAGACAGGTTGCAGAGTAAAAAGGCTCAGGACTACTAAGTTCTTGCAGAAAAGGAGAAACAAAGCTCAGATAAACTAAACTTTTTGTTCTAATCCATTTCAATGCAAAATCAGCTTGGCTTACTCAAACCACATTTATCAGTGTCTTAAGCTAAGAAGATTGATTTAGCACTGGGGTATGTGAGAAGTGCCACCACAATCCTTCCTTTTGTTACCCTGCAAAAACTGTCATGTGGGTGCAGAATGCAGTACAGCTTGAGAGCACATTTGTCTGTTGGTCATGATTTAGCAAACACACCTGTGATGTATTTTGTTATTATTTTTGCTGCCAGTTTCATTCTTATCACAAGTCAATTTTGGTAGATTAGAGTTTGGTTAGATTAGAGTTTCAAATCCTAGAGTTAATTAGTCATGTGAATATCTTAGGCTTTTTTAAAAAACTGTGTTATTTGTAGAACACAAATTTGTAGAATTTCTTGAAAGAAAGACTGAAGTTAACCATAAAGTTTTAAACACCAGAAAGCAAATAAAAAGAATATTAAAAAAAAATGTGGAGCTTTTTCAGAAGTTCTCTGTCTCTGAGCAGCCTTATTAAAAAATATGGCAGTCCTACTATTTCCTTCCTATTCTGAAGGGCTGAAGAGGAATATATTAAATGATAAAACATTTCCAAAATCCATTGCAGTTACTAGTAGTTATAGAACTTGAAACAGGCCGTGGTCCTGGATCTGCACATTTTTTAAAAAAACACACATTGTGCGGGGGCACAATTTTGTGTTTTCAGTAAAACCGGACCATTTCACATATCCAGTTTAGCATCTGACCACACAAATGGTACACCTGGTGCAATGGAGGTGAGGAACTTCTGGGTTCATATGGCTGAGGAATTAAAAGGAGCAGGACTAGAATGTTGAATTTGGATCAGTCCACCATAAAATTTTAGCACAGAATTACAGATATAAACTCTCTTTTTCTCCATCCCCTCTCCCCACAGAGAGCTTAGCATACTGGCTTTAATCAGATTTCTGATTATGTGGCATATGTATTTACAGTCTGTTACTGTTGGGTGCATTATAGTCTCTGGCTGTTCAAGCTGAGAAGCAGCTGTGGAGTCTTTTCAACAGTGAATACTGGCTCAGTTTCAGCACTGAACTAACATACTGCTTGTGCAGGTAGGATGAACTCCCATCTAGCTACAAAAGACCACACAGACATACAGAAAGAGGAAAGATTTACTAGCCTGTACTGACCAACACTTTCTATGTAAGTGTTTGATTATGTTAGTTCTATTTATTCATTTGAGTCTGATCACATAAATACTGTTACAATTAGCTCTAGCCTTCAAAAGATCTGCTAAGCTGGTTGTACTGAATGTATTTGGAGATTTGTATTAGTCTTTTCTGGTGACATGCTAGGTTCATTAATACTTGATCACCTGATTGCTGTCATTTCACCTTTATTAAGCACAAACATTTGCAATTTCTTGGAATCAAAAAACATACACAGTACATTCATTTTAACTTCAGACCAGTGGCAGGAGAATGTACAATGACTAATCTGGCTGTAGAGATAGAGTCAGGGAATTGCCCATACACTGGGTCAACTACTGTTAAAATCTGAAAGAGCAAAGTGACACTTTTTAAAATTCTTTGAACTAATTTGCACTAGTGAAGCAGTTTTGTGCCACATCTGCATTCCATGTGCAATGTAAGAACATCTGCATGAATTGGAACACAAGTCTCTTCCTAGAACAAACTTTTGCTTACACAAGTGTTGTAAGAACATAAGCATACAGGGATATTTACTACCCCAGCATGTCACCACAGCTGTAAGTAATTCATCCTGTAAGAATTTTCAGAGATCTTGGTTGTGTATTTATTTGTTTTAAATAGTTTTTTATTTGTTGTTTATCTGCATAGACCATATTTTAAACTCATTTATCTTTTTGCTACCCAGGACATGAGTGATATTATGTTTCCCTATGAATAAGACTGTGTGAAAAACAGTTTTTGCTTCTGTTTTAGAATTTTGGCTTAATAATTAAAAATATGTTGATGTTATGAAATAGAGAAAGTTACACTTCTGTATGTAAGGAAAATAAATGAAGGGTGATTAACCTATGCCTTCCATTAGCAGTACAAAAAGAATGATGAACCACTATCTTAGTTGTTTCATGTAAGCTACTGGTGATAAGTATTGACATCCCACCAACTGAAAATACCTGATTTGAAATCTGACATAAAGTAGCTTGATGTCTGTGGCATTTTTTGTGAGATGTCAGGCATGAAAAATCTGCTGTGTGGTTGCTGACTCAGTATGTATTTAACTCCCGATTGGTACTTTGTAGACTATTTATCTTTACACAAACATTGGCCAGAAGAGCATATACAAGTTGAGTAATGTTTTGTATTTGTTTCTCTGTAGTCTGCAACAGATTTGCTAAATGTTGGATTGACATAAAAATCCATGTTAGAAGTATTCCTTCAGTGCCTAGACGGCTAAAAATATTTATGCTAATAGTTTCTTTTTAAAGAATCCAATATCCTTACATCCTTTGCAACAATTTCTTAAAATTTCACCAAAAATATTTTGGATTTAAAACAATTTGAACAAGGAGACATGAAGCAAATCAGGGACTAAAATAAATGAATTGGAGTTTTGATAGCCTGTTCAGCATTTTACGTGATACTGCATATTCCTAATAGCTCTGTCTGCTCTGAGCTATTCTGGTGAAACCACTCCTCTAGATTCAGGCTGAACAGCATGTGTAATGTCTGTGACAGTCTGAGCCTTGGAGATGGAATTGGGTGAACAGAGCAGTCTATTCAGATAAGTGTAGGGGATTCATTCACATGGAAATCATTCCTGGCACAGTTGAAACAAAGTATGAGTGGAAGAGGAAACAAAAAGGAGCCACAGTGAGTTGCACTCCCAGCACCAGTAAATCAGCAGAGCTTCATTGTTCAGGATAAATGTAAGTTACTCTACATCACATTAGTCTCACCTACAGTTTTAAGAGATGGTGGTGACACATAGTCCTACAGTAAAAGATTGCTTTAGATTAATTTGAAACCCAATTCTCATCTATGTGTAGAAACCCTGATATACCAGTGTAACAGCAAGCTTTTAAGTGAAATGATTTTCACCTTCCTTAAAAGCCCATAGATGTTTTTCTGTAGTACTGAAAAATTGGATGAGACTAATTTAATTCAGTAAAGGGTAGAAAAAGTGCAGAGCTAGCTAGTACCAGCCAAAACCTAGCATGATACCTAGGAAATCTGTATTTTTCTGAATTTTGTTGTGTCCGATGTGCTTCCACTAGGAGGAGTTGTCATCATATCCTTACCCTATAAGATTAGCAGACTTGTGCTTTCATTTAACTCATTTGATGAAAATGGGATAGTTCACAATGTAACTATAAACAATCTATAAAGTTCACCTATGTCTACCAAGCTTGTAGTACACAAACTGCTAATTAGTAGCAATCTAAATAGGAAAAGAAGCTTGCAGCTTATTATCCTACAAGCAAACTTATGTTTGTCATTTGCATTATGGCAAAAATTAAATTTATTTCTTAGAGATTACAATTCATTTTCAGTTTCAAGTTTTCCATAGAACTTTGAGAATTTCAGTGTTTTAAATTACATTTTAATCATCACAGTTAGGGGAAAAGCTTGAAATTAAATGCCTAGAAATTCCAAGAAAGATGAAAGAAAAATTAAATCTCCTATGTACACAGTCTTAGGATTTTTTAATTTTTTTTTTTTTTTTTGTTTAACACTTATATTGCAAATACTGATCATGACTTTAAAATATGGTGGTTTAGAAGTTTCAATGGGACATTCTTTTCATTTGTATTTTAAATTCAATATAATAGGGTCACTGCTTGAATTTAAGTGCTTGTTTTGATCTGTTTGCTAATGAAGTGTTGCAAGGTAGTGCTATATTTGGTGGTACACAGTTTTGCCTTGTTTTTGCTACTGGTTTCCTCTGCTCATCTCTTTCCAACAAATCATGAAATATGATTCTAGTAAAATGCATGTTTTGGTCACTTTTCTGTGATATAGTTTCTGCATAGACTCCCATGGGAAAAAGAGATAGAGACCTTAATCATGCCTGTCCTTTCATTAAGAGAGAAAAGGATTGTTTAAGAATACATCAGCTTGGTATGTTTAAAAGATTTTCAGATTATTCTAGAGGCGGGGAAAAAAAAGCCAACTGATTTTAAACCTCTTGGGTATTACAAACCAGAACTGAAATTTTCCATGCAGCTTAATCATTTCTCCTGTTCAAGGGTCCAGATTTTTGCACTGAATCAAAAAGCTACAGTGATTTAGAGTGCTGCTACTCCCTAGAGAATTACCACTCTTTTTACTGCAGTTGTTCCTAGAACACAGTTGGCCAAAGGAAGGCTGTGCCTCACTTTATTTTGCAGTCCAGGATACATTAAAGGGTTCATGTTTACGTGTAGACTCTGTGCTGGATGGCAGAGGGGTCCATAACCTGTAGCAGGATTTCACTGGATGCTTCATGTCTCAAATTTTCACTTTTGCTCTGTAAGCAGCTCCTTGTTATTGCTTGCTTTCTGGCAGCACAAGTTTTTGTGGATCTACAGTGAAGGAAAAAAGACACCTGAGTTGACTTGAAATAACAGCCCTTCTAGGTAATTTTCTCTACCAGGTCAAGTCTCTGTCACGTAGTTTTTCATTATTTCCTTGTGTATTTTCTACCTATTATAACAGGGATTTATCAGAGGTACTACTTTGATAATTTTATTTCTTTGTTTCATTTTGTTAAACCATCATCACTGTAAGAATATAAGCCTCTTTTTACATTTTGTTCTTATGCTTTCTTTTTCCCTCTTCACCTTTGATGCCTTGTGCATGAGGTTTCTACATAGGTCGCATTCCCGTCTATGAAACTTTCTTACTTAGGTGGTTCTTCCCTTGTAAGATGTTTTTTCATACAAGTCTAGAGCTGGGATCTGATTGTAAAAATACATGCGTTATTGTCACCTATTATTGCTTTTAATGCAGTTAACCAAAACATCAAGGATTTGCATATTGTTCCTATCTGGGGAAAAAAAAAAAAAAAAAAAAAAAAAAAATGAAAGTCATTTGCTTGTGATGTCATCCAGTTTATGTGCAATGTACCAAGCTCTGTTTCTGTGAATACAGAGAGGATGGAATTTTTAGTCCTAGACTCCAACTATTTTTAGCCTCAGTCCTTGGTCCAATAAGTGCTTTCTCTAGTGATTAGTGCACAGTATAAGTATGTGTTTGATCAGTGTTCAGCAGAACTTTGGTTCTGCTGGTGGATTGCTTTTCAGGTACCTTCTCTTTTTGCTAGCAGAAAATATGGACTTGGCTTTATAATAGAATTTAGTAAATGCATTATTACCAGCCTATGGCTTTATTAGGTTAGGAGAACCTTGTCCAGTTCTTAACTGCAAAATCTATTCAAGGCAGTAGGCTAAGACAAGTGTCATGGAAATTATAGCAAATTACCATTACTGTAGAAACAAATCTCAGAAGAAGGTGGTTATTTTTCTCACTGAAATTTTAACACTTGTGGAGATGAAGCAAGCTTTGGGGTCATTGACTGATACCTTCTGGCTTTCCCACTCTGCCTTTAGTATTCCTTTTACAAAACAGATACCTTTTAAGATTTTTCCAAAACACACAGATTTACTGTCTTAAATTGTAAATCTGTGTACTTTCAAAAATTAACTGTACTAACATGTCTTAGACTTGACAAATTGTTTAAAGAAGAGAGAGGAGAAATGGAATTATGACCTGGTTACAAAAGAAGAGGTGGTTTTTTTGTGCTATGGTGGTAAGACCTCTGAGATGTGACATCACAAGCTTCATGACCACTTCTAATTTTCTTCAGTTTTTCATTCTACAGCATTCAGAAACTGGCACTCAAATGGCAGAAACTTTTTGCCACTTGAACGTGCATTACCATTCAACATTGCTGAATTAATTGCTTAGTTAAGCACAAACAGTTGTGATCAGTAAAGGGAAACAGACCTTTGGTCAGTTATTACTCAGTGCCACAGCACAGGACATGAGGTGTACATGATGTTGCATGGAAAGGTCACATTTATTGAGACTGTAACTTAGAGGGTTTGTTGATTTCATTAACAACAGAAAAAGATAAAGATAGATTCTGATGTCCTTCCACTTCAGATGTATCTGAAAAGAAAACTGATGGGCCTTTCATTCAAGTTAGGAAAGCATGCCAAGTTCAAGTAGTTAAAAACCTTAAGAAAACTTACTTGGGCAGGTGTCCAATAAATCAATTTATACTAATAAATTATTTTGTCACAGTAGGAGGCTAGTTTTAATCTGGAAGTATGATCCAAGTAAATTTTGCTGAAATATAAAAAGCACAATAAGGGAAATGGCTTTCCAAATGAGATGAAATTGCTGGCTGTGCTGACTCACACGAGTAATTTTGTTAGGGCAGGATTATACCATGATATGTGGCTTGATCCTTGTCATATTACTTCCTGAATCCCAAAGGGAGACTGAAAAAGGAGCATGAATTATTGTGCCTGGAATACTTACTATAATCACACAGTTACTCAATCGTGGTGCCTTTGTCATACACACATATAGATTTTTTTAAAATTACAGTGATGCTAATTTGCCAAAACCATAGCTGAAGTAAGACTCTGATATTACATATTACTTACCTTGTGTTTGCAGCATAACAAGCCAATAGCAGCAGCAGCATCTTTTAATGGTTCTGGGATACTGTGATAGAGGAAAGAAGCAATGATTTATCAGTCCAGTAAAGCACTGTGGTGTGAACAATTGGATTTAAAAGCTACATATAAAACACCTTTCTCTGTGTGTTTGCATCACGTGTGCCCCTCCTTGGACAACTGCGACTGTGAGAGACAATGCAGGCAAGCACTCTGAAAGTAAAAGTTCAGCTCAGTACATCAGAGAGCCATGCTAGGAATCTAGCCATGCTACCAATCAAAATTGGTATTTTTGTTTGCATTTATTTGTTGTTTTGGGGTTTTTTTGATATAAATTAATAACAGAGCAAATGCAGCTGGCCAAGTAAGATTAGATAGCCACTGTTTATCACTGTATTGTTAAAGAGAATGCTGCTCTGTGGAAATTCTGGAATTCCTTTCATGCTTAGTGCAGAATTTCTCTTTGTTCTGGGATGATAAGTGTGATGATTTTCTAGAAATTACTGTAGATTTTTTTAAATTGTCCTGTACTAATATGGAACTCTAAGTATTCACAATTAAATATAGAATTTGTAGTCTTAAAAATATATATTCTTAGTGAAGATATTAAACAGTTTTGAAAACAAGCTCCTTTATGACAACAAATTTGAAGTCTCTTACTTTAAAATGTATGAACCAGAAAAGAGGTGTTTGTCCATTGTTTTATTTATGTTTTAGCCAGCTAGCTGTGTTTTTCCTTTTATCTCTCTGGGAATCATATGCCCTTCATGCTGACCATCTTGCAATCTGAAAGTACCTGTTTAAAGCAAGCCATAAATGAAAGATGTCAGTGGCTGAACTTGTCCTCCCCTCACATAAGAATGTTCTTAGTCTTTAACATTCCTCAAGGAAATTCTTTTGTGGTGTGTCAGTTAAATGTGGAGATTTTCTGGTCAATGTTACTCCACAAGATACTCTTAGTTACTGGAATGCCACAGTTCTTTAGATGTATACTCATCATCCATAAGCTGCAATATTTTCAAAATAATGAAAAATTTGCAATAAAGCAAATAATATAACACAATATTTCAACAGACAATAGAGGGATTTCACAATGTGACTTGCAAATTAGCAGATTTGTTCTTTAGCAGACTATGAAGTGACAAATTCCAGAATTACAACTTCCACACTGTAACTGTGTATGTGTCTCTGAAGTGCAACCATTTTGACTTTTTTACTTTTTTCCAAGGTTGAATACTGAGGCAAAATTCAGAGAGGCTTCCAAAACAATGTCAGGTCCAAAAGATTTTTTATATTACTAACAGTTGCTGTTTTGTGTTCTGCTGAAATGCTTTTAAAACATTTCTAGGAATGTATTGTCCATTGACACAAATAATACTGCTACCATGGCCTACCTTTCTGCAGAACAGTATTTGTAGGATTGCAATTTTTATTTAATAAAAAAAAAAAAAAAAAAAGAAAAAAAGAAAAAGAAAAAAAAAAACTAACTAGAGAGAAGGAGAAGAAAGATATCAAATCCTTTCTAATGTTCCAAGAATTATGAAAATGCTAAATGGCTTTCCCCATCTTACAGAAAGCAACAGTGACTCTTTGCTTATCATAACATGTCAGCCTTCAGGGCAGCTTCTTGTGTATTCAGAGTAGGCAAATGTATGAGAACATGTGGTTTGTAGCTGAAAAGTCATAATTACAGTTAGTTTATCCAGAGCTAATGAGCAACTACTTCTTCTGAAGTATATGAGAAGATGAGAGAAAGATCCTCAACTAAATATAAAATTACAAAACTATAAAATGAAATGCACTAGGTGTCTAAACATGACTATTTCCTGCTTCTGGCATCTGAGTTCTGACAAAAAATGTTCAGACCACCAGTTAGATTTAGAATTTGGCATCCTTGAATTGATTTATGCTATGCTCAAACTTTCACATAGACGTGTCTTCACAAATGAAGCAATTCTTGAAGCTTAAGTATTTGTCTGTGCAGATCTTGCATAACTGCTTACCTGGAGCAGTGATAGTGGGAGAGCATTTTATGTCTTTATCTTCTGATGTCCATCATATATCCATCTTAATGTCTTTTATTTCATCTTAGCAACTGAGGATAAAAGTAATGAAAAATATTTTCATTTACAGAAAACTCAAATTCAGATGACCTGATGAGAACAAACTGTAAAAATCTTTCAGTTGCTTTTTTCCTTAGAAACATTCTGTAACAGGTTGGCTTCAGCTATGTTCCCACCTTGGACAAACACCCACCACAGAATCTTAGTAATTTTGACAGTCTTACAGAGAATGCAGTTTCCTCCACACCCTTCATATTCTTACAGAAAATACTGCTCCTTTTGCTATTCCTCTTCATTTAATGCATTTTTTCATGTGTCACACATGTAAGAAGAATGACGACATCACTGAACGAGGTATTGAGAAACATGCTTCGAATACAAAGGCTGAGTATATTTTAATTGATACTGCAGTATCAAGTAACTCTGTTGATTCATCTTCCAAAAGATTAATTCAGCTACAAGAGCCAAACAAAATATAGTATTCAATATTCCCTGCTTATATGAGGATTACAATGAAACAGTGAAATAAATGTAAAAATCTTAATGTGCAGATTATATTGCACCTCTTACCCTGCAGCCAAAAAAGTGTTACTCTCTTTGGCCATAATAGTAAAACTTGCAGTTTTGAAGTGCTTTTTGAGTTCAATTTAGCATTCCTAAACAACATTATTTATAGTTTGGTTTTGTTTTTCAGAGTCATAGGCATTGGGAAGGAACAGATAATGAAGTATCTACCCATTTCTAACTGGCTGACCGAGCTTGGTCTTGCAGAATACTGCACACTCTTTGAACAATATGATGGTATAGAGGTGAGAATTAACATTTTCTCAAGAATTTTATTGAAAAAGGATAAGTAAGATCTTTAAAGCTACTAAAAAACCCCAACCAAAATGTGTCTATGAAAGTTTCCATTGTGTTACTCTGAGCATCTGCTGTTCAGTGGAGTTAATCTTAGTTGTGTTCCTCCTTACAAACTTTTTGCTGAAGTTTGAAGAGCAGGCATATTACATTTGTACTCCTTTGTGTGTTTTTTTGGAGGATGATTTTGGGTCTTTGAGAAAAGCAGTGGCACCCTCTGTCACTGTTGCCAAAGCTGAAAAATCCTTTCTACTGAAATGTAAATTCAACATTAGTACCAACTTTTGCATTTGGGCAAACCTAGAAAAGAATAAATTAGAAGTAAGAATTATGCAACTCTCTACATTTATGTCTTTAGTTACATAACAGTTATCATTTGAGAAAGAATATTACATTCTCAGGCATGACTGAAGTTCTCCAACTCTTTTCTTATAAAATAGTGTTAGTTTGTGACTTAAGAAATTGAAGCTTTCAGTAAAGTGAGCACTGTTCAGTCTCAAGTCTGAAGCAAATAATGTCAGGCTTTTGAAGAGGTTTTAGTTTGAAAGAAAGATTTTTAAATTACAGTTTCAGAAATAGTGCCTCACACTAGAAATTGTCAGTTGTTGTATTGTTTACACAGTCAATCTCATTTTTGTTTTTGGGGTCTGAATTGCAAATCTCCATTAGAAAAAGCCAGTAACATGACTTCCCAATAACAAAATACTGTACATTCTATGTACCTCTGTTTATCTTATTTACAGTGAATATAAAGAACAGTAAGAATATAAAAAAGTATATTTTGATATATTCTCTATTTGCTTTGAAAGATTTCATCATCAAGTGAAGCTTTGTACCTACTTATATATCAACATCAAATTGAAATTTTGTACTGCCTTATAAATAATGTCTGAAGTTATTCAGCAGCTTATTTTGAAAATAAAATAGTAATGAGTTTTCAGAAAGTGGATTAGAAGAGAACAGTTCAGGTTTGATTACTCAAATGCATTATATGGGAATTCTTGTTCTTCAAAACAGTGTCACTGATAACTCACGTTAGCTATTATTACAATGAATATCCTCTCAATTATACAAAACCTTCCTTTCTAAAATCGTTATTCCTATCAGTTCATGCTGAGATTTATCTTCCTTCATTTAGTGCAATTGGCATACTAGCCTTTTGGGCTTTTTTTTTTTTTTTTTTTTTTTTTAAACTCAAAGGAATCATAGTTTATAGGAACTCTCCAGCTAAGCCGACCAGATTTGTTTTGAGAAAAAAATTGAGAGACAAGGAATTAATGTTTTAAAGGAAAAATACCTCATTCTTTCAATGACATACCTTATCATGACAAGGGGGCTTCATATAAAATATAAATATACTTACATTTGCTGTTATATAACTTATGGTACCAGAAACATCTAACATACCTGAAAGACACTTGAATTCTCCTGTATTAATAATATCATATTTTCCTTACTCTGGCATTTGCTACAGGACTTATTCCATCTTACAGAAGTCGATCTTAGAAAACTGGGAATTGAAAATCAAGGCCACCGGACACACCTCATTTCCAACATCCTGCTGCTTCAGGAGGTAAAACAAAAGAGAGGTAAGATTTCCATGTTGTCTCCTAAAGACAAAAGGATGAGCTAAGGCAACCTGAGCTTCTCTGTCACAAAGGATGATAAACAAATACCCTGATTCAGCCTGGGATACTGCTCTGAATGCAGATCACTGGGGGACTTTACACAGATAATAAGAGGCTTTGTTAAACATTAGTTTAATAAAAATCAAACATTCATATTTTGGCATGGATTTACAAAATAATATACTCTGTATTTTTTTATAAAAGTTGTCATTTAGAAAAGGCTTCCCTTGTATTTCAGTTTCTAATGCTCTCACAGTCTTCACCTTAACAAAACACAGTAATGTTAATATACCATAATTGATGGAAGTCTGTGTCACAAATATCTTCCTTATTTGGATCCTATCAGAAGGTCTAAACCAAGATAATTTGTGTACATCCAACCTCATCTCTACTGAGGAGAGGGTGAGTGCTTGCACAGTTCTGACCCTTCTTTACCATTAGGGACTTTGCTGTGAATTAAGACATGATCACTGCATCATTTGTTGGTTTTATCAGCTCAGTATCAAAGTTCAACTCAAATTCATGAGAGTTGGAACAAGCCCTGAAGAAATTCTAGTCTGAGTGGAAGGATATAGTGAGAAGTTATTCAACTATGACTTGTTGCAGTGGGTATTTTGAGTATTGTTCACAAGATAATAAGATACACATATTATGCATTATGTCCAATAATTCTTCAGATCACTGCCAAAGGCTTTTACAAATTTAATGTGAAGCAGTTAGTTATTTGGCTAACAGTCCTGCTTATACATTCTCTTGGTCAAGATAAGACTTTTGGACCATGTTTAGGAATTGATTATTCATAAAATGTGTTTAGCTACTGAAGTTTTCAGAAGGAACTAGAACTGATTGTATACAAATAAGTCACTGTATTTCCTCAATGTTTTCTGACAAGTTCAATATTGATTTAACAATTACACAACTTCTACAGCTCATAGGTTTGACTGTCTTAAAATATGGATGTAAATATGACATTTTTAAACTGCCGCTGTGAACAAATTAGGAAATTATTTCAGTTGATGATTGCAATGAAACTGGATGTGTTTAAATTGGTATCTGTTTTCATGTGCATTGGGACTGTTTTGTAATCTTTTCAGGTACTGAAGTGTGGAATGTATTACAGTTGTCAATGCAGCACTGTTTTTCAAAGGAAAACTACACTTTTCAAACTGTCATTGACATAGTAAATTGATTTGTAGATAGTTATGCAACATTTCATTCAACTCACCAGAATATTCCAACTCATGATTGTTCAGCTTCAGTTATGTTGAGCCTACATCAAATCTTGATGTATTGCTGATGACTTCAGTGAATATGAATTTGAGTCAAAAATCTTCTAAAATGGTGCGTCTATACTTTTTTTTTTTGTCCTCCAGACACAGATTTTGCAAAGTGTCAGCATGGTCCCATTACGGTTTTGGGTTTTTTTTTTTCTTTTTGGTAGTTAATTGCTAGAACTCTTTAAGCTTAATTCTAGTAAAATTAGTGCTGGTTCATTTTTTTATGGGCATTTATCTTGAGCAATGTTTCCATTCACTGTTGGGTTTTGGCTAATGATAATTAAATGTATAATTGAATTACATGCTTGAAAAAAAATACAGACACATTGATCTCCAGGTTGTATTTGCACTAGGATATTTACGTCCTCAATAGCTTTGCCTATTGTATTAATGCTTTCTGGGAAGGTTGAAAACAGATCAGTTCAGTCAGTCATACGTGAGTGCAGACTGATTTGTTTTCACAGTAGGGAATAATGGTTGTTATCTGGTCTTCAGCCTGTTATGACAGGGTTTTGTTTTGTGTCTGTCTTTGACAGAATGATGTGTCTAGGAGAAAAGTGCTTAATCAGTTACACTGAAATGCTTGTTTTCCAGCACTGAACTTTACTGTAGTCAGACATTAGAGAAAACTTCTAAATTCTATTCTTCTAAATAACTGCTAATGCCCTACTAATGTACTTACTGGATCAAAGGCTATCTTACTCTGCTGTTATTTTGAGCTTTAAACAACTGCATTGTATTTGGTGCTGGTTCTACCATTTCCAGACAGTGCTTCAAGTGGTAAGTCACTTTAATAAGTGAGCATTTGCACAGGGTTAAAAGTGACATTAATTTTTGGGAGTACTTGTGAAAACAATTTCTGTTTTCTAAAATATTATCTTGATTCTGAAACAATTTTGAATGGGACATGTCTCAGTACATTTGGATTAGATTTGGATTCATCCTGTCTAACTCTAGCTACTTGGGCTGTGTTTCTACAGTAATTAATACCAAGATCTGTGCATTGACATAATGCCCAGCAACACATTAGAGCTGGATGAAACATGTGCACATGATCACATATCTGTTGAATTAGGCAGAGTACACAATACGAAGTTCACTGGCTTGAAGCTTTTACGCCATCTTTATGGCAGTCAGTGATAGGGAAGTGAGTAGGACAACTGATTTTTGAGTGGCATTAGCTAATCTGTAGGAAAATAAATATTCAAAATTGTTGCACCACTTCAGCCCAGCAGAATAAATTAAATAGTGGATCAGTGATTTGAATAATGGGGCTCTGATATTTTTGATCTGTATCAGAAAACTTAAAGGCTGCTGTACTGTTGACCCTTGACCTTAATCAAAGCTGAGATTCCAAAATGCCACCCTCAGCAGTCTGTGTCTTTTTCATCTTTCCTTAGAAGCTTTTCCCTGTCTCTCTATCATTCCTTTATTTGCCTGCAAAACTATCCTGCAGCTGCATGGTAAATCCATTGGGAAATATGTGCAGCTGAAAACAACCTTTTTTCCTCCATTCTCCATCCACATCAAGTCCCCAAGCCAATTCCCTGTTCAGCTGCACAAACGCTCCCAAGAGCCTGAATGGCTGTGGAAGACACAGCAGAGCTGAGTCCTGGTGGCGGAAACAGCCCTGCTGCCAAACTGAAACCACAGCTGAAGGTGTTAAGTGGGAGGCAAGTCACTTTCTGATCCCTCTGCTACTGGAGAGACAGATGAATTCAGCAGATAATTCAGTTCACTACCTTTCGTAGGGGTCTATATTTTTTGTTGATTGTAGAGATATACCAGGATGGCTGACTTCCTGACAGATCTCTTAGCAAACGCTGACAGCTGGTGGAATTTAGGCCTAAAAGCTAAAACTGTGATTGTTCTGGAATATTTAATCTCTTCTTTTGTATGCAGCCTTACAAATTTCAAGAAAGCATTTGTTTCTTTCTGTAAATATTGGTGATCTCCAACTTTTGCTTAGGATTTATCACTACCTTTCATTTCCTTACGAATCAAAGTATACAAGTTTAAAAGTCTTTCCAATTTCTGAAGATTTTCTTTCTAAGTGCAAAATCGTTACCAGTTCTAAACATACTTCCTACCCCTGTTCCATGAACAGACCATGTGGCCATGTAGAGCCTAACCGATAGTTTCTCAGGACCAGCTACTGACAAAACAGATGTCAAGTGATAACATGAAATCCACAATGGTGCTTTCTTAGAATACTTTCTCAGCTTCTAAGCATTTAATCTAACAAAACATTTCAAAAAGGTATGAATGGAAAAAGACTGTGCAATAAATATATATGTCTTTTTTCTTACCTTTTGATGTGCACTGTAGCATATTCTGGAACTTGACGTCCTGCCATCTACACCAGTATTCATTCATCTACTTGTCACATGCTGCAACTCCTTTGGGATGCACCTTTTGTCTTCTGTTCCAGGGGAATTGTAGGGGTGAGGCCTGCAACATGCCTGGGCTTGTCACGGTGTAGAATCAAGGTGCATCCAAAAATTGGGTACTATCATTTCTAAGAAAAGCAAAAGATATGCTATGCTTCCAGGAATATTCTCAATGGATATCTAGCACCTTTTTGAAATACCTGTGTAGCATCTTAGGCCAGGAAATTACATATCCTCTTCTAGAAGAAGCTTGTGGTATGACAAAAATTGGTGACAAATCAGGTGTAATCTTGTTGTCACTTGCTCCTTACAGGGGACACTAATTGAATTGATGGTGAACTCTCAACTGACACAAGTGTCAGTCCTTTATCTAAAAACTTTCATACCTTTCCCCTGATTGACAGTGGGCTCAAAAGGCTGGTGCTGAAGATGGTAGCTAGTATCAGCAGTTTAATAAAGCCTTCTGCCTTTTCTTTGTTGCAATCCCACAGGCAGTACCATGCAACACTGACTCCTTTCTCTCCCAGCACAGCCTGCTAGTTCCAACACCACCACCTCTCTCCTCTTAACTCTTTACACCTTTTCCTTCACATGCGTAACACCTGTGTGCCCTTTTACTCTTTTGTGGTTGGTCAATACATATCAGCATTCCACGCTGCTTCTCATTCAATGCTGTTTTATACTGCTGCACCCCATTCCTGATCTCCCACAATCTATTCTCCTATATAATTTGACTCCTGTATTATTCAAAAGGTCTTCCTTCCCTGAGCATGAGGCATTGCACTGTGTCCTGCAACAATCAGCAGTTCAAGACACATCCTGAAAGCCACTTGTAGGGTAGTGCTTCTGCAAGGAACGGGGGTTTTCTCAGTATCCTCTAATACAACTAAAGCAGGGGTTTTGCTATATGGGATTGAACCAGAGTGTTATTTAATCGTATTGTTTTATGTTTGTTGTATTTAATATAATTTATCATAGTGTGCCACAGTAGGAATGTAATTCTATTATGATTTCTTAGGACTTACAGTAAACTAATAAATCATTCTTCAAATGTGTTGAGGAAACCCTCCATGTGACCAGCACCTTCAGTCCAGAAGAAATGGTACTTTTAGAGAGGGAAATGTAAACACATAAATGAAAATGTCTATTTTGATACAATGGATAAAAAAGGCCTTGGGTATTGCCAGACATGGAAGATATTTATTTTTTCCCTTTAGGGAATTTAAATATAGCATTATATTTGAAAACTTAGTATCATTTCACCATTTAAATATTTGTATATATTTGCAGGTATTCGTGATCTATATTTCTATACATCACTGGTTGAGTTATGAGTGGAAAGAAATAGAGAAAACTAAGTGCTAAGTATTTTTAAGGAGGTGTTCTAAGGGCTAGAACTTTGGTTTTCCAGTAACTTCTTTTACTGAGATGAATTCTGAATAATAGCATTTTATGGTATTTCACTAACATCTTGGAGTGTTCTTCTCTGACAGGCAAAAGGTATAAAGAATATTTCCTTTACAAAGAATATTTCCTTTTTGTCTTGTACAGGTTTTCTTATACAGAGAGTTTTAATAGGATATAGGTTTAGACCTGTTATGAATTTTTTATCATACAAAGAAGGCCAGCCTTATTGCATTTAAATAAAATATAAGCATTGACATAATTTAATGTAGGTACACATAAAATAATATGCAAAGCCTGAATTAGATTGAATGCAATTAATATTCCATAACATTCTGCTTTTAGATTTTGCATTTAAATTCTTAGGTAAACTGTTTCTACCTATGTTGTATTTCTTGCCATGCTGCAGTAGTATGAAGTTAAATATGAAGTGATTTCTTGTCATTATAAGGAAGACCTAAGTCATATGGTATTAAGAAGAAACCTGAGCAAGCACTACAGAGCCTGAATTGTGCTTGGGATCATAAAAAATAGAAAAGTCCATCTTCAAAAAAGATGTAAGATAACTGAGGCACTCTATCCTGTGTTTTTATTAGATGATCATTACAGTTGGCATAAAGCCATAACTGGTTGGGCATCGTCAACCACAAATATCTTGCCTTTGTCAATTTTAGATAAAGTCTTTCCACATGTCCTGGTGCTTTTGCTCTTTGAAACATTACAAATGCAGCCAGAGTGCTTTGGGGCAGTGGTATGTAGTGTCAAACTGTCAGATTCCAACCTTATGCTGAAGTATGCTGAAGTTTGCCAACAGAAGGAGAGGAAGCTCCTCTGAACACTTTTATTGCATGATAGAGGTGGCATTGCTACCTGTGTGGCCTGTTTTGCTGTCACTGAGAGACACACAAGGATTTGGAGTTTTTTGCTTTCTCTGTTCAAGAAAGTCAATGTAAATGCTGTTACAGAGCTGTTAACAAATACCTCTGACAGTACCATTTCATCTACTGAAAGTTCCAAATTTGCTTACTGGTGCTTTCTGCCCCTCTTGTTTATCCTTGCCTCTACATCAGGTATGTTTGAAATGAAAAACATCTGTCACAGTTAAAGAGAGGCTGATAATTCCCCTGGATTTGAGACTTTTAACAAAAAACTGGAGAAACAGAAACTTGCAAGAAGTCTTAGATCCCTAGTAGCAGTTCTACCACTGCTAAAAGCAAAGAGGAAAACCCTCTGTAAAAAGGTTAAAAAGGGACCTATAAGACCTTGCCCAGCTTCTTCCCAGTTTAAGTATCATTTACCAAAACTAATCAATAAAAGAAAACTGGATTTATGCCATTTTGCCTGAGTATTTTCAACATTTGAAACAAGTCTGTCTAATACATGCCAGAACAAGTTGCTTTGTGTGATTTTCAATACCAAATTGAAAGAGGGGAAAATGGGTGCAACATATTATTGCCACAGAATCTGTGTGATTTGTTTTTAATAATTTTTTAAATTACTAATTATTTTTTGTTCAAGATGATAGTTTTCTTGTATTATATCTGACAATGACTGAATTTATATAAGTCTTCAAACTCTCTTGCTGTCCTACAACGTTGTTTGCAGAATGATCAGCTATGCTTGCAAGCTTTTCTGAGGCTGGGGAACACCAACTCATAACAAATAACTCTTTGGGAGTTTCTTCTTTGGAAGGACCTTGGGTCTCCAGACCTAAGACAGATCAAATAGTAAGAAATCATGTTGGTAGTTTTATTATGGAGGTCTGGATAGGTGCTGAATAAATTTAACTGTTTCAGTTGGCAGCCAGTGAGGACATTAGAAAGCACAGGTGCCATAGCTCAGTTTTCAAAATAAATATTGTCAGATTCTAAGTCTGGAGCACTTTTCAATTCACATTGTCAATTTTATTTGCCCGGCCCAAGTTAGTCTTTGACTAACTTGAAAATTATCAGCAAATAAACGTAATTTCCTAGCCAGCAGCTAGATAATTACTTTTTCTACGTGGTATCTGTGGGAGTAGAGGCTTGTGTAGCATTTTGTTTGTATGGGCCCTTTTTCTTCTAAGACAAGTCTGTATAGTAGCAACTTGCTTTGACTTTTGTTTATCAGGGAATCTACAAGAACTGCTGTGTGAGCAATCCACACATGCCATGTCCTCATCGTGTGAAGTTACTTCTGCATTTTACCACTGCAGCTGCAGAACAGTGCTTTTGGAGTAAATGTGTTTTCTCCTGGTTATTTGAAGAAGACTGGAATTCTGACATTTAAGGACAAACTGAAAATGTCCAATGAATCAACTTCTTATGTCCCATTGTTTTTTTTGTTTTTCTAAGCCAAGCACATTTGAAAATGGTCTCAAGAGCTGGCAAGTACTCGTATGGCAACTCTTGGCATAATTAAGGCATGCAAGCTATAGCAGCACAGGTCTGGGATCTATGTCCCAGTGGTGTTCCTCCTCACTTATCTGTTTAGTTAGCTGCTTTTTTTGGGTGTTTTTGCAGGTGAAAAGATGCACCTGTACATACTCCCCTCCTTCAGAAAGTAGAAGTCAAAGGTGGCCACAGAAGGCCCCAGCAATGCATGATGTGTGGCCAGCAATGGCCAGCACACTGCTGCTTTCTCAGCCTCCCCCAGGTTGGTGTCACAAAGGACAATGCTGCAGTGCTACTGTATGTGGCAAGGTGATAGACAGCATGATGCCTGAGATGGGGCATGGCAGGGAGGGCATAACAGAGGTGCTGTGCTCCTTTCAGGACATTAATGTTTCCAGACTTTATCCCACAGCTCAGTGAACTCATTTTCAAAGCAGACGGAAAGTATGAAAACAACAAAAGTTTGGCAATGAGGAATCTAATGTAGTTTAATCTGGAGTAACTCACAACCAGTGGAGCATTCCTGTGAATTTTTCCTTCTTGCATCCTGTAGGCATATTCTCTTTAACAGCTTTCAAATATGTGTAAATTGTCAAACATGAAGACAAAGACCAATTTTCAATTTAACCTGAAGACAAAATAAAACTTAGGAAAAGAATGTAATGACTCATGCATGTAAGAGTAATCACAGTTTAGGCAGGGCTGCCCAGCTACAATCCCATTACTTAGCACGTAGTCATGCTACTAAGGAAGTTACTGCCCCTTTTCTGTTTCTTAGTCATAAAAAATGACAAGCATGACATTACTTCCTATGTAACTACAGTGCCTAAAAATTTCCTGAGTGATTAGAATCAGCCAGTAGAGACCATCTTATGTGTGGATCAGAGTTTTTGGCATGGTTTGAAACGTCTTTCACCTGAACTGTGGAGCATGTTTAGATAGAGAAGCAAGACATTTTCCTTTATGAAATGAGGAAAATAATAGTTTGCACTTCTGTAGCATCTTCCACTTGATAAGCTGATAGAGTACTGTACAGACTTCCCTGTGAAAAATAACTTCCACTGTGATGTATGTTACAAAAATGTTAGTATATGTCATACAGGAAGTAGGTGGGTCAGAATACTAGAACTGAATGTGGAATCCAGGTATCTCAACTCCTCTTTCTGTATTCTCACCCTAATGCCATTTTTCTTGCACTGGACATATTGGTGAGGCATTTTGGTGTCCAATGTGAGGTCACAGTCTGGTGTTCTTCAGTTTCTTTCCCCTCCTCCTGCTCCTTCCCTACCTTTCTCAAGTATATTTTGAAGAAAGATTATGAGTGGAATATACTATGGGAAATCTCCACAGATTGTTATTTGTTCCAGTGAAGTTCTGAATTTGTCACTGTGCCTGAAACATTTCTGGTACCTCTCTATCCTCAATTCTTTTCACAACCAGCAAGATGAATGCAGAGTGCCATCAGCTAGTCAAGATTTGGAAGTTTTCCTAGTTTATCAGTGGTTCAAATGACAAAGCATTTGGGGAAAAACAACTGACAAAAGAACAGAGGGAGGCTATGGTGTGCATTTAAACTTTAAGCGAAGTTAGTTTGAATTTAGATCTTAACTTCAAGCCTCTGTTCCGTATCAATAGGATGCTATAATTTTTTGTAATTTGTGGAGAGAAAAATATACAAGTCTGTTTGTCAGCATGCCACAAGTAGTGACTTAGGTTCCAGCACCAGTGGATGGATCTTTTTGAAATCTTTCACATTTACTGAAACTTTTCTGTTTTGGAAGTTGTTGTAAAAGGTGTGTGGCAACACCAACACTGATAATGCTTCCCTACTGCTCTGCCTTAAAGAACTGGTGTTACTACGGGAAGGGGAATGCCAGTCAGAAATGCTGCTGTGACCTTCCTTTACCTTAATGTACTCGATAAATTTAATTTCCTAATCTTCTGTCTCTGTCCCTTACTGAATATTGGAGCACTATTCTCTGCCTTTATTTTCTTTTCTCTTATTTTACACTAAACTTCATCTTACTTGAGTTTCCTTATGCCAAGATTCTACTCATATCTATGAAAATTCCTAGACTTTCTCAAGAATTTTCATCTCCCAATACCTACTTCTGCAATTAATGTGATGGCTAAAGAATCTTGTCTTGATCAGCTAAATGTTTCTTAAACTCTAGCTACGTTTCAAATAAAGGTCCAGTGTTTTTTCTGGTTTGAATAACTTCATTTAAAAAAAATACAAAAAAATAAAAAAAGGTTGCTTTGAGATATTTAAGATTGCAAAAATCAGTTTTATGGACAATACATAAAGTGCCAAACTATAGAGAGGTAGATGTCCTGATTCTACCCAGTACCCAGAGATTTCACTGTGGTAAGACATCATGTGGAATTTTAATCCTGCTACTGTCACTATTGGATGTTTAACTTGCTTAGTGTGAGAACACCAGAATTCGATTTATTTTTGATTATTGGCTTGATAATATGTAGACGTCCTGGAATTTAATTAATCTGGATCCTTAAATTGCATTTATCATCTATCTTAGGACCACAACTTCAGCAACATTATGTTGTCAGGCTCTGAAGTAGATACATCAAAAGCAATTTATTAAAGCTAGTCCTGGTAAAAATGGAGAAAGAGAATTAAAGGATTGAACATTGGAGAGAAATGAAAATAGTGCATGAAGATGATCTCCTAAAACAGAACCACCATACAACTAGTAGGGATCAAATATTTAATGTCAAAACCAATTAAATATTTGGTTACGCAGAAAAGCCTTTTCCTCTGGAAAGCTAATGCAAATAGGATGAATGAATAGATTTGAAAAATGAAATCTTATGAATTCTCATACAATGGAAATTGGAAAAACTGGAATAATTGTGGTAAAACCAGAGAAATGTTGGTCAGGAAGCCTGAAAGACTGAGCCAATGGGAAAGAGACAAATAGTGTGTTAATAGTGATCAAGACAGCGCTGTAAAAGTCAACTGAGTGTGCCTTGATTTGTATTAAAGCTAAAGCCCTGTGGCTGAGTCAGTGGTACAGCTGAACGTGCTTGAGATAATTAGTTGAAAGTGAAGGTTGTATCTATAATTATGTCATTGTTTTGAAGGCATACTTTACAAAAGGAGGGTAAGTGACCATCTGTTCTGCCAGCAGCTCCCGCTTCTGTACAGCTATTTGACCCTTTGTTGTACAAACGCGTTTACCCCACCAACCTGTTGCACAAGTAACTTCACGCAGCTTGGTAGGATGAGGGGGCCGTCCACCAACGCAAGTAGATTGTGCGTGTGAAGTACGTAATGGGCTCTGAATCGCCCGTGCACAGGGTGGGTTTAACGAACTGTTAATTTTTGCTGCAGTGCTAATTTGAGAGACGAAATTATAGAGACGAAATTATGGAGGCGAAGTTGTTAAATCCAGGGAGAAGCGCAGCGGGAGGTCACGGCCTGCGGGGCGCTGCTGCGGGGCTCGGGAGCCGTAACCGGGGGCCCGCAGGGAGTGGCCGGAGCGCAGCCCGGGCCGGGGGCTGCGGGGGCCGGAGCCGCCTCCCGCAGGTGAGGGGCGCCCGCCAGGGGCTCTGTGGCGGCCGGGACAGGCTCGGAACCGGGGCGGGCTGCGGCGGACCGGGCAGCCAGCGATAAGGCGCTCCTGGAGAGCTTCGGTTGAGTCACCCTTAAGTAATCGCCAACTGCGCTTCTGTGGGGCGGGCTGGTGCTGGCTACGCGCCGGCCCCTACCCGGCACGGCCAGACCTTGGGCTCTCCCGAGAACGCCTCGGTTCATTTTCCGGCAGCGCTCCGCAGCGCTGCTGTTGCTGTCCGGCCTCCGGCCACCCCGCTGCGGCTCGGCGGCCCCGAGGGAGGGGCCCGGGCGGGACTCGCTGCCCGGAGCTCGCTGCGCCAGGACAGACGCTCCGGCCGAGCCGCAGAACGCCTGCAGAGGAGCGGCAGCGATCGGAGCCGGTAACCGCGGGGACAGCTTTGCGCTCTCGGGCAGAGGATGCGTGTGCGGGTGGCCCGGTGTCCCCGCACCGCTGCCGGGGCAGGGGGCGCGGGAGCGGGGCGAGCCCTGCCTGGCCGGGCTGGCCCGCGGGCTGCTGGAAGTGCCGTAGCTGTGACACTGACGACCGAGACGCTGAGATTTTGTAGGAATTGATCCCATGGAAATGTGTTTAATAAGTATAAAACACTGGCGTGTTTGAGTTACCGAGATACTTCTCTGAGTAGAGAGAAGAGTCCTTTTTTTTCCTCTTTGTCTTTTGGAGAGGATGCAAAAGCACTTCTTTCAGTCCGAATTTGTGATTTCTGAAAGGCAGTGTTAGTTCGAAACAGTAATGCTGAAAAAGTTTTTCAGTTAAAGTGAGTTGTTCTTTTCTTTTTGTGGGAACAAAGGAGTAGTCAAAATAAATTGCTTCCTTTACCAGACGAGGAACAAAACGTTGTATTTTTGAAGCGTTGGCTAAAAAACACTTAGATTTGACTGTAACCTTGGTAAAGTTCTCTGCTTCTGCCAGCAAAATGTGGAGAGGTTTATTTCAAGTCAAGGCTTCATATTGTTCAGGATTACTGAGCTAACTGATTAGGCACTTGCATTTCAGAGATAATTTCATGGCCAAATGAAGAAAGCTGTACTTACTATTGAATCATCTTCAATGATCACTTTTTCTTGGCATTTTTTATAGATATGAAGGCATTCTACATGTGAAAATTCACAAAGAGAAGTATGAGGTTTATCTGTTTCTCTCATATTGAAAAAAAAGACATTGCAAAGATAATTTATCCTGGCCTGTGTGTTTTCTGTTGCGTGAGAATAATAGTTAAAAATAACATTTTAAATAAGCTGACCTATTACAGTGCAAGGATGTATGGGGGGAGGGTGGAAATTGTGTGGCATATATAAAGAGAGAGAAGGAGAGCATGAGCACTGTGATAGCACTTCAAGACCCTTTGGAAGCACTGACCTGACTAATCTTGTGGAGATGTTTGATGTTTGACAGACTCATGTTTTTTTCTGATAGTAGCTTAAAGCCTTTGAACTACTGCATATGCTTTCTCAGTCTGTATCATAACAGGCTGCAGGTTCTTGAACCTTAGTATTCTTAATATGGAAGCTACTGCATCAGTTTCTCTTTTTTATTAGAAAAACAGAAAATACAGGTCGCAGAAAGCTCCTTCTAAGCTATTTTGGGGAGTAGAAATCCTTTCCTTTTTGTTAACAATAATGAAGAATACTACACTGCTTCTAGGGAGACAACATGAAATCCACAGTGAATTTATAATGGCTACAGTTTCAATTGTATTTATTCCTATATGTTAAGTTTAGAGGCTTTTAAATCATGCTTTCCCTGCCCCCCCCCCCCAACCCCCCCCTTATTCTCTTATTACACACACAAAATTTAAAAAAAATCTGGGGAAATTAATCTGACTTTTTGTCCTGGGCTTGACTTTCTTCACCATTAAGGATGTTCACTTTGTTTTTTATTCTGTGCACATCTGCATAGTGCATGCAAATATGCCAAGTAACTTAGCAGGGAGAAGAGAGTAATGGATCTTCCACTTGTTGAAATTTATGGTTCTGATTCAAGGCAGGGAAGAGGAGATTTTTTTCCCCAAGGGAGGTGGGAGGAATTTGTGAGGAGACTTGATGTGGCAAAAGTAAGTAGAGTTTTCGCAAAAGTTCACTCTGTCTTTTAAATACCTGAGAACACTCAGCTGAATATCTTAAACCACATTCAAGCCCTCTTAGCTTCATAGCATATCTAGTAGTAAAGATTGGTGATATGATAACACCAGGTATAAACTCCAGGGGTTTTCATCTAAGAAAGAAAATCGCCCAAATGCCAGATCAGTAAGGCTGTGAGAGAAATGTGGGTCTTTTAATGTCCAAAACGGATTTAGATACAACTCTGAGTTTTGAAATAGCTTGAGAATTTGATTTGGAATTCTGAATTTATCTTTTTTTTCTGTTTCCTTTTATGAGATTTCCTCTAGCATGAGCATATACAGCCTTGGGCTGTTTGCTGTGCCATTTGTGCATCTCTGAGGCTGAACTGAAGACTTCCCTTTCCCTTACTTCTCTTCCTCCAGTATATTGAAACAACAAAGTAGAAGCCACTGCCATTGGTTGTGGTATGGAAGGGGCACTTAATCCTATACCTGAGTCATTTTGAATGAACCATCAGAACACTTCCTTAGACTGTGTGAACATCAGAAAGATTTCATGAGGACAAGCCAAGACAGAAAATTTGGATTTTCATCCCAAAGATGGCACAAGCAGAAGAATGTTCAGTATGTTGTTTTAGGGAATTGAAAGTTATTTATTTCATTGTTCATGGTTATTTTTTGTTTTAAGCAATGATGTGAAGAGACCAAATCCCAGGTGTTTGGACTTGCCCATCAGATCTGTATTTCATTTTATGTCCAATCTCATACTGTTATCCTAAATGCCATGTTGATTTTAGAGGCCTTGTCATTTGTATTTGCTCACCCTCATTCATAACAAAAAACTAGAACATGTCAGAAGTTACCTGGAAACCTTTCATAGCTCTCTGAATTCACCATGTGACTTCTGACAATTCCGTTCCCATATATTCTTCCAGATTACAAACTAAAGTGTCACTTTATGTATAAATACAAATTCATTTGCCATTTTTAACATTATATTGTCGTGAGTCCATCTTGTTTCCACCTAATTAGGACAAATTTGTATGACTTCTGAAGTGTTCTGTTTTGTTAGTTGCTGCGTTTTGACAAATTTTTGACTGAATTTCAGTTCATTTTGAACCATTGTTCAGTTATAATTTCTATTGTTGATTGCATTATGGCCAATGTTCAGAGCACACTGTCTCTTAGGGAGTAAAATTTTCAGGGTTTATATATCTAGTAAAGTTGAACATTCTTTGAATCATATGCTAAAGTATTTGAGACATTCCAGAGTCTTCAGCTGAAGGGGCTCCCGCTTGCCAGTGTTTATATTCAGTAGAAGAAAACTGGATGGATAGTTTGGCAGGACTTTTTTTTTGGGCTGATTTTTGTAGTTCTCTGTTAACATTTATAAAGAATACATGGTACAGCAGCACATGGGCAAGCAGATAAATATGTGATGGAAGCTAGCAGACTTCTTGTTCTCAGTTTTCTTTGGTTTTTTTTTGTTTGGGTTGGTTTTGGTTTTTTTTGGTTTTTTTTTGTTTGGGTTTTTTTTTTTGGTGAGGTTTTTTGTTTGTTTGGGATTTTTTGAGGGTATTTTTAAAGAGGTTTTGCAGGGAGAACTGTTAGAAATATTGTCAAAGCTGCACACATACTTGTGGCTAAATGTATTGCAAGTTCTTGAATGTCGGTGTTTTTGTACTAACGGTGGTACTCTACCTTGATTCCTCAAAACAGTACTCAGGTATGAATTTGAGGATTGGGTATTGAATTTGTAAGTCATGTGAGTACTACTTAAAAGAAGAAATTATTAGGTCAACTCTGAGAGTTTGGTTTTGGTTCTTAAGGGCTTTTAGGTGTGGGAGTGAAATGGAAAATGCTGTACCTCAGGGGGTGGTTAATTTGTTGAAAACTCTCAGATTGTTGGAGTGAAAACTCCTGGGTTACTGTAAGAACTACGTTGTGATTGGGTTAGGATTCTCAAACATGAAGTGGTTGACAATTTCATGTCACAGTAAGCCTATTGTGGAATCATCAGATAGTAAACCAAAGCTTTCTGTGGTTACATTTATAACAGCTTGGGTTTGATACCTGCTTGCAGGTAATGTCCTGTGTTCCATTGCAGCACAGCCATGGGAATCTTGCAGGAAAGGCTAAGGAAAACTCTCTCATTGGATAACCTGAACTAAACCAGTTGGAATTCTGAAGTTTGGGGGTGTTTTGTATATAAACCAATTAGAAAGTACAATAATTAAATACAGACTCTCAGCAGGCCCTGAAAGGAGAACAAGACTTGTACAATATGAGCCAGCTAGCTTCCAATTTTTCAGACTCTGTAAATGGTATTTCTTTCTTTTCTACAGTGAATACACCAAGTTGAGTTTCAAATGATTGTGTGAATTATAAGGCTTTTTTCCTCCAATTGTTTGAGATAATTTGTATCATTCTGTTCTAATAATGAAACTGAATTTACAAGAAACAAGCTCAGTCAGTTTGCTTTGTCTAGAGGAGGCTGTAGGTTTTTAGTAAGCATTTGCATTTTAGATCTTTGTGTCTGTGTACTAGTTCTTTTGCTTAGAACAGCTGTAATGCAAAACTGACTTTACAGCAATTATTGTGAAAAAAATTATGATATTTTTAGTACTTGCCAAAACTAACAGAAACTGTGTCCTTCAGCCACATCATAGATCAAGAGACGATTCAGTATTTCACATCACATCAAGTGTGATAATTTATGGCAGAATTTTTGTGAGAATGTGTTTTGGTTTCTTTAGGATTTTGTATTTTATTTGGATCTGCGTGACGAAAAATGTCGGTTCTTTGCTAACACTTCAAATCTTTTCTACTTTTTTCATCAAGAGATGTGACCAGAGTCAAACAGATTCTCCCTAGGGAGAAGTGCTATTTCCAGGGACTTTTCTACCATAGTGCATAGCACCTGTGCTCTGACAGAGGCTTGGCAACTTAAAGAATAAAGAAAAAAATTAATTAATGAGTATTTATTGTAGGACTTTTGATATAGGAGAATTGGGAAGGGATTTGAAAACCTTATCCAGCTGGTGAATCTCTGCAGTACAGCTGACAGGAAAAAACAGAATTTTTACGTACTTTGAGATCAGTTTTTGCATTGCTGTAAAAGTAAGCCTGTTATGATAACCTCTGAGTAGAAGTAACAGTAGCTTCAGTGCAGAAACATTTTGATGGTAGCTGTGATGCTGAGGTTAGAGATGGGAGCCAGAGGACTATAGAGGCACCTCTGTTTTCCTTGCAACACCTGTGCATTCCCCAAAACAGGAGGAATTCTTATGCAGCTGTAAGCAGCTGACTTCCAGGCTGCTGGGCCTTCAGGGTGCTCATCTTATTTTTCAGCATGGAACTTGACTAAGGTCAGAACAGATTCCACCTGTCCATAGCTGTTATTTCCAGAAGTGCTTCTGCTTTCTGAGTTCGTATCACTCTCTGCAGCATCTGTGGCTGTTCCAGTTTCTGTGGGAAACACCTGGCTGACTGACACCTAGGTTAAATAATACAGGACTGGTTGCCCTTTAGGTCTGGTGGTTAAGTTCCATAGAGTGGCTTTTGCAGATTAATACAACCACATAGGATAAGGCAGCCTGTCTTCTGCAATGCAGCACTATAAACTGAGCACAGGGCAGCATTTTTTGAGGAACAGAACTGTAATTTGTTAATGAGCTTGAAGTGTTTGTCTCACAAAGCTTTTTGCTCACGCCAACAGAGAAACCTGTACTGTATGGCAGACTGCAGTTGATTGTACCAGAGACTGACAGCTATGTAAATCTCTGTGTCAACAGCGATTTGAGCCAGCAGGCTGGGCATGCTGAAGAAGAGAATTCCAGTAATCTGCTCCTGCCCTTATCTCTTGGGTAGAGCCGTTTAGTTTACAGCCTGCTGGAAGTATGTGACCAGTTATCTGTTAGATTTATTACTTGAGCAAGACTCCTTAGCAACAGGTTTTTCCTCACAGTGTGCCAACTACTGGGTTTAAAAACATATTCTTCCAAACCAAGCTGGAGTGTCCTTTTTTTTTTTGACGAATATTCTTAAAACATTGCTTGTTGTCAGTGATTGAAAGCTGATGTCTGAGTCAACGGAGGATGTGAAAAAGCAAAAAAGAAGAACTGTGTGGATAGAAATGGGAATTGCATGTTCGTCCAGATTGGTTGTTTTTCATTATGACTTTTAACATATAAAGTTAAATACATGTGTGCTTGATGTGCCTTGGGAGCAGTATGACTGGGTCTTGAGGTGTCTGACTGCCTCAATGCAAAGCAAAAGTTCAGTTTCAGGTACCTTTGTTAGTCTTGTTAACTTCCTTTAAGTAAGGGCTTTGATGGTTGATACACAGTAAGAAATCTTGGTTTTGTTTTTCCAGAACCAAAAATGATAGCTGCAGGAAAACTTTCAAGTCTTCCCAGAAACAGCTCAGTGAACCACCAGTTCTCATTGGCTTCTTCCATGGACCTTTTGACCACAAAACCTTCACCAGTTGAGCATCGCTCAAGCTCCTTCCAAGGCATCTCGATCCATGGCACTCTCCCCAGGAAGAAGAAGGGGACAGTTCCCTCTAGGTCTTGTGATATGTTCAGCCACATGGGAACCTTGCCTTACACCAGAGCACGGCAGCAGCCACCTTTTATACAGGATATTATAGAAGAGTACCCTCCAGAAAATGGAAAGAGCCGCAAACTCCTTGACAGGTATGTTGTAAAACTTCAAGTTACATATATTAGTTGCATAGGGATTATTGCATTTTCTTCTAGGCCTATAAAGGCCCAATCATAGGTACAGCTGTTTACTATAACTAAGTTAGGTTTTCTCCCTAATATTCAATTTGATGGAAGACCTAAATAACTTTTAATGACTGTGTCTTGCCTCTGCATTTTTAAAAGATATAATATTGTGTGTACTATTCCCGTGGAGGAAATTTTCTCAAGTTACTGAATTGCTTGGATAGGACTCTTTGCATTGTTGTAGCAGAGCAATTTTTAAGAAAAAGTCATAACTGTTGAAACTTGGTTTGATTTGTATTCAATGCAATATGAATGGAGGGCTGAGGAAAAGGAGAGTGGTGTTCCAGCTGCCTCAAATCTCGATCTACATGGAAGCCTTCTTCATGAAAACTTAGTAGAACTCAATGTATGCTGAGCTAATGAGAAATTATCCCTGTTTCTTATTCCTTCCTCACATGGTGGTTAACATATATGTAACTCTTGAGAATTACCTATCTCTTATATCTAGCCTTTCTTTTGGGAACCTGTTATCCTCACTGCTATTTCATTGCTTACAAGAAGTACTTAATTTTGTAAATATCCCCTTTTTTTATATTGAGTTCTATAAAATGGGGAAAAAAATACCAGCTAACATAAGAAAAATTCGATGTAATGCAGTGGATCAGTTAAAAACATAGAAATGAGAGAATGTTTGGTAGCTTGGCTGATGGAGTTAAAGGCTGAGAAAAGATACCCAAATTATAAGTTCTGAATTAGGATTTACAGCCTTGCTACATCCTTCACTACAGTTTTTTGGTTTTCAAGTCTTGTGAGTGAAGAAGAGTTCTAACTGGATAAGGTTGTGTGTATACTGATGCTTTTTGCTTGTGCTTTATGGGATCAAGCTTTCTTCTCACCAAAAAAGAAGACTTTCTTCTCTATACCCCATTCATTTTAAAAGAAGGAGGGACCTAAGTGGATTTAGTACTGCTCTGTCACTGGTCTCTGAGGTGTACCTGCTTACATCAACTGGCTTTTAAACATCATTTGCTTCTTTTATTTACATACTTTTAGAGAATGCCAGCAGCCTGGGGTGTTGCCATGAAAAGAATATGATGATACACACTGAAGTTGTATTTTATATCTTGTTTTTTTGAGAGCAGTTACTAAACATGTTTTTCTTGAGAGACCAAATCCTACTGATAACTTGTGTTATGAATATAACCTTGTCTTATGAAGAATACTTTGGTGCACATCCAGTAAGAGTACAAACAGAATGCCTGAGAAGAAAATGTCAGGAAGGTCTGCCTGGTCAGAATTAAAACATAATGCATTTGAATTAATAAAGAGATTCAAAGGATGTTGTTAGTGCAGCCTGTGAATAGAATTTGTGTCTATTGAGTCACAGCACCAAATGGTGTTCGTGTTTGATCTTTCAATTACTTGGCTAAAACACACTCTGAAAGCTGTGGTAGCAACTTCTAACAATTGGTTACTTTAATTTTTACAATGAATCATTATATCTCCTGTTCAATAACCTGACTGCACAATTGTGTTAGAGCAGAAGACAATACCAGCTTGGCTGTCAGCAATATATCACTTCTTGAATCTTCTTGCAATGACACTGCACTTTTCATTAGTTTACTTTAAAGGAAAATTGAGAGAAAGTCTTGATTTTCCTTTGATAAGAAGTTTGCCATATGTGCTAAGGTATATGTTCTAATGCTTACATTCACATTGAAATTATTTGGCCTAATAGTATAGGGGAGTCCATGTTTCCTTACTAGTGGTTTTGGTTTTGGTTTTTTTAAACCCTTTTTCTTCAGTGTAGGAATTTGTGAAATAGTGTAACATTACAGGAATATTCATCATTTAGGAGTATATCAGTCTCTCATTGCTATAATGCTGTTTACAAAAACTGAACGTGTGAGTGCACAATTTAAGGAAATATTTTCATGATGCACTGTTCAAACCAAATGCTGTGTTTGATGCTAGTGGGCCAGAACTAATATTCATTAGGACTGCAATGTTCATGTGCACATGGATAGGAGTATTTGGAACTGTGGCTTAGTCATGTCATTGTTTGATTAATTCTAACTTTAAAAGTATAATTATGATAACATTTTAATAATTCAAAGTGAGTAATACTCTCTTTAATATATAAATATGCATCACATTATCTTGTGAAACAAAAAATAAGCCAAATTGGTGAGAACAGGAAAACAGTAATGAACTGTGTCATTACCTAATGGAGTTCTTCTGAATCTGAAATTTTTCTGATAACTTGGAGAAATTATATTATTGATTTTCAGTATAGTGAGAATGTGTTCTCTTCTTGGTTTGTGAATGGTACTCTCTGCTAGTTATGAATCTCTGCTAGGTAGTTCAAGGGGGGACAAACATTGTCTTTCTTGAGAAAGCTGACATCTGAGTTTTAGAGTCTCTTGGAAATAGTTACATGGCCAGTTAGAATCAGCTGTGCTCTTGAAAGATAATTGTATTAGCAAAAAAAGAATTCACTCTTGAAAGTGAAGATCTTCACTTTTGAAAGCAAATTCTCATTTTAGCATGTAAAACTAAAGCTTCTTGGGTGTAATATTCTTTATTATATGATATCGATAATTAAACCTAAATAAAGCTTAATTGTAATTTCCCTTTGACCTGGTCCACTTGTTATCTTTATTTATTTAGCTCTGTGTTGTATTATAATACCTTTATTTAAAGGAAAATTGTTCAAATTTCATCTGTTGCTAGAACCAGTACCTTTTTTTTTCAGCCTATGTCTTGTTGCTGCCATTAGTAAACCCAGAATTTCCACTGCACTTGGATTATTATGGTCCTTCATTAATGACATTATAATTTAGCAGACTTGTGGCATTTTCATGCTTTTTCATTAAGGCAGCCAAATGTCCCTCAAATAAACAGGACCTAAAAGCAATGCAGAAGTATCACTATCAAAGTAAGTTTGAGTGTGGTGATAAAGACAGCTGTCAGAGGCCTGTTTTGACCATCTATACCATCTCAGTTGGATGTCAACAGTACTCAGGTAGTCTTGGGTTAACACAGTAGTTATCTCTGTGGGTCTGGTACTGGCTCTGATATAAACATACTTGAATGTTATCTCATTGTAGAGATGCAAGGAATTTCTGAGATGTTAAGATGGAATAGAGCAAAGACTTAGGCAAATATCCCAGAGCAAAACTAGATTCCAGTATTGATACCATGCTCTCTGTTTCATGAGGCAATGTGGTTGCAAGAGAGAACAGAATAAGTGACTGCTTTTTGGACTGTCAGCTGACAGCTATAGTATTTTGTGTTCCTAAACTCATCACCCCCACATTCACCACTAAATCATGTCTTCAAGTGCCATATTCAAATGTTTTCTGAACACTTTCAAGGATAGTAACCCCACCACTACTCTGGATAATTTCTTACAATGCTTTACAATCCTTTCAGTGGGAAAAAAAATTATTCCTAATAATCTAAAGCTCCCTTGGTGCAACTTGAGGCCACCTCCTCTTGTCCTCTCATGCTGACAGTTGTTGCTTTATTGCTAAGCCAAACCACACATCAGGGAAAGAAAAGGGGAGAGGAGCATGAGGCATATTCTGAAGATTTGTTTTTTTTTTTTTCTCCAGTTGAAGTTTGAGTTGAAGTCAGTACTGCTGCAAGATACAAGAATCACAGTATACTGTGAGAAAGGAATGTGTCTTTGATACCCCACTGTCAAACAGGTTCCAAGGTTGTTTTGTGGGGAGAGAAGTAATGCAAGTGGTATGACGGGTTCAACATCGTGTTGTCAGTGAGTCAGGCTAATAAAGATGTGATCACTTCACAATCAGTTGAAAGACAGTGAGGGAGAGAAAAGATACTCCTTTCTCAGAACTGGTAATTCCACTATTGCCTGCATATAGCCTGTATTCCTGTTGAAATAAACAGAGTTTGTGACAAAATTACATTAAATTCAGTTTAATGACAGCTCCGGTATGAAATTGTAAATTGTTAAGAAGTCAGAAATAGGATCTGTATTTGCACAAAGTTGATGTTGTTGGTGGGCATGATGGTTTGAAAGAATTTAATGTTGATTTTAGGATGGACCATCTAGCCCAGCAATAAAATCAAAGCTAGACACAATTTCTTAGAAACAAGTTTAATTTTTTGTGCAGTTTGTAGAGTTAAATGACTTTTTTTAAGCCCTTAGTGATTCAAAAACCTTAGTGTCCACTTCAAACTTCTTAGAAAAGATACTTAACTGCTAAAAGTACATGAGAAATCTAGTAGTTGAAAGAAAGAGAAATGAATTAATTTTGCCTTTGCCCTGTATTTGTAGTATAGGACTCTGAAGAATAGAGCATTGGATATTTTGGGCGAAACTGTGTGGTTATACATTTGCATTTAATCACTATCTTCCCTCTGCTGAGCCTACCCCTAGGAAGTGTTGAAGCACACCATCTGCCAGAAACGATCACTCTAGGTTTTCATGCTAATTAAAGCCTTAAAACAAAGTTGACATTAATTTACACTGGCTGTTTCACATTGTACAGGATGTTTGTGAGTATGTGCTGATTTCATTTCTGTTTACTAGCTCTGTTTGCAGTAGCCATTTCATTTGCTTGGACTTGTAAAGACAATTTTTTGTTCAGATTCCATTCTTTGTCTATGTAGACATTTAAAAAATTGAGCCACTGATAAACAGTAGGGTTGTATTGTTCAAACTGGCTTGGAATCAAAATACTTCATGCATTTCTCTAAATAATGTGTAATGCCCTAGGTGCTTTGTTTTCAGTATTCATGAGAGGTTCTGACCTACCAGCTGGGCAGAATTGGATTTTTTTCCCCTCTTTTTGAAGCTTTAATTTTAACTATGTATGAATTTGAAGTGTAAATTTGTAACTTCAGAATTATAATTTTAATCTTTTTTTTCTTTACTTCTGTTTTAATTTTCTGTTCTCAAGCCCAGCAAATTCCTGGCTGTGCTGTAAGTCCTGATTGTGATTGTACTTACAACACTGCTGTTTTTATTGATATGGCTACAAGCAATTCATTTTTGTAGCTAGACAAGGCATAACAGCTCTTTTTTTATTTTTTTTTTTTTTTACACTGTTGAGATCTCAAGCATGAACTGTCCATATCCAGTGGTTTTTTTTTTACATGGTTCAAGCATGTTAAAGGAAAATTCAGTCTGGTGGGTGTGGGGAGCCATGGAAGAAAAGATTTTTATTAGCTTTATTCTTTCCCTAAGAAAGTGGGCAGACCAGTAGCTCTTGATGTCTTCCACTACTCATTGAACTTTATTGCAAAAGATCAAAATGAATGAATAGCCTGTAAATTAAAGTGTATTTTATAGACTGCCCCTAATTATCTACACACAGGAGCAAAGAATACACTTATTTTCTGTGGTTCTGAAAATATGGTAAGTGTGTGTGACTGCATATTTAGCTAGACTTCAGATTCTTATTTTGAGTGCTGGTCAGCAGACTTTTCTCCTCTTGTTTTTCTACGTCAGCTGTTTCAGATGGAGTGCTCTCATCTAGGCTGGACTTTGTTCTGCTGTAGCAGAGAGTAGATTAGTTTATCTGGTTGTTTAGGATGTTCTGTTCTCCTCTCTCTCTCTGAATTTCTGATCTTCAAGGCACTGGATGATCCTCACATACTTATGTCATATAACTGTCCAGGAAAAAATAAAAATATGTTCAATTTTAACATTGACTAATACCACTGACATTAGCAAGGTAACTTCATCAGCATAAAGCTAAGCAGGCTCACTGTTCTCTACAGTGCTTGCTCTTGTCCTTGGAGGGCAGAACATTTGGAAGTTGGCAAGGTGTTAGTCTTAAAGTATAAAGCTATTAATGAATGAATTCTGTGTTCCCAAAACTTCTCCTGTTCTCTTAGTGGTATTACCACAATACATCAGGCTTGCTGAAGTCTTTGTATTGACAGTTGAATTGTAAAGGAAAAGAGCTGGCAAGGCTGTGCTTGGTGAGGAGAGCGCTATTCAGGGATTTGCTTTTCCTTGTCAGAATTTGCAGCCTGTTTTGCTTCCCCAGATGCTGCAAATTCTGCTTTTCTTTGGAACTGGAGAATGGGGTGGATCAGGTATTTAGACAGCATTTATTTTTTTCTAACTAGTGATTTTTAGAACATGATTTGTTGGATAATTTGAATTTTTGCTATTTTTGTATATTAATACTGTGTGTACACTTGTATGATTAGGTGCACTTCGACAATTAAAAATAACATTTATCAAGATTTTAATATATCAAGTAAAATAAGTATTTTATATGTTTCCTGTGGGGAGTAAAGTGAGTAATACTGGGTTTTTTGGTTTATAAAATACAGTGAAGGTCTTCAAGTATTAAACCAAAATTACCAGGAAGAAGACCAATGCCTTGGTGCCCTTTTAAATTTTAGGATAATGTGGGGATAAATTTTTATAAATGCACAAAACTTTGGAAGCAAAAATGGTTGTGGTTTTGGTGTAGTACCTGAAACTACCTCTTAGTATGAGTTTTGTTTTTAAAAAAACCCGAACCGAACTGTTTGTGGTTGTGTTTCTTCAATATGAGCAACACAAGTGTGTTGATTTGGGGCTACTGAATATCTCATTGACTTCTTCCATGCACAGGTTTTTCAAATGGAACCATTCCTTAGATGTTGCCAATACGTCATGCTTTTGTCACAGATTTTTCCATTCTTTCTCTTGATGTGTCCTGTTCACATGTGCACCTGCAGATCTCTGCTGTCTCAGAGGTGGAGCAGAGTTACCCACTAAAGCTGGTAGATGTTTATGGAAGAAGGAATGCTTTGTTGGATAAGCAGAGAGTAGCTAATGTTATCTGCTTACATTCAGTATCAAATCCTCTTATCCTTTAACTCTAGGGGTTCTTTCTGTTTTGGCTTGTCTACCTTTTCTTTTTAGCTCTTCTGTCCATTGCTGGGTTCACATTCTTCTGCTGTGAAGAATTTTTTGTTCCCATTTGATGCTCACATCCTCTTTACTTGGTGGACATAGACCTGCAGAACCAATGCTTCACTTCTTGATTTTTGTGGGGATTTTGGAAATCTCTCCATGTGAGATCTTCAGAGGGAAATGAGGAAAACAGGATGAAATGTCTCAAAAAGAGACCATCTCTCCAGTATTAGAGATTAATTAAACCACAGTCCTTCAGCTTCTCAGCAAGGGACCTGAAGTTCCTTATGGGATGAACACAATTGTATCCCTGTTTGAAATTAATTGTGGGATCATTACCTTATTGTTAATGAACAACTTGCCAGGTAAACTTGAGCCCAAATCCCTCAAAGCCCCTATCAAAATTAGTCAGTGTTATTTTTCAAAAGCTTCCTGAAAACTTCTGTTTTTTTGGCTGTTTCCTCTTTGAGCTGAGGACACTGTATCTAGTGGAAAGTTTCTCGAATTACTCCTTCCATTACACCCACAGTTCCTTCCCTGGCTCTGCTGTTTCCTGGTCTCTTTCATAAGTGTTATGGAGTGCCCTATTCGGTTGTACCAAGTGCTATATTGCTTCCTCATTCTGCCTCCTGTTTATATGTGAGCATTTGTTTTCCTTTCTGTCCGTTTTATGCTCTAAATAGTAGTTAAATGTTACATAGAGAGGCATCTGATATGATGAGCTTTTTAAAGTGGGCTGAGGGAATACACAGGGAGGACAATTCTTCCTCCCACTATTATCATCTTCAGTGCTAAAGCCATGTATTAGCATTCTTATGTTTCTGTCCAAATACACATTCCTGAAAGACATATTAGCCAAGTGAAAACCATACTTTGTGAATAATGTGTACCTAGAATTAGATGCATTTCAGAGTAATTAATGGAGACTGATTCTACTGAACATTTGTCAGTGGTTTGTTTGGAATATGCATATTCATTTTGTAAGGTTATATTGCTTTTGAACACTTAAAATTTTGTAGCACTGGATTCAGGATAACTGCACAGCAACTAAAACATTCACTGTAAAGAGTTGCCAGCTGAAGATGTAAGTCAATAAGCAACAGCACATATATAAACAAGTTTGCAGTAACAGTGTCTGTTTTGGGTAAGCAGTAGTCTTGCTGACCAACCACTACTTTCATAGGATAGGTCTCGGGATAAAAGATTTAAGAAGAGCTTTGAAGGGCAGAGTTTTGGCTTAGGTAGGCCTAAATATTAAAGAAAATAGAGGAAAAAGGATGGAGGTACCTAGTCTGAGCTTTTGAACAGGTTGTAAGGACTGGTACCGTGTGTGGTGTAGACACAGAAATTCTTCTGGAAAAGGTAGAAAAAATGGTGTAGATTTTTCTGCTGCAATAGGTAAACTGGAGCCAGTTGGAGTAAAAGCAAATTGCTGAAACATTAACTCTGCTGGGGCATTTGGAGCAAATGTGAGGAGGAATAGGTTGAGATTTCATTTAATTCAAGGACATTTCATCTCTTCTTGAATTTTAATTACTGGAGTCCTGCTGTTCTTGTGTGAGTTGGAGGTCATCACACAGTTAGTCATGGCAGTTTGCACTTGTTTCCACTGGTGTTTGAATGAATCATGTCCATGATGCTGTGCAGCTGTAGGCAGAAGGGTGGAATGCTCTTAGGAATGTAGCAGAATCATGTGTGTGTGTGAAGCAAAAGCTCCTGGGGGATAAAATCAGTGGATCTTTTACTCTAGTTTGCAGTACAAATAAAATCAGTCTGTGCTACCTATACTGAGACATGCCATGTCCAACATGCTCCAACTTGCACCTTCATACATCAGTAGTGTGTATTTCAAAAATCTACAGAGATGGAGAGATCTCAAAGACACAATCTGGAGAAGGCGTGTGATTGCATCTGGTCATTTTACAGCCTTTCTGTCTGTGTTAGCAGCCATGCAACAGCTTGGTACATTTTTAGGGTCTCAGGCTGTCTTTGAGTTTCTCTTGTCTTTGCTCAGATTTGGCATTGGCACCATTGGTGTTGGAACTATTGAGAAGATAATTCTCATGATTTCTCTTTCAATGGGGTAAAATTTAGGCTTCTGTCTGTATAGAAAACCTGTGATGAGACTTTTATTTTTAGATTAGGACAATGACTTGACTATCTGGCGTTCAGATAATTGTGATGTTGACAATATGATTATTTTGAGAAATTTTTCTTTGTATATATAGAAAGTGAGTGTAGTACTTACTATTTTCTGTAAGCAGTGCTCTGCCAGTGCTATCAGAAGCAGTAGCTTAAAGGGAAAACATAAAAGCAAAGAAATAAATTCGAAACCCATTGGGAGAGCTCTCTTTTAAATTTATTTCAAATGTTTTCGGTGGCAAGTAAGTATTTCAGCCATCTGTTGAAATGTCAAGATTTTTATTTGCTTAAAATGGTATAATTAATTTTATTGCTCAGACTAAGTACTGTTGGCTTCACTACCTGCCCTTCTAGAAGAAATCAGTGATTTATATTTGTTAAAAATTAGATAGCCTAGGCTATGAAGCTTTAAGACACAGCTTTTAACACAGATTTTATTGTGACCTAGTAGCATATTACTCATATGAATGCATCTCTTCAGTATGAGGTTATATTTGCACTTACCATTTTTTTGTTTGTTTTTCTGTCTGTTCTTCTCTCCTGGTACTATTTTCTTACAGAGATCAGAATATTCTGGATCCTGCACTGGAATATGTTAAGGTAAGGTACTGTTTATTACCCTCAAAATAATTTGGTCTCTACCCAACAAAGCATTTCCAGTCATTTGTAGGTAAATGGTTCAGCTATCTATCTTTTGGTACAGAGAAACTAAATATACATGTCAGACTGTTTTCTTAAAGCTGCAGTGTAATACTTGTGGGCATTGTACTTTGGGGGTAGGTTGCAGTTTTATACAGGGCTTCTTTATAGTTACATGGTACAGTTACATGGCCTAAATTCTTGCTTTGGTTAGCAGATTAAAAGAAGCTGTATTTCTTGCTTGTGGATTTCTGGGGAAGCGAAGAGTCACATCTGAAAATATAATAAAAATGTCAAATTTAGGCTTACAGTTCTAGCGCTATACTTACTAAAATTGCAGGTAAAAATTCACTTCTGGTCCAAAAGGTGGCTGGAAAAGTGGCTGCCACAGGAGACTGTCAGAACAGCTGCTGGATTTCTGCTCTGAACAGGTAGTTCAGTGTTGCAAGGTCAAAAGTCTTCTCCAGAGCACAGTGGAAGAGGGGATGCCAGAGGCAACAAAGTGGTGGACATGTTAATTGCTGTATTTAATTTACTGTCTTGCACTGTGCTGTACTGAGTATGCTGTTACAATTTTAATAATGTGACTAAGTAGAAGGCAGAGGTATCATGTGCCAGTTCATCAATACGTGTGTCTTGTCTTGTTGCAGCAAGTCCTGTATTATAAATGTGGTTTCTGGTCTTTTCAACTTTTCTAGTAGAAGCTTGTCTTGGACTCTTGTCAATAGCAGTGGTGCTAAGCTTAGTTATTAAAACTTTGATGTTGAGGAGGAAAGCCTGGGGAAAAGAGACTTATGAGGGAGAATGCAAGGATTACCAATCCCCTCTTCCCCTTCCTTTTTCTCCTGTCTGTATCCCTACCTTTAGTGAACTGCAAGTTTGGATCCTAGTTCAGTGGTGTTATAACAGGAATTCTAAACAAGGAATCTGAAACTACAACTTTGAAAAATATGCAGAAATTGCTTTTTAATAACTCCCCTAAACACTTTTTGTCTGTAATAGTCTGAGTTGCTAATCAAACTGAGTCCAGAAATGTGTTCTTACACAGAAATCAGTCAATCATAAATAAAGGAGGTCTGTCATCAGTATTTTATCTGTTAACTCTAACTGTAAAAGTTGTGGTGAGTTCATACCAACAGGATCTTGGACTCCCTTTATTTGCTTTAGTTTTAGCAAGTATGTGTTCATTGTCTTCTGTAACTTACTGTAACTATTATATTACTGTATTTTACTGTTGATAAATTTTCCAGATCCTCAAATGCATTATGATGGCAAGTATAAACTGCCAAATACGGACCTTCTCAAGCTAAAAAAATAGATTTCTGCAGGATGTTTTTACCACTATTGCCACTTGCACAAGTCTCTTTGGTGTATAATCTGTACATATGTAGTTTGAGCTAGAGGGTAGGCTTCGACAGATGTTGCTTAAGTGGTAAAAAAAACCTTAAAATGAAAAAGAGATAGTAAGAGAAGAGGGAGAAAACAAGACACTTTTGGGAATCATATTTTGCTAATTCAGGATATGAAAGTTCTGAGTAGCACATTTATATTTCTAGTTCACGGGAAAATATATTTAATATTGTACCTCAACAGAGAAATGTTGATTTACTGACTGAAAACACATAATCTTGAGTATGAAGCATGTGTGATGTATCACTCACATAAAAACTCACTAATTGTACATTGTAATTGCAGTCTTGTTACTGATTCTTGTTTCTCTCATGTTGCTATTCAGGCTTGAAAGAGAAGAGAGACTTTGGATTAATTTGCCTTGAAAGAATGGCAGTATCTTGAAAGTAATATGAGGCACAAATTTTGGTTATGTTAGGGTAGTTTGGCTGCTGGCAATTCTACCCAAGAGTTACAGTCCCAAGCAAACTGAATTGTCTCAGGGCCCTGTGGGCGCTACTTGTTCTCAGGTGTCCTGTCCAGCCTCCCTTGGGACCTCCATCCACACATGCTGAGCAAGGGCTGCCTCAGTTGTTCAGAGGATGTTTGTGGCCCTGGTCCTGTTTCCAAGTGCTGTGTAGGAATCCCAGGCTTTTTCCCTGGCCTGTTAGCTCTCTTCCCTGAGGCTCTGTGGAATATGATAGGACCTGTTGGTGTCATTGCCCTGCTCAGCTTGGCTGGGTGTGGGTGCTGTGGGACTGCACCTTGCTGTGAGCACATTGCCCACCCTGTGCTCTGGGATCGCTGTCCTGCAGGAGCAGCCCCACTCCTGCTGTCACTGACACATTCATTGCAGGTGGCTATTTTGATAGATTCAGACAGGTGCTGTTCTCATAACTGGTCCACTTTATCAGGCTGCACAGTCATACCTACTCTCCTTCAATACAAGCAGCTAGCTTTAAACTAGCTAGATTTAAAAAGCAGTTTTACAAAAAGACCTGGGCACAGAGCAGTGTGCTCGTTCATTGTGCTGGCGTACAGTGAGAACAACATGTCTGTTGTGGCCATAGTGACTACAAGCAGATACACTGATGGTAAGCTTTGAAGTTGAGTGTAGCACTTTGCTTTTTAACAAACATTTCCTTGCTGAAATTTGTTGACTGAAAGTAATATAAATAGGTTCCTGTATTCAGAAATACTCTGAACACAGGAAAGGCAAAATAAATTAGTTTTTTCTTCTGTTTTATTCTGCTCAAGATACAAGACAGAAAATAGTGATTATAGAAATTTTTCAGAGATTGTTCTCTATAGATGAACTGTGGTTTCTAATTTTTTAATTTCGTTGCTCACAAGTTGCAGTTTACTACATCTTGAATATTGATGTATTCATTCAGTATATAAAGACAGCCAATTATGTAAAAGCAAGTTCTAAGGGGGGGGGGGGAAATGTACTGATTTGTTGAAGTCTGAGTATACTGAAGTGTCCATATGGCTTCAACTCTTTCTTTGTATTCACAGTGCTGCTGAAACCATGGTCACAGTTAAATGGCTCTTTCAAAAAAAACCTTTTATGGTAGAAGTGAAAACAGGCCAGACTGCTTTGAGTCAGGCTGCTACCCAAGTCATGAAAGAGCTTCAGGAACACAATAGCACGTTGTGCATTCTGTGAGATTTTTACAAGTTTTATGAACCAAATAATAGATCCATTGGTAGCCTCTGCAGGTTCTTCCCACACCCCAAGTCTACACATCCACAGATTCCTGCAGCAATGGAGAAAGAATCAAGTGCTGGCAGATTAGTGTTTCAGAGAACTTTTTGTGAGTCATTTTGATCAAATTCGTGTGAACTAAAGATAGCTTTCTGTCCCGTTCCTATTCACTCTAAATATTTTAGGACCTTTCTTTAGAAATCTGTGCTGTAATCATTGAAGCTGTATCTGGGTGAAAAGAAAAAAAAAGAGATTTCTCTCCTCCTTTCATGGGAACCTTTCAAGCATTTCCTGTGGAAATAATGCTTAATAATTATAGAAATACATATCAGCAGTGAGTTGATAAATATTACTATGGCCTGAAGTTTTGGAGTTGTATTTTATTCCATTAGTGGAAAAATTGCAAAATTTATGACTGTCTGCTCAACATGGTCATGAGGGACGTTTATATTTAGATTCAGACTTGAAAAAACTGTTGCTGGTTTAAGGAAGTTACAACTGCAGAAAAAGAGTTTCTTGTGAAGTTCTCCTAAAGGATTCCTGTTCATCTCAGTCCCACTGTGTTAATTTTTCTCCCTATTTTTACTCTTCTTTGATTTTGTTAGAAAGCAAACTGTTATAGAAATTACTGTCATTCATCATGGATTTGATTAGTGCAACTGAAAATAAAATTCTGATGACATTCCAGGATGCTGATCATTATCTATAGCTTTGCAAGATAGGACAGTATTTTGTGGGTTTAATTCAATTTCAGGGAGCTTACATCAGGTTATGAGATTTATTGATGCAGCTTGTATAGTTAATTGCACAGATTCATAATATTGTGGATGCCAGTCCAATATAGGCGTGGATGTTTGACTCTCACCATTCTACTGGCTGAAGATACCACAGTAAGAGGGTGATCAAAAGTAAAGTTTATATGTGTATATGTAGGTTTAGAAAAGGTTAGAAAAAATCCGTGTCAGCATGACAAGTAGCCACAGTTTGAGAAACAGTTTTTCCTGATGACAGTGAAATTTCCTTGCAAGCAGCCTTTTTTAGACATGGAAATATATTAGAGAAATCCCCACCTCACTGGAAAACTTGCCAAGTCCAGTGTATTCCTGTTCATGCTGTGTATCACACTCCTGCAGAGACTTGCCTGTTGACATGCGAGCTGGGACTTGTGAGCAGAAAGTTTGTTGGGTTTCTGCGTTGTCTGACAGCATTAAGTAGCAAAGCTGGGAGGAATGCCTGACACTAAGGCACCACATGATCAGGAGGTTCTTTTTGAGTCTGTAGGGTGGTTTAAGGACTTCTTTCCCACACATTTTGCAGCTGCAGCGAGGACAGCAGTATCACAGAAGGTGCAGTTATCAGATGGAATGTGTTTTTTTGAGGGGAGAAGCAGTATGCCCTTGTGGCTAACTTGGACTTTACACATCTCTGTCACTACAGATTTGTCATCCAACTCAAAGATCATCAGTGATGTCAGTGAGGCTTCAGGCAGACATTTCCTCTTTTTCTATGTTTATCTGCTTAGCAGGAATAGAGGCTTCACAAACATCATTCCACAGTAGTTGCCTCTTGTATTTAAGCTATGTGATTCAGACACATAAGGTTCTGTTAGAGCCAGTCTGATGTTAAATGCTTGTAATTTTCGATCTCAATGAAACCTTTGGTTTGATTCTCCATGGATGGTTGCTGGTTGTGCACTGCCCTCTGCTGGAAAATAAACACTTGACTGGATATTTTTAATCGAGTCATGATTAATCAAATCAGATTTCATAATAATTTCTTTGTAACTCTTATAGGAGCCTGACTGTTGGAAGTTGGTTGCTTTTTCTCAAGAGGCACAGAATGGGGGGGAGGATTTTTCCCCTCCTCCCTGTCATGAAATTTGGAAGGAGGTCCTACAGGGAACTTGAGAATTTTTCTTTTTGTCAGGGTATCCCTGAGATTGTTAGGATAGATGTTCTGATTTGTCCAAAACTTCCAACAAAAGGGATTCCTTATGATCTCAAAATAATCTGCTCTACCTTCCAAATTAGACTAGTCTAATGATTTTTTAATTGTTATTGTGGGAAAATTTTTCCTAAATTGTGATATTTTGGTTTTGGAAGTTTTTGATTTTTTGTTGATTTTGGGGGCTTTTTGTTGGGTTGGTTCTGGGGGCTTTTTTGTTTGATTTAGTGTCTTATGGTTGGTTTTGTTCCTCTATCTTCTATTCATAACCTGTATTTAATTTTCTAGTGGGATAAGTTTGCACTGTTGCAATAAGTTGGTCAAAGCATCTCGTCTTTTAATTTTAGTCCTGTTCTGGTGATAGGAAGATTTCAAGTAGTAGAAATTTTTTTTTCAGCCTTATACTAGACTTGTTTCTTACAATGTCTGCCCTTTCTCTACTTAAAAGTGGCAGCTATAAGTATGTGTGATAATTGTTCCTGAAAGCTTTCATCAGCTCAGGAAAAGATAAAAAAAGACTTAAGGAGTTACACATATTGTTGAAATTCAGCAGCTCTCAAGTATTTAATTCCCCTGAAATCATGGTGAAAATCTTGCCCTGTTAATTTGGAGTTACAGAAAACTTACCTTATTTGATACAATGCAGTTACTCATAATTAGTGGTGGGATATAACATCCAAGTTTCCGTATTTTCTGATGTTGAATTTTGTTTGACCGACAGGCTAGTCTCTGAAAATAAGGTTGAGTCAGCAGTTGTGTAATGTATTGGCTGCAAAGTGATGAATAAAATGTAAGCTGGCGTTTGCAGTAAATTATGCAGGAAGTATGATTCTACAGCTCTGCAAAACAATGCACGTTCAGTCTGCTGTTTTAGTTCATGTTTCCCTAGAACAGTGAGCCCCAAGTTAGCCTGTTCCTGTTAGGAGCTTTTTGCTCTTTCCCAGCCCCCAGTTCCTGAATGGCCTGGTTAGCTCTAAGATCTGGGTTTTTCTGTGGTTAGTGGGGTTTGTGGGTTTTCTTGGTTGGTTGAGGTTTTGGTGTATTGTGGGTCGGAGTAAGGGGAGTTAGTGTACTGTGAGGAGGAAGAGGAATATTTTTTCTTTGTGAATGATAATCCCGGTATGAATTGAGTCAAGTGGATAGTGGCTTTCTAATTATTCTGGCCTTCATTGTGAAGTGTTTTAGAAGTGCATTCTCCTCTCCTCATGCATTCTTGCATTCCTTTCTCCTCACACTGAAATGGAGTTTAGGGTATTGTGCTTATGGGAGCATCTTCTGTAATTCTGAGGGTGCTTTAATAAATATAAAATGCTGATAATTCTTAGAGCAGCAAGCATTCTCTCTTTGCATGTTAATGGTTAATCTTGCATGTTATTTTACCATGGATTTGACCCAGTTAATGTCTGTATTCTACTTCTTCTGTTATTACTCATTAACTCTCAAGTGGTGTTTGGTCTAGAGTCCTCAAAAACCACTACATGCACTGATTTTTGAGTTGAAAACTATAAAATTACTTTGCTCGGATTTCCTTGGCACCAGTAGTAATACTAGTGGCAGTAGCTACTTAGTTGACCTTTTCAATACCTTTGTTGGAGGATCAGTAACTACTATTGGGTCTTATTTACAGATGACAAATATAAGCTGGAAGGGTTTGAATCTGAAACAAGGAATAGAAGTCCTGGGGTACAAAAAAACTGAGTCTTATTTTCTCTCTAGTGATCTTGTGAAACTTGGATTTAAACGAATTACCTGTTTTCTTCAAAATATTAATCCCAGTGGCTCTCAAATGCTAACAGTTATCACAGAATGGTTTGGGTTGGCAGGGACCTCAAAAGATATCCAGTTACAATCCCCTGCCTTGTTCACCTTTCATTAGACCAGGTTTCTCAGGGTCCCATCCAACCTGGCCTTTTGATAATACACCTGAATCAAAATGTCCATCAGTGAAAGCAAGTATGGGTACATGTTGATGTGCATTTACTTTCTGAAAAGAAGAAAAAGAGGGCTTTTTTTTTTAGTTTTCATAGTTTTGAAGATGGACTAATAGCAAAAGCTGTCATGGGCATGAAAATGTTCATATTTAGCTCCACACTTCACTGTTGCTCTGGCACAGTCTATAGGCTCATGAGCCACAAGGGGGAGTGAGTATATAGTGTGTGGAGAGCAGATGATGATGATGATTTTTTTTCATTAAGCATTTTGGGTCCTCTTACTGACAAAGCCTAGGGAGGTAAAACTCCTAATCTCTCAGAGCTGTGTTTCCAGATAATAATTAGACTAAGACTGGTACATTATGTACTCACTGATATGTGCTGTCAAAGGAGCAGGCTGGCCTAACATTTTTTGTATGTCTGATATTTATAGCAAATAGGCATCTACACAAATAATGGAACATAATGTTGTGTTGGCTGTCTAGAATACCTGGAGGTCATTAGCCTCCATGTCCTCAAATGCTTTTGTTAATAAAACATTGAAAGACTTTTGAAAAGCCAAGCTCTGACAGAGCCCAAGTGACTGGTAAGTTTTCTTCTTGAGTGCTACACATCCAAAATATGCATCCTTTATATAAACAGGTATTTTAGAGTGTTCAGGAGTTTTGGATAATTAGCTGATTTTTAAAGATGTCTGCTTACCCTAAAGAAGACAGACTTTTTTTCATCTTTCTATTATATTTAGAATTAGTTTAAGTCTCACACAAACAAGCACTTTACTCTGACAGGACTGGGGAAACATTCAAAAACAGAAGTCTGAAGTGAACAATTGTCTTAATGTCTTATTTTTATATTCAAGACAACTCTGGTATGCTGACCAGCAAAGCTAGTTAGGCTAATGAAAGCTAAGTCAGCAGGAAAGAGAAGAAGGTATTACCCATAAGCTGTGAACTAATTCTGAAAGAAAAGAAAATTCATACCTTTTCATAATTTTTTTCCCCAGTCCAAGGGACAAATTGACGAAAAAATAGGTGGGACATTACAAAATTATTTCATGTTTGTGCACGGCTTGGCAGACAGTAGGTGGAGCTCAAGAATACTTATGCTAGTTTTTGGTAGGATCTATTAAACCTGCCGGTGGATTCATGATAGGAAGGTGTCTGGTAGGAAAGCCAGACCTACTGCCAGATCACTTTGAAAAATTTATCTTTTATAACTAAAACATATAAATCTCAAAGATATTTGGATGTCTTAAGGCGCAAATTAGGACATAGTAGGAAGCTCATAAGCAGGTTGGGCATTTATTTCTTGTACTTGCCAACCTGGGTTTTTATATGAGGCAGATTTTCAAAGAGATTTATTCAAGCAGCAGTGTGAACTAAATAGATGCAAATTCCATTCTCTCACTGTTCCTGTACAACTGCAGCGTATTTCTGAGACTGCCTCACGGAACTCGATAGAAAGGAGGAAGAAATTATGTGTGACCTCTCCCACACCACACCTTGCAATGCAAACAAGGGTAATTACAGCTGCAGCTCTGTTGATTCATGATCAGAAGCTGCACCAACAACAGCGTGCAGGAAGTGAAATTATCTGAGAGAACATGAAAGAGTCAGTTCTGTTAAGAATTGAGACAGGAATGGTAGGACATGAGTTTAGGAGATGGGATTTAGGTGCCTGTAGACATTTGAGTTAGGAAGAGATGAAATTAAGCCTTTTGATAGTGTTGCTATCCACTTTATTCCACTTACTCTACACTTCAACAAGCGTTCAGCTGTAAAGTTGGGCACTACCTGTATTTTGGAGGTATCTGCCCCCAGAGCTTTGTTAGAGGTGATGTGCCAGATCTGCAGGATTTACGGCTAAAACTAACTGGGAGTGGGCATTGTGAAGATGTTGTTTACATGGACAAATTATTTATCAGTTGTCCCATTTCCTGACTTTTCCTTACATTAAAACAAACAAATAAGTAGTTATGGCAAAAACTCCTATGTATTAAATGAAAAATGTTTCAACCGAAGATTTAAGTTATTTGATTTTCTTTGGGTTTTTTCTTTCAAATTTTATTCCTGTTGTACTTTACTACAAGCCCAGAGTTGCCATTTTGTAGCCACAGGCACTCAGACCATAGTTAGCTCATGCCCTGTGTAATGGGGTTGTGTCTGTGTCCCTGCGCCGTCACTCGCTCAGCAGCAGCGCTCGGGGCTGGCTCCGGGCTGCATCTAATCACATTTGTGCTCTTGACCCTTGTACAGTGCACCGTGCCTTCTTTCATTTACAGCTGGCCTGCATTGTTTACTTCCATTTAGTGCAGTGAAATGTAAAGCATTACATGTGTTTCACTGATTTGAATGTTTAAATGAATAGGGCAGTGCAAAGCAAAGTTGTTTGCAATTGTTGGCAAGCCAACAATTCCCTCATCTGATTTAGTCTGAAATTCTTTCACTAATATGAAATCACAAATCGTAATAATTCTGTGTGTGCATTTTAAGCACTTCATGACCATGACTGGTATTTGGTTCAAAATAACCTCTTGTAGCTCTGAAGACTGTTTTGGTAACTTCAGGCTGCTTGTGAGTTTTCAAGCATTTATGTTTTCAAGGAGTGTGATTGCTTTACTTGAGCCACTTAAAATCTTGAAGCTGCTTTTTTTTTGTGATGAGAGAAAAAGAAACTGATGTCTACTAAAGAAATTATCCCTACTTTTTACTTGTTTGACCTGTACAATTAAAGCAGCCTAAGAAGATTCATTGTGAGCAGGTTCACACTGTCTTGTGTGAACACCTCAAACTCCTGCATATGCAATGTGCTCTGAGTGAGCTGAACATAGTTTAGGTGTGTCAAGGGAGCACTAGGTAATTTAAACTAGACCATGAAAATATCCTAAATGACTTTAGAGGCTTTGTAATATCAGGTGGGGTTAGCAGAGACTCCTTAATTTCTCTTCCTAATGGACTGCTCAAAGCTCAACACAGGATGTATAAGTGTCCTTGAAATTGTGTGGCCATGGATTCTGTGAACTTAAAAATCCTTTCTTATTAAGCTTGGTTATCAAAGTTATCAAAAATAAAGTACCCAGCCATCCATAGAAACAGATGAAGTGATTATCAGATAATTTAATATTCTAGGAAGGATCTTTGAAAACAAAGAAATAAAGCTGATAGTTCACCTTCTGATGCTGGAGAGTATTTAAAATATTGATGACTCTAAGTCATCAATAGATGACTTAGCAAAAGGATTGTATTTGATGTTTCCAAGGTTTGTTTTTCATGTGCAGAGACCAAAAATCCAAAGTACCAGCAAAAATTGGTGGTCAGGAGAGTGATAATGTGACTAAGTCATCCTTTGTTTCTCTGAGTCAAAATTTTAAAATGTAAGTCTTACCAATGTATGAATCATGGTTGGAGCAGCCTAAAGGCTATCCTCAATCATGATAGCTATCAGTGCAGGACATACCATACTGTCACCCAGAGGTTTCTCACATACTCTTTGAGATTCCTTCCAGTAATACTAATTTTCATACTGCTGTATCACAGTGTCTTGCAAAGGTTGTCATCCATTCATTGAGCTACCTAGACAGAAGTCAATAAAAAGAAAAATCCTTTTTCCTATCAGTTAAACTGTTGATAAAAAGCATCAGCAGCTGCTGTATGAAATTGAACAGTATTAGTTTTTAAGGTTCATGTTTTCTCACATTTTCTTAACATACGTAATTTTTGATTCTTTACTTCATTACAGACAGGAAATGGCAGTTACCATTTGTATTAGACCTCCCACTCCAATCCTCCATTTTTTTAAAAACTGGGGGTTTTTTTCCTTGATGAAGGATGGGAATTTTTGTTTAAATTTCAGTGTAGATTTACACATTGATAGGTCATAGTATTCCTCTCCTTTTATTTCCAACCCCTTAAAGAGCTCCTATTTGGAACTTCTAATTCTTTTCAGAGCATAAGTGGTCACCTTATTTTGCACTGCTAAATCAGTTGTTTCTGCTACCAAAATTGCAAAGTCATCCTAACAGCCCTTCTTGTCACCTACTGTAGTTTGTGTTACTTGTCTTGATAGTTTCTGTTCATGGTATTGCAAGTGAAACCTTAGTGTGTGGTATTAATACTGTCTTGCCAGTATTGTAAAGCAAAAACTTCTTGACTTATGCAGTCTTCAATTACATTTCCTTTTTTATCCTCCCTCCCTCTTCCCCTTCCAGTTTTAAAAATGGATTAGGGTGTTATTAGGAGAACTTTTGATTCATATTCTTTAAAAATGCAGTCCATAATGGGATGTCCTGCCACAGTACCAGAAAATTTCAGTCAAGAAACAAGCATCACGGTTAAGGCTTTTGTGTTTTAAGTTTTGTAGGGTGTCTTTTAATTTTCTCTTCTCTGACTACCTGCTAAAGCAATCCTGTTGAGTTCCTCAAAGTGGAAAAATAATTCAAAGTGAAATAAAATATACTGCAGCACAGTGCAAAGAGAAAAGGAGGGTGCATTCACATTCCTATTATATTATCTACTCACTCATTGTTGGAGTTTGTCATAAAGTACTCTTCAGCAGGACTTCAATGTCAGCATTTTCAGCTTCTTTTCTGGCCAATCTTATATCTTTTTTCTTGCCAGCTTTATTGCTTTACAGTCCATTTAATGTTCTGTTCTTTCATTTCTACATTGTTTTCCTTTTCTCAGAAGAGCCTCTGGCATAATATCCCCTACACATGGCCAAGTAGTCTGGCTGTCTTTGTGAGCATTCTGGGTTTGGTGCTTAACCTGGTGATAGGTACCTTCAAATCTCCAGTGGTCAGATAAGCAAGAGAACTTTGCACATCACGCTCCCATGTCTTTGCTATCAACACTGAGGTTTCCTCTTCTTTTCAGGTAGGCACTCCATCCCATTTTCCTTGAAAGGCAGTGCACATTTTGTCTTTTCTCACTGATGGTGCTTGATTTGTGTACCAATTCCTATTGCTGGATGCAGGCACTGAGGGCACTTCCCATTGTTCAGTCAGTGTGGGAAAGAAGTACTCTGTTACTAGTTACCTTGCAAGTAATACCTGAGGACATCAATAAGTATTTAATATATGTCCTCCTAATTATGTAATATACTTGTTGCTGATGAAAAAGACAAGTAACTATTCATTTTAGCCACTCCTTGGGATTAATTTATTCCTAATCCAAGATCTGAAATATCTGACTTCTGTATTTTTTGGTACCACCCAAGTAATAATTGATTGATCTCTTCAAAGTTTCTCATTCTTAAGTGTTACAGGTTGTCTTGTACCCGTCAATTCAGTCTATTTGGTTTCCTTTCACCAAATCTGTTAACTGGGCTGCTATGGAGGTGATGTCCTGTCTCTTACGGTTATCATAATTACTCAAGTTGTTTGCCTCTTTTTTTTGTCCTGGTTCTTGAGAGAGCCTTGAGGTATGTCAGGCAGATTTTTTGCTGCTGACCAGTTTGCTGACTGGTCAGTAAGCTATGGACTGTGCTGTCCAAGAGAATGGAATCACAAGCATAAATAAAACTGCTTCTCTTTATTTTGTTGTAATACTTACTTTTATTTTGCCAAATCAGACATGTTCATGAATTCAATTCTTTCTTTCTGAAGTAATTTGCACAATCCCATGGGACTACCACCAAGATAAAGATGTCCACTGAGTTTTAAATGCTGAAGGTACCTTGGTTGCCTGACAATGACACTGTCATTGTCGTAATGTTCACAGGGATAGTTTCTTGCTATTTTTTTCCAAGGACTGTCTGCCAGAAGCTTCCTAATTAAAAACAAACAGATTTATCATTTTCCTTGGTTACCGAAGCTCTGTTCTTACACTTGTCAAACAGTGATCAACTGCTTTTCCTTTTTTTTTTTTCTCTTTTATATGTGTATAATTGATGCAGGCAGAGATGTTGCGTGATGGAGCTGGAGCAACTGATTAAGCCTTTATCAGCACTGTGAGACAGTCAGATATTGTAACTCATCATGAAGTGAAGTTTGGCTTGTGCTGATGCCTTAAACACATCTCTGAGCCAGGGGATACCAAGATAGAGGAGCTAGGATTTCACTGGTGAGTGAAACAGATCACATGAGGATTCTGGCACTCTCTGCATGGCATGCTGGAAGCCAGCGTGGCAGGGTCACTGAATTGATGGTATCAGCTTCAGCTGTGGGAAATGTCCCAGGCTGATACGTGAGTAGGGGGTGTAGCAGTGCTGGTGGGCAGTGGTGACACTGAAGAACCTCAGAACACTGCTGGTAGTGACTGTTTATCTTCAGTCTCGGGGAGCCACAGGCAGCAGAACTGAAAATGCCAAAGGATTACAATGTTTTTCAAATGCTCATTGCAGCACTTTGCTGCTTTTATCATCGTAAGTCTATTATCAGAGTCAAGGTAGGTTCTCCTTTTCAACTACAGTGTGCTAGTCAGTAATGTTTTCAGTTTTTGTTTAGAAGTGTTTGTTTTTACACCATGGTTGGGTACAGAGTGTTTCTCTTTTAAAGAGCACCTTTACAATTCACTGTTGACTCAGAGAGAAGCTTAAACAAATCGCAGTTTTATGAGCCTGAAGCTGGCTGTCTTTATGTTTAGGGACGAAGTAAAAATTCCCTGGTTTGGGACTTGCTGAGGAAGATTTAGCAAATTTTCAAGTTTTCAGAATTTAATTGATCAGACCATGTGGTTCTCTAACTTTTTTCAGCTATTTAAGAAAAACACAGGCAGTTGTGCTCAGGAGCACAGGTGTTTTTTTAAATGCTTCAGATAATTTTAGATTTGTCTTTATATTTTAGATTTTTTTAAATTCCAAGATAAACAAAATCATATACTACTAGGAAGGTTTGGGTTGGAAGGAATCATTAAAGATCATCTAGTCCAAACCCTCCTGCCATGGGCAGGGATGCAATTTACTTAATGCAAAAGTGCTCCATATGCACTGTAATTACAGGAAAAGCCTTCATAATCATTTTGAGTCCCACTAACAGAAGTGTCTAAGTGACTTGAGAATTGTAGTCATGTGGGGCATCTAAATACTTTTGACAATCTGTGAGTTACACTGAAACTTTTAAATCTTTTTATTTAAGATTAATGTGTGAGTTGTTCTTTAACACTGTGGAGCACTTGCAGTGAGAAAGGATGTGAAGGTTACTATTTCCTGGCCATTGCTTTCAAACTTTGATGGAGGCACTTAAAAGCTGGGAACAGCTGTCCTGTTCTCTCACCTTCAGTGATTTTGCTTTATAACTGTCCATTTCTGAAAGTGGGGTGTGGGGTCGGTCTTTTGGGCACTCTGGAAAAGTGATTCTGATCAGATTGACTTCTTCTGACTGGGACAGATGTCAGCAATTATCATTACAATAGTGCTAAAGATGCTCTGTTGTGCTGTAATTAATTTTCATTCTTGTTTTAAGACTTAGTTCTCCAATTCTGGAACTTTTAAAATTACATTAGGGTTTATTGTCGGCTGTCAGAACAGTTAGAAAAGTTATTCTTGACCACGCATATGCCCTTTGTTTAACTTGGCATGAATTTCTAATACCTAAAATAACGGTGATGTTGTCATGGCAACTTTCCATTTAGTCTAATCCATTATAGTCTCTGGAGAAACTGAAACATTAATAGTGTTTGCTGTATGGAGGGTAAAAAATAAAACCTTTTATGTAGAAACAAATTACAGTTGGGATCTTTCAAAAATAATGTTCTATTTAAAGAGATTTGCAGCATTTAAAATAGAATTGAGTGCGTGTGTTCCAGTATGCAGATTTAGCAATAGTTATATCTGATGAACTGCTATTTGAAGAAGTCTGAATGGTAGGGAACTGGGGTGCATTTGCTGAAGAGAAAGTGGCTGTAGGTATAGAAACTGCTGGTGGTCAAATCAAGTAAGGTCTGAACCTTGGGGCCCAATGGTATGGATTCTGTGAAATGCTAAAGGGCCTAGGATGGTATGAACAATAAGATGTATGAAATTAAGTCATCAGTTTTAAAATTTTATTATTATTATTTAATTTTAAAAAATCAAGCAAAATCAGTTTGTGTAATTAGACGAAGTTAATTCTTGGTTTTAATAGTGATTACAAGTGTCATGAAATACCAAACTAATCCTTAAATAAACTTGCTGAAGTTCTCAACTACCCAAGAAATTATTTTTTTTTTTTTCTGCATTGAGATAAATTCATTATTTTATCCAATTTAATTGAAAGCAATATGTGGCCAGGCGCAGAGATGCCTTGTTGTGTCCCACCAAAGCACAGGAAGCAGTGCAGCACTTGAGCACTCACATGTTGTGGCACTTAATTTTAGTGTGTGAAACTAAGGTCTCCCATGCATTAATAATGATCATTGCAGAACATCTGAACTTATATCAACTAAATCTTCAGTCATGATTTGTCAGTAACTTTAATGATCCCATTTGGTTTTTATAACTGTTCACTGTCAAGGTCAGCTTTTACATTGAAGGAAATAAAGAAACTTCAGGGCAAGGGGGCTCCTGTTTATGATTAAAAAGAAGAAAGTGAAGAGAAAATACTAAATTGTGACTTGTGCCACTTGCAAGCCAAAATATTTTTCTTTAAATTTGCATTTTTTGGAAGAGAAGAAGTTTTAAGACTAAATCAGTGATAAACAGTGACTTAAAAAATGTAGAGGTCTAAATCAATGAAATCAACTTTACCACGAGACAGATATTTTTTTAGTACTAGTCAGTATGGTTGTCATGGTAGAGGGAGAAGGGCCTTGAATATTTTCATTCTTAATTCTCTGCTATGATTCACCCTCAGCTGAAGCTGTGCAAAAGGGGAAAGCCACTCCAGTTATCAGGGCTGCCAAGTTTTATAACTTCCAGCACGCTGATGTAGCACATCAGTAATGTACTAATACTGTGAATGTGACGTGGGGAAGAAGCTTTTATAAGCAGCTACTTGCTGCAAGTGCCATCTCTTATCTTGGGTGAATTGCAAACACTTTTTATAGATAGTAGATCTTAATTAATATTTCTTCAGTGTGTGATGATCTAAATCTGTTCACTGGCATCCTCAGCCTTCATATATCCAGTTTCAGCATGTATGTGGAGGCAGTTGGATTTGATAACACGTGAGTTCCATGTAATCACCACTCAGCATTATCAGTCTGCCTTTTCAGTGTTAGATTTGTTATTGTTGGAGAGGTGCAGATGTGAAAAGGCTGCTCAAAATTATGTGAAATTTTGTATAGCTCTCTGAACGTTCATTCCCCATTGTCTTGTTACCGAGTTTGAGTTTTGATGAGTCTTGTATTATAAAATACTTTGCAATTGCCCGTAGTAATTTTATAGTTACACTGCATATAATAATACTAGTAAATAATATTGTAACAAGGAGGGGAAAAAACCCAAGTGATGCACAATGCAGGTGCTCATCACCCTGACTGATGTCAGACCCTGTCCCTGAACTCCTGTCAGCCTTACTTCAAGGTAATTCCCCATTTTATATAATGGGTATGATGTTCTGTGGTGTGGAATATCCCTTTGGCCAGTTCAGGTCACCTGTCATGGCTGTGCTCACTCCCTGTCTTTTGTGCTCCTCCTCACGGCATGAGACACAAAAAAAGTCCTTAACTTAGGATAAACATGACTTAGCAACAATCAAAACATCAGTGTGTTGTCAACATTGTTCTCATACTGAATCCAAAACACTGCACTGTACCAGCTGCTGAGAAGAAATTAACTCTGTGACAGACAAAACCAGAAAAAATTGGTCACTTTCTGTGGTCACCTGGCAACTTTTGTTGTTCATAGTAGCAGAGTGAGAATGTGCACATGATGGAGTTTATTTGATTTTAAAGAGCCATTGCAGTCATGGGGGAAGTTTTCATGATAATTTGTTATCTTTTCATCAGTTACTTCAAAAGTTATCACAAGTTACCAAAAGAAGCATGTGGAAATCTTGTGGCTTCAAATTTGCTATTCTCCTGTGTTAATCTCTCTGAGTAAATCTTCCATTCTCTACCTCCTCTTACTTAACACAGTACTTGCTATAGTCTTGTGTGAACTTTATGCCCTCTGGAGGGTTAGAGAAATCTGCCTCTGAAGAACAGTTCACCAGCTTTGGTTCAATTTTCAAGTTAATCAGAAAATGGATTCCTGTGTTTAGAACCTCCCTTTCTCCACTTAGTTCTTTCTCAAAAAAAAAAAAACTATTCAGAAATCATTATCTGTGCTTTTGTTTTGTAAGGCCTTGGCCAATGATGCTGCTTTTCTGTCCAGGAGAAAAGACTGGCAAGAATGTTTTTGAATGATATTGGAGTGTTTGTTTCTACATGTAAATGCTCAGTGCAAGTGTGTTTTGTTTGGTGGCCAGCTAGTAGAGTTATAATTGAAATGATATACACTGTACTCATTAAAACATCTTATCAATTCATGTAATTGTGTATTTTTAAATGCTTGTATTCATAATGCCAGATAAGCAGTCTGATTAGGATCACAAGGGCACAGAATTAAAGACTGGAAGGATCTCTGCAGCCAGTATATATTGATCCAGAATTGGAACTTTGACAATAAAGTGTTCATTTTTTGTATTAACAAGTTGACTTCTCTCTAGTAGCTTGGAAATAGAGTAATTTCATTATTTTCACTTTTCCAGATGTTTTTGTTGTCCAGTGTCTATGTATCCTCTCCCTTCTTTCTTGTTTCATATCTTTGTCTTCCCTCTTGGTATTTCTTGTTCTTGCCCCAGTGTCTCCTTCGTATTTTCTGTCAATTGGTCTTTCTGTTAAATTATCCACTTGACTAAAAGCTATGCAAATCTCACAAAATTTAAGTTTTTCATTAATCATAAAGCTTCTCCCATCTCCTCATTTGTTTGGAGGCTCTGTAGGACCTAGTGATTTTACCCAGTCAAAAAGTCACAGTTCAGTATTCATGGTGTACTTAAGCAAGCATAGCAGGCCTCCAGTGCTGGAGAAAAGATGGATTTGTGAGAAATCTGAAATAGGTTTGGTTTAGATGGATTCAGTACATTTATTAAAACTTTAAATAAAATACTAAAATTGTGGGAAAGGTATGGAGTTGACTTTCTTCCTCAGTCAGATCACACATCAGTTTTCACAAAGCTGTTCTCATTTATCCCTGATAACCATCTATTCTCTTCTCTTTTTACTGAAGCCTTCAAGGCAACAGGAAATCAGGTGGTTCCAAGGCTGCCTGTTGGGCTCATTTAATTGTCACCTGGCAGAGCTGTGCAAAGCACCAGGAAGTAATAGAGATTGGATGGAAATGTGGCCCCCTTTAGTCTTGTGCCCATAACAGTCCTTGGCTGGGCTTTGTGTAAATAATGCTATGCCAGAAGGATACAAAAAGAGATGATGTGAATTTTGCCTTTATCTCAACTGAATGAGGGGATCTAGCATGACAGATTTTGGACCACTTCCAAACAGTGTCTAAAATTAAAATCTTTTCCCTCATAATTCAAATTGTTTTAGAAAAAAAAAAAGAAAAAAAACCTACAACCAAACAAAACCCCCAAAACAATAAACCAAACACATCATCACCTTAGAGAGGAATTAATTAATGACAGTACAGAAATAACTGTGGGACTTCTCTTTTGTTTACTACCAACCTCATACAGTAGATTCAGCACAATCTAATGTGATAAATTCTGTTAGTATGGTTGACACAAGACCTTGATTTGGGGAGTGCCAAACACATAAAAGCAAGCTCTTGGATGCATAAGCAGCAGATTATTGTGAGAAATTCCCATTAAAATCCATTCACAAATTGCAAACACACAGCATATTGTGGAAAGTCAATCAAGTCCTCTTCAAATTTGCCCTAAATGAGATCATAGTTTGATGTTTTATTTTCTTAAACTTTGATTATTTTCCAGGTTTAGGTATGCAAGGTTAACTTTTTTTTTTTTTTTTTTTTTCTCCCCCCCCAGATAAAAGTAAAATACTATGTAACATTAAGGATAGCTTGTTACATCTGTAAGCACAGATTCCTATTAGATTAATGGCCCTGAAGTAGAAATCCTTTGTGAAATACAATAAACTGCCAAGGAGTTTCTTAGTTTAAAACAGTTGACTGATTTTTTTTCCCTCCTTCTGAAGTCTTGGCTCTCTAGATTTTCCATAGTGCATGTAAGTAGGATTGAGGGCTTTTGCCAGAGGGTGTGATATTGTATTGCTAGGTAGTTGTATATTTTTTTTTTAAGGACCTGTTCACAAAAATTCAGTCACAGAAATATCTTAAAATAGCACCAGGACTGGAAACAATGCAACTAAAATGTGAACAAACAGTTCTGGAAAGCACATACTCACAGGGAGTTCTTTGTAGGCCAGGAAAAGCATCTGTACTTGAAAACAGTGACTTGCTGACTTTATTTACTTTTTTATTCCAGGGATATCTAACAGGATTGTTGCTATTAAAGATCTCAAAGCTTTTAAACTGGAAGCTTCCCTGTGTTGCTTCAACCATGTTTTGTTGCAAAATACATGGAAGTCTTTCATTTCTCCCTAGATTATTTTTAAATTTCTTTTTACCATCCATTTCACTATCTAGCTGTAAATGTGAATTCAGCTTTCTTTCTGTCACTGAGTAGGAGCCAACAAAGAAAGTCTAAGGCAAAGAAATAAAACAAGGAGATACTACTAAATGAAGGTTGTTACTATGAAGTTAGTGCAAATGTACAGCCTACTATTGCTGCCCATTAACTTTTGAGTGCTATTGGGAAATGAGGCTGAAGCATCTGCTATCATGCTGTAAGTCACCTTTCTTTTGAAAGCAAGTCCACTGGCATAGCTAATGATTGTTGTAAGCCTACCCTCTTCTTTCTTTACAGGCTCACATGCTTGCACAGGCTGTGCCTGGAGTGATTTTTGAGCCTTGCATGATGTGAAGATCAGTGTATGCAGAGATTCTTGCAGAGCAGAGACCTTGGCTGTAGTGTTTAGCATAAATGGGTATTGGCTGGTGAGATTACAGACAGTTTCTCAGTCACAATTCTCCTTTAGTAGGTTCTGTAACAATCAGTCTTAGTGAACAAAAAACTGTCCAGGAAGATGTGCTATTACGAAATTTGCTTACCTAGGCAGTTTTTCCCTTGTGTATTCTGGGATTTGTGCTAGTCACTGCAGTTCTTTCGCTAAGGTCTGAGTTGCATAAAAGTAATTTAAAAGCATGTTTGCTTCATCTCAGGAGATGTCCGACCTCTCTGGCAATCAGAGTGGTTTCCATGTGGTAGACCATGGTGGAGAGGATTTTAAACAAACCAATAATTATGAATGTTAGCAAGGTAGTTGTTTGGATTCCTTAAATGTTTTTCTTGCAGTGTTCTTAGATGTAGTTCAAGTTCAATGTGTGTCTCATTAACTTCATTTGAGTAATGAAAAATCCATTCAACCACCAGAAGAAATGCTGTGTTTGTAATTAATGTGTGTGTCTAAGTGGATCATCCTGGTATTTTTAAGATAATTCGTGGATGAAACCAGTCCATTTCATCCTATATAGGTCTTTTTGTTGGCTAAAAGCATAACTCTCCTAAGCAAATTCAGTTCTTGCCTTTGTATCCTATAGTCTGTTCTATTTTCAGTAGCTCTACCTAATAGCTCTGCTCACTGAGATACAGTGAGATGCTTTTGGAAAGATGGTAACAATTCTATAGTAGCTTTGTGCTCTTTAAGATCTCTGTTCAGTCAAAAGCATCTTTTGAAACTTAAATACAATTCACATTAAAGTAGTAGTTCCTGTGAGAAGATCAGCTAAACACACAGCTATCACTTGCTACACCATTGCAGCTGGATGTTTTTATTTAACCTGGAGGAGGTGTTTTAAAAGTTCTCCAGCCACTCTCTCGTGCAGTCAGGGGAAAAGGTGCTTTTGAAAAACCTCTGTGTGCTCTTCATTCTACCTTCAGCTTGTGTAGATGCTCTAATACTTGCTATCATTCTCTAAGATGTGGTAGTGAAAGGGCTGTTAGTTTTAGAATCATTGCCAGTCAGTTTTAAATGGGTTCCCAGCCATTTGAGTTGGGAAATACAAGTGGTAGGCGTGTGTCAGAGGTCCTTCACCTGTGCTGGTCTGATAGGTCACAAGGGTTTGGAGTGGAAGGGGCATTTTTGGCCTTCCCTGACTATGTTTTGATACTTCAATATGCTTTTGGACTTCAGTCCTCACCAAGCCTCTTCTGTGACTCATTGTACATCCAGTAACTTCACCTCTTCGTGTTGTATGTGGGTTTATGAACCAGCCCTTTCAGTGAAGGTCGGCTTCTTTTTTGTAGCATGGTTTCTTTCTGCACAGTCTTCTCATAAAGCTTGGAAGGAGTTGATGCAAAAACACAAAGAACTTGCTCCTTGATGAAAATGCTTGTCCATTTTGAACCAGATTTGTCTGGATAAATAACATCCTATTCTGGTTCCCGTAAGAGAAATCAAGGTGAAAAGTGATTCTTTACCAGGTTGTTTTTGTCTTCTGCCTTTCTATGTTAGCTACTAGTGTTTGTCTAGGAGAAGCCTTAGTTTTCTTTGAGAAAAGCAGAGAGAAGGGGAGAATTTATCTCAGAATTTCACTGGGCTCCTAGCATGTATAAATTGTCTTGGCAGTAGGATGCCTCCTCTGGCATTATTCCACCAGAAATCTGCTGTCTGGTAATCTGTTGTAATTCAGTCTGCCTGAAATTGCAGGGAGGATCACTGAAAAGAAGTGTTAATCGTGTGCCACCTGCTCCCACAGTAAGATGCTGTGAGTATTCACTGTGAAGAAGAAAAAGGCTGTAGAGAGCAGTGTTCATGGAAAGAAGAGGAATTGGTGGGCAAGCCTTCCCAATTCTTTTTTAAGTAAAGCATGTGTTCCTTACTTGCATTAGCTAAAGGAACTCATGAGCTTTGGCTCATATCCAGACCTAGGAAAAAGACCCATAATGCATGGGAGCAAAATACTGCATTTTTCTGGAGACCCCCCTATCTCCTTATCTCTCTTATTTTTTTTATTTAAATGGTCTTTCTCTGAAGAGAGGGTATACTCTTGATTCTTTGATCAGTGTAGAGCATGTTCTCAGGCTTTTGAAACTTTTCAGCACAACAAAGATGGGCTGGAGTCCCAGCCCTTGGAGAATGAAAGGAAGTCCAAAGTACTTCCCCGCTCTGAGTGCTTGTGAAAGAGAACGTGGCTACTCCAGAGAAGATCCTGCACCTCACTGTTGGCAACACTGCATCCATAAGGACTAGTGAGCCACAGTGGGCCAGCATGAAAGCTGTGCCCCAAGAAGACACGAAGACAGAAATTTTCTGGAAGTCATATAGTAGTTGTATAGTGGTGAAGGAGATATCCTCAAGCAAAACTCATGCCTTTTGTGCTAAGGGCAGCAAGAGCCTTTGTCCTTTAGGAAGGGAACATCTTGGATCTGCAGCATTAATAACCATTAGAGTGAAGAAGTGACCTTTAAGAGTGATATTTTGCTTTGGCAAATTGGTTCTTTGGCAACAGAAGTATTGAACAACTAAGTGTGTCCAGCTTAGCCTGTCTTAATGCATTTGGAATGTTTTTAACTGGATGGATTCAAAGGGGGCTGCTGGGAAAGAATCTGAATTTAAAATTAAAGTTTAAACAGGAAGAAGAATATTGGAACAGGGCATTTGGGTCCAGCTCCATTTTTTTTTATATATAGTTAGAATTCTTATTGGGAAGAGGAAGTAAGAGAAGTGACTTTGTAGGTGTGTCACTATTAGTTTGGTGTACAGGCAGAACACTTTGCTCCGTTCCATGCGGTGTAGAACAATCACATGTTATCTCCCAGAGTGCTGGGGTTTGCAAATACAATCTAGAGAGCAAAGCCAGGCCAGCCTGCTGAAAGCAGCACCTGCATTCCAGTGCAGGTCATATGATGGAAGTTATAACCCAGGTAAAATGTTAATCACTAAACTTGGCACAGTTGAAGCTTTTAATCTTTTATTGCAGTTTTCTAGGGAGAGGCAGGTTATGGACAACAGCCCGGAAAAGCTGAAGAAGGAGTTAGAGGAGGAGCTGCAGCTGAGCAGTGAGGACTTGCGTAGCCATGCCTGGTACCACGGACGTATTCCTCGGCAGGTATGTGCTCTTTGCATTGCCAGGTGTGCTTTGAGCTTTTACAGACAAGCAGAACTCACTGATGTGCTGGACACATCTCTGATTCCTGAATTAATTTAGTAGGCACATAATGCCTATTTGTACGAAAGGTATGGTATTTATCACAGCTTGGCATAAAATGAGGCCGAGGAAGGATTCAGGGCAGACCCTGGTGGAAAATAGATACATTTCAGAATTTTTGTGCACTGAATAAATCTGGAAGTTGAATTTAAGCTTTGTATAAGAATGCTGTGATCACATATTGTTTAGAGAATACTGACATTAATTTGGCTCATTCCAATGAAATGTTTTCTTAATGAGAGTTAAAGTGTTGTTCATTTTCTTTCTTGTGCTTGGAACTTGGGGGAGAGGAAAAAAAAAAACCGCAACAAAATCATTTCAATCACTTCCATTTTGATGCTTTCAGAGGCAGTTACAGTCATGGTAAGGCTGAGGTTGGACCGGAGCTTGCAGCTGGAGCTCCCCCTGCAGGCTCAGCCCCGGGGCAGGGCTCGGCACTTTGGCTCCTGGCGTCCTTTTTATCACATGAAAAACAGGATGTCTCTGACTCTTCTAGTCAGGAGTATTTACATGTAGTGTTCATGAAGAACGAAAAAAAATGAAAGCTTCTGTCATGTAAGGTAACAATGAAAGGGCAGAATTCAGGATTTTGTATTAATGGCTTCTAAAAACTTCAGTGTGACTCTATAATTCAGATGCTTTAAATTTAAAATCCTGGGTCACTGCTTCCCCTTCATGCCTTATTTTCGATTAGCAAACCAGAAGAAAAACACATGCAGAAGTAGGTCAACTTCTGGCTGCTGGCTCCTTCCAAGAAGCCCTTTCAGATCTCTGTTGTGGGATGAGCTTTTAATTAAGAATTGGAGAAATCATTCTTCTACCACCCTTCATGCTTCGCTTTGTATTTGTGGCTTTTTTTATCCTCCCAGAGTAGCCAGATTAATTCCTTTGTTTAAGAATATTTTGTTGTAATGTATTTTTTTCTGATCCTGAAAGTAATTTTTTGTATAATTCTTTTTTCCTCAAAGGTGGCAGAAGGCCTAGTTCAGAGAGATGGAGATTTTCTGATTAGAGATTCTCTCTCCAGTCCTGGGAACTTTGTTCTTACCTGTCAGTGGAAAAATACCCCTCAGCATTTTAAAATCAACAAAACAGTTCTAAGACTCAATGAAGCCTACTGTCGTGTTCAGTATCAGTTTGAACTGGAAAGTTTTGACACTGTCCCTGGCTTAGTTAGATACTACGTTGGGAATCGCACACCGATATCAAAGCAGAGTGGAGCAATTATTTTTCAGCCTATCAACAGGACTGTGCCTCTCAGGTGTCTAGAAGAAAAATATGGTGTAACTCCAGTTCAACGAAAAGAGCCAAGCACCCCTGAAGGAAAAACAGAAACTGCAAAGAGGCTGAGTCCTGGTATATCCAGCATGCAATCCCCGGAGCAGAGCATACCCAGAGGAAATCTTTGGAGGTACCTTAATTTTGCTGTCCTTATGAAAGGAAATAGAGCAAGTGTATCAGCTCCTGGTGGAGGTGATGGGAGTTTTCACTCTGATTTGAGGTGGAAGACTAGGCATGAGGGTTTGCTGATTTTAGCAAAGGATCAGCAAATCCACAAAGTGAGAGCAAATGTAGACTCTGGAAGCAGCACTGCAGTGACTTGGCAAACCTTGACCATGTAAGACAAAGGATTAAAATAACATCTTGATGCTGCTCCAGAGAAGTCTGTTTTTCCATAGTCGACTCCTGAAATAAAAGCTCCCAGTGTGGGATAATGGATCCTAATTTCAGTGTCCAAATCAAATGTTCCATTAGAAAGGAAATGCCTTCATAAATGCTGCAGGGTGACACATAGTACAGCCCATTTCACTGCCACTACAACAGCAGTTTATGAATGAATGAAGTACCTTTTATTATCATAAGCTGCCGGAGTGAAAACCTACTGATCCTTGCACTGGTTATGATATATTCTGGCAATTAGATATGTATTTTAAGTGCTGCATGTATTGATATGGTTTTGTTTACATTTTTGTTTACCCTAGAAACAAAGAAAAAAGTGGTAGCCAGCCAGCTAGTTTGGATCATGTTCTGGAGAAAAGATTCCCTTTAAAGGCTCACCAGTCAGAGAGCTATCTTCTAATAGGTATGTTTTATAATTAGAAGTTTCATACTTAGAATCTGTGTGTGTCCAGGTGGTCTGTTACTCTTCAAACCAAAGTGAGACTGCTGAATGTTCTGAGTACTGTAAATGCATTATATTTAATGGCCACTGTAAGCTATGTTAATACACTGCCTCTCTTCAAGTCACTGGACCAGGATTTTTATTTACAATGCACCGGCTAGTTGAGAACCTTAGCACAGGGCTCAGCAGGCTTCTACACCAAAAAAATAACAGCTGTGGTTAGCATTAATGCCTTTTTTCATGGTATTACCTTTCCTCACTTGTGCTTGACAAGAATTGACTTGTTTCACTCATGTCTTTCTGACAAAACTTAGTATTAAGTGGAAGTGTTGTTTCATGGAAGTATTGTTTTGTGGAAATCCTGGTAACTGCTTTTTCTCAGGGTAAACTATGCAGATGAGGTAATGTTCCTCACTAGGAGAAAAACACTACCATGGCTTTTGTACTCAGTTCTGTTCTTCCATCTCCCTCAATCTCTCTACCCTCCATCCCTTTTGCTTTTTACTCCTTTTGCTGCTGTCTGGTTCCATGGCCACTATCATCCTAAGCTTCTTCAAAGGTTTAAGCAATTGTTTCCATACTAACACAGTTGTATATAGCTTGCAATAATGCATCTCTTCCCATGTGGACAAACTAGTATTGACTTCAAAGGCTGCTCATTTTGAATATAATACTGTTAAAATTCTTCTTGCCTATTATAGGAAGAGTTCTCATAACAAAGAGAATATTAAGTATTTTTACAGTGAGACTATATTTTAGAAAGAAAGAGATAGAAAGAATGTGCTTCTGTGTTTTTACAGCAGGAGGAACAGACATTTATAAGGCAAGTTTCTATCCTGCTGTAGTTGAATTGATTATTTCAGGCCATGGCTGCAGATACTTTTCTTTTTGTACCATAACAACCTGAAGAATTGTGCTGTACATTTTGTCATAGGATGCTTTGAGCAGGTCTTGTTATCATGCTGCTTAAGGGGTGGTGACAGCTTGTGATTTGGAGTTTTTGTTTTATATCTGTAATCTAACAGTAACACCCAACAATGCAACTGGCCACTTTGCTGTAGATACCAGCAAATGCAATGAGAATTCAGATTGGGAATGTCTGACACAGGACTCAATGCCATATCAGGTGCCAAGGTTTGCATATGCAGCGGGTACAGGATGAGGCATAAATACGCAGAAGTGTATGGATTCAGCTCTTCAAACTAGCTCTGTTTCACAGAAAGATTAGCATTTCTAAAGTTCATTCCTTCCATACCTTACTTCAGGTTCAGGCTTGACTTCAGGGAGTTTTGCTTTCATCTCAAACTTGTCATTCTCAGAAATGATTCATCTTCTATGTCATACAGCTGGAAGTAGTTTTTATAGCCTAGATCAGGTTACAAAGAAACCTCCTATTCCAAGGCATGGAGGCCATCCAGCTCTGACAGGATAGCCAATGTATGCAGCAGGGACTGGAAGTATTGTCAGCATAACCACAGAATAATACTATGGTGCAGCTGTTCATGTATTTGGGATTTTGGGAGTCTCAGCAAGTGAATGGAATTTGCTGGCTAGGTCATTCCTGAAAATATACAATTTTGCCAGCAAATAACTGTGATCTGACAATATTATCCTTAGGAAATAGCATCAGGAGATGAACCCTGGCACAGGCACCAGGAATTGTGTGTTTTGGCCTTCTAAAACACTGTTTTCCCCTGCAGGTTCAAGACATTCATCTCGATTACCTGAAGCAGATGCAAACTCCTGTCCAAGCTCACCTGCATTTAGAACAGGCAGTGAGCCATCTCTAAGCCCCACAGTTGTTCAGAAAGTCATCTTAGAGTCACAGCTAGGGGAAGCTCTTAGAGGATCAGACAGTCAGCTCTGTCTAAAGCCTCCACCTAAACCCTGCAAAGCACCCCTGATGAAACCCCCAGATTCTCCTTTGGCTTCCCACAGCTCTGAAGGACACTATTGTGAACTAAACCCTGCCAGACACCCTACAGCAGCAAAGCAACACTTGTGTCAGAAAAACAGCTATGTGGAACATCTGACTCAAAAGGAGAGGGCAACATTCAGGAACTCTGAAACAAGCTATTTGATCCTTGATGATGATCCTACAACGAGCCCTGCAGATCCTTCAGAAGCTTCAACTCAGATGGCTGAAGAGGACAGCCTCTTTTCTGCACCTGTTTATGAGACAGTGTCTAGTTTTAAACCGAATGATTTTGAATCCAGACTTCTTCCTCCTGAAAACAAGCCACTGGAAACATCCATGCTAAGAAGAGTTAAGGAGCTTTTTACCAACAATAACCCAAAGATGATTGCACAGCATATTCTTAGAATGGACTGCAAGGTAAAAAGAGGATCACTTGTTTTATTTTATATTGTGCCAGTTTAGACTGTTTAAAGAATTGATTGGAAAAGAATAATGAGTAGATTTGCAGCTAATACAATGTTTGTATTGTTTGCAGGAATTTTTAGACTGTTTTCTATTTGAAGAATAAGAATGTTCACAAACTCTTTGGACTAAAGGTCTCTGCTCATGCTTGATTTTAGATTCAAATTCTCGAAGTTTCATGTCTTTTAACTCTCCTATCAGTTGCTGCATACCCATGATTCAGCCTTTCTCCTGTCTTGGAGGAAGAGCTCTCTATGCTGTAAAGCACTAAAGTGGGGACAACAGTTCATGGCAGGAAATAGCTTGTTAGGGCAAAGAGCAGGCAGGCATTACCTGGCTGCCACATGGCCATTATATACAGCGTTCAATGGAACAAAATATATTTAAACTTCTGAAACCAGCTGCTCTTCTAATCTTGGTCTGAGTTCCTCTCTTAGAGCTGGATAGGTAGTGTGGGAAAATAGCTATCAGGACTTGTGCTTTTCTGTCCTGTGAGAGAACTGTGCTAGTGAAATTGCTTAGAAAGATGAAAAAAAACCACAAAGAACTGTTTTTCACATTGTACACTTTGGTCAGCTGCCAGGGCTTGGAGATCAGCTAATGGATCAGAAAGACAGGAGAATCATCTCCTAATGAGATGATGATTTTGTGTAATGAAAGAAATGTAACTGCAGTTAAATCTACATGACTTTGCTGGTGTGACTGAGTGCTGTACCTGCTGCAGAGCAGCTACAGGAACCAAATGGTATGGTGGGTATCTAAGCCCCCAAGTTTTGTTGGGCTTTGGTGGTTTTGGTCTTTTTAAGAAGAGTTTGAGAAGACATGGTTACTTACTGGGTAACTCCATTGCAGGCAGGAAGGGCAGTGGGAGTGGAGATGCTCCAGAAGAAGCACATCAGTAGCACTCTGCTGGTGCTGCTGCACTGATAGACACCAAAGGTCTGAGGAGGGGGCAGGTCCCTGGAGCAGCCCAGTGTGTGAGTCCTGCCGGCTGCTGGGGGCCTGCCAACAGCAAACACAGCTTTTTCTTTTCTCCATAACTGTTGGCTGCTGCTAAGTGAGGCTTCATGCAGACAAGGTGACTCAGGAAAACTCAGCTCCACAATTGCTCACTCTTCTCAGAAGTGGTAGATTGAGGTTTCTTTACTATGGTTCCAAGAGTATTAACAGCATTTTTCTAACATTTTAGTTCCAAAATTGACTTTTTTTTTCCTTCCTTCAACTTAATAACTAAATTATCTTTAATATATTGTTAAACAGTATGTTGCTTGAAGGTATAGGATATGCATGCCTTAGTGAGTTTATATATATGTATGTATATAATATTCAGTTAGCTCATCATTAGACTCCTTATTTTAAATACTGTAAACTTTGCAATGGAACTAAGGCACCAACTAGCCTGTTGGAATTAATTAAGAGTCATTGGAGGGCTTTGCAGAAACAGATTTTTGGATTTTGGAGCAGGAACAGTAACTAGCTGGGACAGGTAGAGAAGTTTGTTTGATATTCACCTCCAAGTGCTGAGCCAATCAATGCCTGTCATTTACTGGCAACTTGTTGCAGACTGCACTGATAAGATGATGCAATGAGATTGGCCTGTGAATTTGGGCCAGAATGAATCCTTTGTAAGAGATCCCAGACTAAAGTTCATGTGTCCTGTGTCATCAGTAGTTGAGTTTGCCTTTTAAATAATGCAGTTTCAAATAAAAACTCACCCATATGGGAAGTGATGGAGGTGAGTGTTTGCCACTTGCATACTTGTGGTGGAATAGCAGTCAGTGTCTCCAGGGGCTTCATATCACTCCTGCTTCTCCAGAAGTGAAACAGGTTTTTCTACAGTGCTGTTTTGTACTGGTGAGGCTTGTTATGCAGCCCAGATTGCTTTCATCGTTTCATAGCCAAAAAAGCCTGCTGATGGGTGTATCAGAAAATTGCAGGCAGATTGGTTTGTACATATGTCAACATACAGGCCTTAAACCAGCAGATAATCTTTCATCATCATATTAATGTGGTTTTACTTATTATTAGCAATTATAATTATTACTGAGATAACCAGTAGCTAATACAATCTGTTTAAAAAGCAAAGACAAATTGGTAAGGGTGTCAGCTTTCACACACTGACTTCATTAGGCACAACATTGTGTCTTCCTTAGTCCTTTTTCTAATTCATCTTTACAAACTTTTATGAACCTAATTAATCTTTAGGACTCTGTAGTGTAACCAAAAATGTTCTGAGCAGTAGTTTTTTAGAAAGAAAAAAGGCAAAGCAAGTGTGTATGTCCTTAAGGCAAAGAGCAGTGCCTCTCAGACAAGGATCAGGCTGAGAGCGCACTACATTTCCCGGAACCTGCAGAGTAATCCCTTTCTGGAAGCAGAGGATGAAGTTTGATAAAGCATTTTGTTCACACCTTTTATGTTTGCTGGTGGCTGTATAATTTTAAAAAAATATTTCCTTGACTTTTGGGTCAGGCACTGAACATGCATAGGTTAAAGTTTTTCTCTGATGCCTGTATGACAAGGCTGCATGCTGTGCACTTAGCTCTGTATGCCATGCACTTACAGGAGGACTTCTCTGTGGCCAGAGGGCTGGTTTTTTGAAAAATGTTAGTTTCAAAATTCATGCAGAGTTTTTTGCATCTGACAGGTGGCAAGGATAGTAGAAGTTTCTGAAGAGATGAGGAGGAATATGGGAGGGAACTCTGGTCTTGAATTGATCACCCTGCCTTACGGACACCAGCTGCGCCTTGACCTGATTGAGAGGTAAATGTTCCTGTTCCTCATTGCCAAGGCAGAGGGCCAGAAGCTCAAAGCATGGCTGCACTGTCCTCATTTCCTTCAAGGATGCTCTCCTGCATGTTTTCCGAATTCACGTGTACAGGTTATCTACTGTATTGGTATGTAAATTCGTTTTGAATAGGAAAGGATTCCTTGTAAGGCAACTGTCACATGCAGTACAGGGAAAGGGGAAAGGTGTTGAAAGCATGGTCCTTGGAACAGCTGAATGCCATCAGCTCTCCTTCACAAGCTCAAGTAAACTAAAATTCAGGGGACTAGAACCTATCTGAGCATGTCAGTGTGTGGAGGAGACTGAAAGGTCCTTTGCGTGTAACAAGAAGATCTAATAAAGTACTACATAACCAGCAAAGTTTTCTGAAACACCTCTGCACAAGTTAAGGGGGAACACTTTGGGTGTTCTGCATTTTCTGCTTCATATTTCAGTAGTTTGATTGCTGAGAAATCGTGGACGGGGGGGCGGCGGTCACAGGATTTGAATGTGGAGGACAAAGGGTATTGGGGCAATTTTCCCAGAAGTGTTCATTCATTCATTAATTGCTTGAGCAGAATTTTGTATAGATAGTAGTATCTCAGGAGAATGTATTTATTCCACATGTCATTAGTGGTTTTGGTACAAAGATGTTGGTAAGACTAAGTTTGCTGGGCATGCCAAAATAAAGATACGCTTTTGAACTGATCTTTGAACTCATGTACATTTAATAATTTGTAATAGGTCACATGAATTGTTTCACTTACAGGCACAATACCATGGCAATAGGAATAGCTGTTGATATCTTGGGTTGCACAGGAAATGTAGAAGAGCGAGCAGCAACATTAAACAGAATCATCCAAGTTGCTGTGGAGTTGAAGGAGTCACTAGGAGATTTATATGGGTTTTCTGCCATTATGAAAGCACTGGAAATGCCACAGGTGAAAATCTGTTTCTCTTTATGTTCCAAAGTGGGGAATTGTTTGATGGCTTATTTAATTTGAGTCACTTTTTCAGGACTAGAGAGAACAGCAGAATAGTCTTTGTGACTATTCCATGACTCTGTGACCAGCAGTGTACTTTCCCTGCAGTGGAGTCAATAAAGGGTATTCTCTATTTTGTATGCACAGGTCAGCAGATTAGAACAAACCTGGACAGCTCTAAGACATTGTTATACCCAGACTGCCATTATGTATGAAAAACAGCTGAAACCATCCTGCAAAGCTTTGCATGAAGGACAAGATGAGTGGACTAGTGAGTATGAGTGACACTGATTTTTGTTTGGCATTTTAACCCTCCCCCTACTCATTTCCTGTGTGGGGAGATTAGGCAGCTGCTCTTTCCACAGCTGTTGCATTGTATGTTAAAATGATGATGTAAACTTGTATTATCCCATATATTATAAATAGAAGCAAACAGTCTGCCAGCCAAACATCAGTTTGTGTTTGCCTGTATCCCTGCAGAATATAACATTCTTCCCACACCCCTACTTCCTCTGTGTCGAGCAGAAACTTGACACATTGCAACATCTTGCCACAGAAATGGGGGAAAAAAATCTCTCTCCTCACAGGAGAATTAATTCTGGCAGATTTTGCTTCTCATTTGCCTTGTCTATTAGATCAGAGGATGAATCTTCAAATAAAATTGAAGGTTTTGATAAATCTGGTCACATTAGGTGCTCCTGTGCCAGATTCACTGCAGCTTCTGTTTCTAAAGGGATGCAAGGCAGAGACAATTTCTCAGAACATTTCTCCAAGAGAACAGGTAGACAGTGAAAACTTTTTAGCCTCATGGATATTTTACTGGAATGACCAGTTTTGAAAATATTTAAAATCTCTGTGCCAGTGCATATTAAGTCAGCAGAGCTTTCCCCTGTAGCAAATGCAGCTTTCCAGCACCAATTTGTGTTGTGTGAATTTCTTCCCCAAAAAGTTCACTGGAAACAGGTAGGACAGGTATATTTAAAAATAGGTTTTTGAAGGTTATTTGTCCTCCATTTGAAAGATGGAAGACAAATAGTAGTTTCTAACTTAAAAAAAAGAACACTGCAGTTATAATACCTTCTTCAATTAACAATAATGTCTGATGATATTAGATGTATGACTGTTGCTCTATTCCAGAAACCATCAGTGCTCCACAGAACAACATCACAGTGCCACTGCTGATGCCTCTGGTGACCCTGCTGGAGCGCCAGGCTGTTGTTTTTGAAGGCGTGGAGCTGTGGGAAAGCAGTGACCAGAGCGGTGAGATCATGCTCAGGCACTTGGGCACGGCACGCCTGCTGGCCCAGCACGCCGAGACGTTCCGCCTGACGGCAGAGCGGCTGCTGCAAGGTAGGAGAGACTGCTGCCCCCACTGCAGCTGGGCTGTGTGCCTGCCCACTGCCCCTGGCTGGCACAGAGAGAAATTCTCCTCTTTGGCAGCAGCAAATGTCCTGCAGGAAACAGTCTGAGGACAGCATTAAGATCGTTTAAAAGCAGACAGTAAATTAGTCATCACTACAGCTCTCCAGCAAGCATTTTTGCTAAACATACTTGAAGTTCCCATGACTCAATATGCTGACCCTTCTGGCAACTGAACAGCAGTACAGTACAGACTGAGGATACTTCCTGTCTTCTGTACAATCTAAAATTCCTACTCTGATTATCACAACTGAAATACAAGATTCTTTACCACAGTGCAAGTTGTATCATTGAGATGGTGACCACTTAATAGCCAGAAAGCAGCAATATGTTAACAACATGACTTAGCTTTTCCACTGCAAGTTTAAAAAATAAAGGGAGTGGGGAGAAATATAGTAATTTCTGCTGGCAACATGTGTAAGTCAGTAACTATATTTAAGGTCTGCTATAATGACAATTCTAGACATTAGTACTGAGCAAGGCTAGCCTATCCCAGTGTCCTTAGAGCCATCAGTGTTACCAGAATGTCAAAGCTGGAAAGGCATTTTCACTGTTTTATGAGCTTGTTAAAATCATTGTGCAAACAGAACCCAGTGCACTACAGCTTATTTGGAGAGAAGACAGTTTAAAAGCCATTTCTACAGAGTAAAAATATTAGCCTGGTGCTGATACTGTGGGATTCTTTTTACTTACTAGGTTTCCAGCCAGATGAAGAGCTGAGTGAAATCTTCAAGACAGAATTTCAAATGAGATTGCTCTGGGGCAGCAAAGGAGCACAAGTTAATCAAAGTGAAAGATATGAGAAATTCAACCGGATCTTAACTGCACTTTCCCGAAAACTGGAACCTCCTCCAGTGAAGCTGGTAGAACAATTAAGTATATAAGACTCTGGAAACACTATTTAAGTGATATACTTGAAATAACCTTAGCAGTCTTTTGGCAATTTGATACTGCACAGACTTCTTGCATTTCACAAGATGTTTAGAACTTTTAACTGCACAATGCACACTTGTTTTAAAAACTACTGATTGCTAAACAAATTATTTATTTACTGTGTCACCGAGTCATTTACTGAGCCCTTTAAACAGTTAGGTTTTCCCTTTATTTCCCCAAAGTTGTAATGTTTTAATGATGCCAAGGAGTAAGGGCATTGGCATCTTAATATTCAGATGAAGCAAATAGTGTAAATAAAATGATAGATTAATTATCTGACATGGCAGAAAATTTGTTGTATAATATTCCTTTAATGAATATAAAAAACACTGTAGACAGAATTGTGAATTGTATCTTTATGCAAAATAATTTGCATATTTACAAATCACAGAAACACTGCAAGTTGCAGAAATGATCCTTTATCTGTAACCAGAAGGTTCAAACCTCCCTGTGCCTATGAAACTAGGAAATTAATCTTTGTATGTGTTGGGACAACTTCCCCTTTTTTTTAAGACAGCACCTATAGTCATCTATAGATGCTTTTGCTGGCTACGCTGCCAGGAATAAATGATGAAATGGCAAAAACAAACAATCCAGATAATTAAAATGCTTTCAGACATGAGTAAACGTGGGTGTATGTATATATTAAACTTGCTTCATTTACTGAGGTGAATCACTTCGGTAAGTACTTTTTCCTTGGATGAAGGCAAAGCATAAGGTGTTACCACTTTTTATAGGAAATCAGCAATAACAGAGTTTATGATACAAAGAGTCTTACCAAATCCTACTTGGTTGTATACAGAATAAGGGTTAGTCTCAGACATTGTATAAATACTTAAGAACTACAGCAGAGCTGCATGTGCATGTTGTCATTATGCCTTTTCCTGGAGTGAGATGTTGCTTAGAGCACTGAAAGTACTGGGCTAGGATGATAACAAAACTAACACCAGAATCTGTTCCTCCTATCTACAATCACAGCAGAGGTTTTTATCACCAGAACAAGAGTTCCCAGACCTCATAACTCAAAGTCAATCTTAACAGAAGACAAATGCAGAAACTAATTATTTAGACCATGAAAAGATTTTTTTATTCCATGAAAATATTCTCAACAGAGAACACTATTTTTAAACAAAGCATTTAACATTTAGGAAATCAACATGTGCACAAAAAAGGATTAAAAAAATTACTGGAAAATGTCTGATTCTTTAAGACAACTCATGTTCTGAATTTTAGAGTAAATGATTTATAAGCTGTGCAAGTAGAAATGCTTTTTCCTATGTTTAATAACCCTCATACAAGTTGCACTATCCCTCTTGAAAGCAACCTGCCTCCAAAGGAAGCAAATCCTGGTTTCAGAAAAACAAACAGTAGTGTAAAAGGAACATTTAGTCTTTCACCAGGAAGTGTTATTACTGACCTCCAAGGCTGTTAGCCAGGCAGACCACAGGCCCTTAACCAGAAAATACACAGATCACATTTCTTCCTCTTCACAGAATTACAGAATCACAGAATATTCTTGGTTGGAAGGGACCCACAGGAATCACTGAGTTTTTCCCAAATTAAAAAAGCACTAGATTTTAAAAAAAAGGAAAAAAAAAAAAAAAAAAACAAAAAAAACAACCCCAATCCCAACACACCCTCCCAAAAACCCTAAACCCAAAAAACTACCTAAGTAGTTTTGTCAGTATTGAGTAATGTCACATTATTATATAAATAACCCTGTATACAAGCTCCAAAAATCTAAACTTTAGAGTTTAATAGGCCCCATAGTACACTAGGTCAAGCTGTGTAATAGTGGTATACATAACAAAAGGAATAAACCTCTACACAAGTCACTCAAATTCAGTTTTACTGGTAGTATAGTTCCTAATAACACTGAAATGAAAAAGAATCCAGCACTGCTGCATCCACATATTGCTTCAGACCCCAGAAAACAGGATGTTTCAATTATTATTCCATAATACACTGCCAAACAGCAGGTGGCTGGGTTGACAAGCTTGTGTTGATGTAAGTATCCCTCCCCCCAACATCTCTAGTCTAATTCTTATCACCCTAATCAATCAGATATGATGCATTTATTAATAGAACCACAAATGGGAGGCAAGACAACATAAGCAATAGGGGCACTGCAGACAACTATATTTACACGTATAAACATATCCAAATTTCAATTGTTTACAAGTAAAAGTGCACAAAGATCATGATGAAGTGTCACTCAAATGTCACCTGGTCCATACAATGAAGCATCACATGGAAATGGACTAGCACTGCAGTAATTGAAATTGGAACGTCATAGTGAAAAACTAAAAGACAGTTTCCATAAAAATCTTTTAAAAAAATATTAAAGTCAAATGAAGAGATACACGTTTCAATGTATAAAATTCATGGATGCACCATGTATCCAGTAAAGTAGAGCTCTAGAAAACACCTACCGTGGCTACCTCAGCAGCTGCAGCACTGAGAAGAGCTGAGACACAAAGCCCTTTGTGGGATACTGTAAGTGGTAGTGTTGGCAAACAACAGATTTAGGCACTCTAGTTTAAGGCAGCAGTTGAATGGCAAGTGGTTGACTTCTGAAAACAGTCATTAGCTTGCAGTGGTGAATCCTCTGGTTGTGCTCCAGGCTGTCAGTGCTCACAACAGGTTACTGAAGGGCTGAAGATGGACCACAGTTCTCGGAGTTTCTCTTGATTGCATTGTAGGCTAGAGCTGAGATGCATTATTTCCCCAAATTAACAGAATACCTTAAAGTCGCTTATCAGTTATGCCAGACATCTGGAATGTAATGATGGTTGCAGTGGTATTGTTATAGCAGCATACATGGATACTGGGATGAAACTCTAGTGCTGAAGATATTTAAAGAAAATGATTTGTTACAAAATAAGACAGCAATGATGACAAAGTGTTACACAGAACATGCCTGACTGTCCTAGGCATGCAGGAGGAGGTTAACGGCGAGCATGGAGGTGGCACAGGCAGACTGATAACTGACACAGGGCTCTAAATGACTGCCAATAAAGGTGAGGTGGAAAAGAGCATAACTGAGAAAATCAAAATGTAGCACAAGCTAAAATATAGTTTGTGCACCTGGGACAACCTAGGACAATGAAAATAAAGCAATTTCAGGAGCAGTAGCCTTTTTACTCTGGTAATGGAACTCTATTCTCCTGCACAAATTGAAGATTTTGTAATACATCCTTACCTATATATGGAGATGCTAAGATGTTAGTGACTACTAAATGTATGTCTGCATGCATTCATGCAACTAGCTTTTCCCTTGGGCCTCCCAGTCTAGTACCCCTCCCCTCCCCACCCCCACCCCCCCAGCAGCTGCATGTAACCTCCTTCAAGATCTCGCCCATTTTCTCAGAAACCCGCTTCAGGAACCTGCAGTCCAAGAGGAAAAAGAAAAGAACAAAGTTACTGAAGGCCTTTAGAAGACAGAGAAGCGTGCTCATTTCTAAAAGGCCATTCTCAGTGGCTATACATTAGCCTTGTACTTAATTCCACAAGCTCTCATTAGAAATACAAAATTAGCTGTTTTTTTCCAGTAATCAAGTTGTGCAATGCAGTTTCCAAACCTCAGTGATTTAACAATGAGGAAAATTGCTGTACATTTAAGACACTGTCTTTAGACTAAACACAATACAATTAAAAGACTTAGCTTTACAGGCACAGATTAAGAATATAAAATCATTCATTCCCTTATCAGGAGCGGAGAGTTTCCAGTAAGACATCAAGCATTACTTGTGATCTTTTTTTGTTTGTTCAAGGTATCTAGAGTTAGAACAATGACGTCATGTCCAATACAGAACATTCTACATTACAAGTACTGAAAAGGAAGGAGATAGGTCAGTGGACTTTCTGTCCTTCTTAATCATAATGTTTTTTTCCTGAGTATTTTTGTTGAACTTTCAGAATCAGAAAACATTTTCCTGTTTAAGAAGTGAAAGCTGCCAAGTATTTGCTACGGAAGGAAATTAATAATTTTCAGTAACTGAGTTCAGTTAGTTATTAGAGGAAAAAGATCTCTGTTTTAAGAATATAGTTTAAGTCATAAAAGTGTGAACAGCAAATCTTAGAGATCTTTGAAACTAAAGTACTTTTTCAGTTCTCTAAGTATTCCACAGAACAAAGCAGGAATCCTGGTCTTTTTCAGTTCAATAACTGAATTGGATTTAGTGCTTTGTAAAGCAGGAAAGCAGAAGACATTGGTCAAAATTATAGACCAGTGTAAGATACTTAATTTAATGTGGTCATCTCTGAAAAGAACTACAGCTAATTCCCCATGCAAACAACAGATCATTGCTGACTTCTGATTCTGTAATTCTTTCCATGAGCCTGTATAACTTACATTTTTTCCACTACTTTCCCTGGGGAATGTACAACTGAGAGCTGCCAGTTTACTGTTAGATATAGGTTACTGCACCTTTGCTGTTTTTCTCTAGCGTTACATCTATATATGATGTTGGCACATAGCCTTCCTCTCCATTATGTCTTCGAGCTCTTGTCCACCCATCTCCTTTGTCCTCCTCAATAATGTACAAAATTTCCCCTTCTTTCATTGCTAGAGTGCCTTCATTATGACCTGGGAAAAACAAGAGGCAAAAGAAGTCCCACTGTATAGACAGAATTTCAAGTCATCTTTTTCCAAAGGCATAGTTTCCAAATTATATATAAACAGGAAGAATGAAAAATCTGTGCAAGAGAACATATGGCCAAACAGACTTAGAAAAAAACCCAGTCACAATTTGTAAAGCTGAATATTTGCCAATAGCTGTGCTAATATTTATCTTAAAACAGGCCAAGTACTGCTCATAAATTAGAGCAATTTATAAAGTATCTTCACTGGTCTTTTAAGCAATTAGTTACTCATACAAGTAATTTGCTTTAAGGCATTTTACCTATCTTCTTTATAACAAATCACCCATGCCTTACAGTTAAAGAATCTCAGTGCATGCTGTTAACCTTACCATCAAAGGGATATATTGCCTTGCAATGTCCTATAGCTGGTAATGGATCATCATCTTCGAACTCATCATCAAACTCATTGGGATGAGCGTGCTGCTGTGGTGGGCCACGAACTTCCTGGTTGGCATCATCCGTGTAACTCCCTTCAGGGCTACAATGCAATCATTGGAGCATGAGGGCTCTGAGGAGCTCTTAGCTCTAAAACTCACAGCATCCGTGCATCACAGAAAGGAAAGGTCATGGATATTGTTTTGGAATTCCTGTTAGCATTTTTTATATTACTGTCAGAGATGATTTACTGAAAAATCTCAACTAGCAGAAGCTTAGACTGAATTCTGCTAGAAAAACAAACATAAATTTGACATACCTGTCTCCACAGAACATGGAAAACTAGTGAGCCTTACGCAATGGAGTAAGACAGGTTTAGAAGGCACTGCTATTTAATGAGCAGGTGTTTCAATTAGACTATTTTTATATGTTACCAGAGTGGGAGGAAGTGACCTCTAGAAGTCAGAACCAGTTAAGATTTTCCTTTAGAAGGACATACTCCTTGGGAGGGTAAGCAACACCCATCCCCCCTGTAATCATCAGAGAGCTGTACAGACTCTAGCACAGGATGTAAAGCAGTAGAGACAGAGCAGTGACCTCTCTCGGCCCTGGGTGACAAGGTGGTTGATGTCGCTGCTGTGCCGCCTGTCGCTCCTGGCTGCCACTTTACCTTCAACTTCAGAGAGCCAGGCCTTGGGGAAAAAAGGCAAATACTGGTGTCAAAGAAAAACTGATTCTAAATCAGCACATTTAACAAATGCATTGAACTGCAGACAGTTCACAGCCACATAGAGACTGCAGTCAGATGTCAAGTCTCACAATTACTTCACATAAAGCATGAACTTGGACTTTATGCTTAGCCTATGCTCCATACTAGTGTAAGAAAAAAGTCTTTAACTACATGTGAATTTCGGAGTAAGTGAACAATAATATCTTCTTCTGAACAGTTTACATCTTTAATAATGTATATCCTTATTCTAGTTAGATGAACATACTTGAAAATACAGCACCCCACAAAAAATTGTATCAGGAGCTCTACTCTTAAGTAGTTTTTCTGGGTGCTGTATTTAAAATCTGCAAGGCGAAGTACAATTATACCAATCATTTACATTTTCCAAGAAACTGTTTTAGCTTCTAACCTCATTCTTGTGTATTTCCATCCGAAGACGGTCCATATTGCTCATAGTCTCAGTTAATTTTGGTTGCAAACTGCTTGGATCACCCATCTGGGGATTTTTTTCATAAACATCCTTCATCTTGATGAGGGCATCTCTAAAAACATACACCCATGACAATAATTAACATACCAGTTTTGATTCATTAAAGCTAAAATAATGTGTATGAGATCCTGAACTATGATTAGCTACCAAGCACAGCAGTGAGGAACTGCTGGTCTTCACACCATGCCTAAATCCTTCTCTCATTCTGTCCTCTTAGCCCTCTGCCTTCCTTTCTTGTGCACAGGCACACAAGGACTCCAGCTGTTGACTCTTACCTATCCAGTCTCAGTACTGTTTCTCACAATGTTTGTTATATACAATTTCCTAAATATTGGTCATGTTCTGTTCTTAAAGCATGAAGTTGCAGCTATCTTGCTCAACAGACCCACACATTTTTTAACACATGATTTTAGAGCCAATACTCCCTATGCAGTATTAGAATCAAAATGAGTACTACAGTAAAGCAGAAAGAAGCAATATTAACAGAACCTACATAAAACAAACTATGAATTTAAAAAGGTTTCTTAATAGCCTGGCCTAGCATATTGTCTCCTAGCTTTTGAGCACTGTAGAGGACATAAAAAAAAAAGCAGAGCTCTCTCTCTCCATGACAGAACCTCCCACAAAAAATGCACCCACTTTTGGTCTGTTTCCTTCTGTAGCTCTCTGTTAAGTTCATCGATTCTCTGCTGCAGTTTCTTGCGTCTTTGTTCCGGAGGGAGGTGGCTGAAATCTTCTAGTGCAGGGCCCTGCAAGCAGAAATATTATGAAACAAGCTACAATATGCACAGGTCTGGGCAGCTAAACTGACATACCCACACATGGACAGTGTTCACTGGAAGCAGATGGACCTTCTTAAAACTTAAAAACTCTACTGACAGACAGCTCTACAAAAGACCGCACAGAATAAATGCATGTTCCTGCTGCCAGAGTGCACTCATTCGGTCAAGGGGCCTTCTGCCTTGTAACTCAGCATTTCTATACTTAATTTTTCTGAAGTCATTTACCTCCTCTTAAATCCACTGCACTTAAAGAAGATTTAGAAAGGACAAGGTAATTTGAGTCAGAACAAAAATCTAAGATGTGTATATAATAATTATATACATATATTAGAAATCGTTTCTTTCTCTGAAGTGTGTTCTGTGGTCATCTGGATGGTATCAAAAGAAAAATACTGTATTTTGGATCTTCACTACAAAGCACTATTATAGTTCTCTCTTCTAGAACTTTAGAAATCTTAGAAAACATATTAAAACTTATAAAATTTTGATGGATTTTACCTCAAGTAAAACTTGTTCACAGAGCACAGAAAAAATCTTTGTAATACCAAACTTCTTACTTAAATTTGTTTATTTGACTCAAAACTTGCTCAAATATTCCAAGTCACCTTTTTTTACCAAAAAACCCCAAAAAACCAAAAACTAACGACCAAAAAACTTCAGGGAGGAAAAAAATCCTCTTACTTCCCAAACTTAAAAGAAAAAAATCATAAACCAACCAATTTAAGACCACCTATTGTTATGAACCCAAACCTGCAAACTTCACTGGAAACTTGTGCCAAGATTTTAATAAGTAGGATAAAAGGGCCTGGGTATGAAACGAATGGAAAGAGATTTTTTTATGTATCTTGCAAGTTTGTTGTGAAAACTCTTTCCCCCAGGGTGACAGACACTGACAGTGTTAAGAAGGAATATGATATGTCTTAATCACCAAAGGTTTGGGTTTTTTGTGATCCCATTTGCCTAAGGAAGTTGGTTTTAACCCAAGAAACCCACTTGCCATTCCAGTAACCCTCCATGGAGGCAAACCAAGCTGGCCAGCATTTCTTTTGTCAAGAATAAAATTTACAGAAACTTGACTGGTGAGATTTTGACACAAACCTTAGGCTCGGGTGGCAAGTTTCCAACAAGCCCCCTTAGAATCTTCTCACACCCTCAACTTTTCTGCACTTGTAAAATCAGTCTCATTTCTTTTTAAGAAGGGAATACAAGACATCATAAAAGAAGGAAAATCAAGATATGATGTTTCCAAAATAAAACAAGTGTTTCTTTCTGGAGGAAGAAGAATACACACTGTGTATAGTCTCAAAGTCCAGAGATTCAAAATGACAAACAAACTTCCTGTTCCCTTCAGAAAGTCTTCCAAGAAAATACTTAAGTGGAATACACTACAAAGAAACAAAAATACAATTGAGTCCTCTCTATTATTCTTCCTTACAGGTCAGTTTAATCAACAGTATCCTAAAAGATTAATCAGAAGAAGAGAGGTCTTTTTGTCAATTTTTACTGTTTTACTCTGCACTACAATATTGATTAGGGTGTGGTTTTATTTAATGTAACAGCTTCCTATATTTCTAAGCATAGGTTTTCCCCTGCAAATTTTTCTTCCAAATCCAACGGAGTGCAGTATTCAGTATTTCTTCTTTACACAAATTTTATAATCTTTTCATGTAAGTATTTTATGCTGCTTAAGCAATTTTCCTGACAAAAAAAAAAATCACCAAGTATTTCCATCATGACCAACTTGTGAATACTGGTCAACTCTAAAATTCAAAAATTGCAGATTTAGTTGCAGCCAGATCACAAGTCTAATTGCCTTACATTAAGCATGGATGATTAAGAAGACTGTGCATATGAGTGGAAAAATCTGAAGATGTGTTTCAGCACCTGACTTAAAGCAGTTATGATATGGAAACACTTTCAGAAGATTATTTTCATGCTATCTTAGCAGAAGTACAGCAGACAGATCAGCACATGGGCTTACCATCTTCACCGACCACTGCACAGTTCATTTGAAAACAGAAAGAAACGGGAAATTATTTACATGCAATGACCAGTTACAAAAGTGACTAATGCCTAAAAATGCATTTTTAAAATATCACTTAAGGATTGATGTTTTAATTTATAAAAAATACATTTTACTATAAGCACAAGAAGAAAATTGCTTCAAGAATTACTAATTTTAAAAAATCTAGGTGATAATGGGTATTTTTAACTTAGAAAATTTTAACACACACCTTCATTAAATTCCTTTTGAATTTTAGTGTTCTGAATAAGGGGCTGAAGAGCCTTTGTTGTAGGAAAAGAAACACACACACAGCCAACATTACACAAAATAGCAGAATTTGATGATGATGGACTGATCAGTCATATACAAAAATTTGTTAATCACAGCTCAAAATCCACTACAATCACTCTTAAAAATGTCGTTTTTGCAATGTATTTACTTTGTTATCACAGCTAATCTAGAATAAACAGATATTTTTCAGGTCTACAAGTAATTAATTTTACTTTCTGGAAACAGCATTCGGGTCATTGTTAGCTAAAATTCTTTTAGTCCAGATAAAAAAAAAAAGACATTTAAAGACTTTATCCTTAGAGGAAGAAAGTAAACATGGGTGCTAGGAGCTGAATCTTGGCTTAACATTCACAGCACTTTGAAGATCTATCATGCTTTTAATAATTTGGATGACCCTTTCCAGAGAAACACCAAGCAACTTAGAATACAGATTATCTCAACTTCACTTTTGATCCTGAGCAATTGTTAAGGCTGTTGCTTGGGGCACACACATCAGAGTTTCTAGCAATGAGGGAGTAAAGCACCTTCACAAATGATACTTTCATATGAATCTCAAAGTCCAGAGATGTAAAATGACATAAACATACTTCCTGCTCCCTTCAGAAAGAGTCTTCCAAGAAAACTCTGTTAAGATCTCCAGATAACTGCTGATAATGCAGGCATTTTATGTACCAAGTGGCATCAGGCACAGACCTCTCATAAGCACTAACACTGTCTGGAATTGTGAAGATCACAAAGGAGGAGCAGCAGCAGGTAACAGCAGCACTAACACAGCAGCTACACTTGCTCACACCCCCTTTCAATAACCTACTCTACAGTCACTGTTTGCTGCTCTTGCTCTACATCATGGAAAATGCACTGTGTGGAGGGACACTGGGCTTGTCATGTCCAGGGCCTTGAGTAAAATTTTGTACAGGGCACATTGAACAAAATGACCAGTGTGCTTTCCTGGCTAACAGATGCCAGCTCAGGGATAAAGCTCAGCAGAAGCAAGCTGAGCTCCATCTTACATGGGCAGATGGTGACAGGACAAAGGGGAACATTTTTTAACTGAAAGAAGATAGATTTAGATTAGATGTTAGGAAGAAATTATACATTCAGAGGGTGCTGAGGCACTGGAACAGAGTGCCCAGAGCAGCTGTGGATGCCCCACCCTGGCAGCTTCAAGCCAGGCTGGAGGGCTCTGAGCAGCCTGGTCTGTGACAGAGGTCCCTGCCCGTGGCAGGGGCTGGAACAAGACAATCTTTGAGGTCCTTTCCAAACCAAACCTTTCTATGATCCTATGGTTTAGCAGTTCTGGATGTCAGTACCACTTGGAAATGATTTTCCAGGGACAGAACACATGGGAAACAGCATCACATACCAGCAACTATTAAGCATTTAATCAAGGTATATTATAAAGATAATACTGACCAATGAGATTTTTAAAAAAATCTATTACTAGTTCAGTATACACTTAAGTTGAAAACACTTTAAAACTAAGCAATAATGTGGTATCTGTTAAAATGCTTGCAAGGAAATTCAGATTATATATAAATTAAATGCTCATTCTTCAAGATTTTACAGAGATGAAGTCTTGAATATCATGGCACATGTGAGTAAATCTAGATCTGTGGGATATTAGTGATGCTTTCTAATGTTAAAGTGTTATTAAATTTAAATTATTTAAACAATATATTAAATTAATTCAATTTTACAACATTAACAATGTATTTTAAAATCAAATAAAGATATGGTTTCATTTTCCATTAGCATTCTGTAATTGTTAGGATCTTTCCCCTTGAAAGAGGTTCTAGAACTACTGGTAGTACAAGGTGATGATTTGTAAGGCAGGAGTCAATACATTTAGTGATCAACAAATTCAGGGTGTAATCAAGGCCTGTGCCATTCCAACAACGACCTAATCCAGGCATCATGATTCAATGACTCAGAAGGGAAAGGAGATGCTGCTCTCCATATAGACTTCAGGGAACACAAAAATTTTCTAAAAAGTGGTGCTAGAAAGGCTCTTCCCAAGGTATCTGGGGGCCTGAAATTAGATGCCACAACATGACTTAAAGATAAATAAAGTCAGTTTTAACTGTAACTCATTCTGTTTCAGAATGACAAGAAGGGAGCCTCTAAATTTAACTTTGCTGCAATAGAACATTGTAGTACCTTGATCTCCACATTGTATCAACAACAGACAACCATTCTTGATGCATACAAGACAGCAAGTCAATATTGTCTTGAAATACCAAAAAGTTATTAATTATATATAACCAAATATCTCCAATTACCTTTTAATTTGGATCAATAAATATCACTAAACATATATAAACTGGGCAGCCTGCACTTTTCTGACATAACAGGAAAGTGCCAGCACATTCATCACTAGCACCACAACTGTTGCTAGGAAACCACTTCATATTTCCCTTCTATTGGCTTCCAGACAAATTCTATTTGCAGTATATGCCACTGTATTAGTAAATTAATTGATAAGTCTCAGTGGCATTTGGTAGTAATTTTTCAATAATTTTACCCAAAAGAAACTAGGACAAACAAGAGTAACTAAATTAATCAGAAAATGCATTAAAATTGTAGTCTTTAAAAAATTCAGTATTTTAAAATCTGCTATAGCACTTGATGTACAAAAGAAATTAAATTATCCCTTCTTAATTCAGTGTCTCGCAATCAACTTTTACTATTTTCCAAGTCAGCAAATAAGATATCTGATCTGTCCGATGGTTTTTGTGATAACTGTATATCAATGATAAATTACTGCAAATTTATGGTACAAGATGGTAGGAAAACATTTGTGAAAGCGAACACAATGAAGAAAGGTATCAAACACATGCTGAGCACCCTCTTTATAACACCTTTTTTTAGACACAAGCATGAAAAATGTGACAAAGAACATTTCTCTTTTATTTTCTTTTTAATCTGTTGGCAACTTCAGTATAGTGTGAAATAAAGTATTCTAGAACTGACCTTATAACTGAAGTGTTACTTTTAACTAAGTTAGCCTTATAATGAGGGTGAAGAGCATTAGAAAAGCCACATCACAAACACACTGCTCATAGCCCATCATGCATTTCAACTTGTTATCAAACTTACCCCTCTTCTGAGGCTTCTGAAAGAAGGAATTCTGGGCTTCCCTGTTTTTATGTCACTCATGCAATAATGCACTGGTTCAATGGAGAATATGGGATACTGGGACCCATTAGGAGTACTGGATGTGTATAAACTAGTAGGGGTTAGGGGTGGGGATTGTGGCTAATGTGGAAATAAAGAAAGCAATAATAAGCCAAATGTTCAAAGTGATTTTAAAATGAAAATTCTGTCTTACAAAAATAAAATATCCATCCAACACAGAAACAGGTTGTAACGTTCCAGACACATTTATACTATAACTGTATTGGGTTTAAAAGGTTTCTGTCATGAATTAATCTTCAGAGTTACAGGCTGCTGCAGAGAAGGAAGGAAGCTTTAGATCAACACTGCCACAAGATCCTAACAAGATCCCAAAGCTCCCTGTCTCTTTTCATAAAACACAGCTCTGCTATTGCCAATTTAGTTATAATCACCCTGGAAGCTCAAGCATTCCTGCTCACTACTTCCTCCCACAACTGAGGTACCCTTCCAGGTTAGCCAAACCAGAAATATTTGGAACATCTATGGAGAATGACTAAAACAAAAGGTACTCTTGAATTCTGTAGTCAAGCTGGACTGACACAATGGCTGCATGGTATTCTTAATACCATCCCAACAACCTCTTCTCTCATTTTTTTCTCTCATACCTCTGCTATTCTTTCCCAGTTCAATTTTCCTGTACTATTTCCACTACTGCACAACTCATTCCCTTTACGAAAGGCTTTTATGTCTTTGACAACATTAAAAATAGGTAAAGGAATGTCTGAAAGTCAAGACATGCCATAGTCTCAGCTAAATGAGGGTTCAAAGGCCTCCATGAATACCCCAGCTGTAGTAAATCAGCTGATTTTATAATATATAATTTAAGAATAAAAATTTTAAAACCTATGAATAGTATCTGGAAATAAATATGTATCTTCCAGTATTTTGCTTCTAGCTGCTGTTTTATAGAGTGCTCCTTCATCCTCCCCAACAACAGGTAAAAAACAGGGACAAAATCTTTCATTTCATGCAGGTCCTTAGGGAAGAGATGCATGTAGTATGTACACACTATGTCACACCTGTAACTCCACAGAGGAAACAGCAAGGATGACTCCCTGAATGCTACACACAGTGAGTGAATTGGGCAGGAGAGAGTATGGCAAGTCTTATCAGCTTATTTTTCAGATGTCATCACACTAAGGGATTTCTTACAGCTACAGTAAATTCCAAGGTCCAGACTGAAACCAGTACATTTACACACTCTCCAAACTCTCAGAAAGATGTCTTGTGGTCAAACTGGCAACTGTGATCTAATTTCAGAACAGGCTGAATCTCACCCACCTCTGCAGACAAATGCAATATATATGCCCATGTATTAATGCATGTAAACTGCTAGAAATCATTGATTATATTGCATGAAAAGTAAACAATCAGTTTTAACACACAGCTGGAGTTACATAATATACTGAGGATGGAATAAAGAATCAGCTGTATCCCTCCTTTCTGTAAATACCTACTTTCTCAGAATACTATCAAGTGGAATATAAGTTGTACCATTAAGAAGATCTAAGAATAGTTTCCTGTAATAAATGACAGAAACTGGCTTGGAGCATTAAAATAACCTCATAGAAATTTGTGGGAATCATTAAAATGGCTCACTGATATGCACTAATATTAAATAAAGCATAAAATTTAAATATGTATATGCTCCATTCATTAATATAGCTAATGCATATATTGACAATCTTTTGTTGATCCATGAAGGCATCTCGCACAGAAAGTGTTAACTGTAACTCATAAGAAAACAAAGTAGGAATTTCAACACTTTCAATTTTTTCTTGAGCATAGGAATATTTTTTACTTATTTCATACTAATATTTCTTCTAAAATATTTACCTTTATGGAGCTTCCACAGTATGTTTTACCAGTGACATATTATAAACTTTAATGCTTTCAGAGAAACCTCAGGAGTTTTCAAAACTTGCAGCAGGTGTAATAAAAAATCTATACAACACTTCTATATATAAATGTGACATTTAGAAGGGGTTTGCTTTTTGTGCCATGTCAGGTCTGAAGTCTGCCCAATTCCAAAGCACACTCTCCCCTTCCCTTATTTTTACATTCACAATTAACACCTTTCCTGCAACTACAGAAAGTCTTTACAGAATCTCAGAAACATTACAGTAATGGGAAGCTACTTTTATCAAATAACTATTAAAAATGCTGCCAGACACAAATTACTAAAAGGAAAACTGAAAAACTGCCCCAGTGACAGCCTGATTTTTAACACTGTCAGTATTCAAACCTACCCAAACCTTCTGATCTCCTTACACATACTTTAAAAGATATTGGAAGGAAAGGGGCGGATTTTTTTAAAATAGAGAATTGCTGCTTCCATGCACTCTAAATGTTCAAATTTTAATTTTCCAAATAGTAATTTCTTTAACTGTTACCTTTGGTTTCTTTCCAAATAGCCACAGCTTTCCTTTAGCCTTGCCGACTGTAGTTTTCGTATCAATTCTCATTCCCTCTTGCTTTGGTGTACTGATGGTTCCATCAGAGATAGTTCTGTAAATATTCTGACTGTAGTCTTCAAATGGAAAATCTCCAGGAGGTTCAAAACCAGATTTGAAGCAGTCTATCACTAGTTGAGAGTCCTAAACATAGGACATTAAGGAGTTTAAAAAGCAAGCCCATCAAGAATCAGAGAGAAAAAGAGAGACAAATTTTTCACTTAATTGCAGAGATGCACAGAAAGTACGAGTGAGCCCAAAACACACACTTTTGGACAGAGCAAGTTAACAACTTTCTTTTATGTCAGCAGTGCTCTTGAGTGTACAGCAAAGCATACTCTGCTATTCAGAATATTCCAGCGAACACTTCCCAAGGGTTACCACAAATTTAAAACAGAGCCAAATTACTTTCTACCTTTAAATTTTTCAACATTGGCACTGAAATGAGGACAGAACGAAGAAACTAGATGCAGTAAGATAAAATAGGGCAGAACCTGCTGCAATCAAAGAGGACACAGGATAACACTTTGTTAACTGAACACCCTTTATAGGTTTTAATGTCACATACAGGAGAAAATACTGACCATGGTATTCCAGGATACTTCAGAATAGCTAAAATAATGTGTCCAAAGTCACACCCCATGAGAACATGCCAAAAGATATTTGATTACATCAAATCAATAAAGCAGGAAGAGAGCAGACAACAAAAGCAGAAGTGGTCCCTTCTGCTGAAATCCAAGTCACAACTCTTTGGATATCTGACAACAGAAAGATAACTGTACAGGGTAAGTCAGTCTTTCCCCTCTCATCTTTTGTACCAGTTAAATTGCTCACACACTTTTAAAAAGCTACTCAGTTTTACTTACTCTATGTTCATCAACTGATTTTGCTGCAAGGATCATCCCTTCTAAGCATTTTGAGATAATTGGAATAACCTTGCGCTCAGAGTCAGCAAAGCCTTTGTAACATTCACTAAGTTTGATAGTCCTTCTTTCATCCATTTCTTGAAGTTGCTGAAAGTGCAAAGAAAGATAAAATCAAGCTTTCATTTGCTGATTTTTTCCTCCTCAGTCCTGACATATGCAGTTACTGTGGTCACCACAGTGTAGGACAGAATTTCTACACTCTTCCCAGTATTTTTATTTGCTTAAAAAAACAGAACTTAAAAGTCCTTTCAGATACAGACTTTGGATGCCCAGTACAATAGTTATGAAGACTTTATGCTCTTTGATTTCTAAAAATCATGTAGAGGAGGACGGGACTTTCTTTTTATTTCGTAAAGCACATGTACAATGTTTACAGGCAACTGTATGAAATATTTGTTTCATGCAAAAATGAAAATCACAGTGAAAATATTTTACTGATTTCTACATCTCCTCACTCTCTTTCTACTTCCAAGTAATTCCTCTCTGGTGATAAATATCTCCATCTTGCTTTTATTATTATACCTTCCAAGCAATATTAATATTATAAAATAAAGGAAAAATCAGAAAAATTTAAATTATCTGCAGTTTAGACACTGATTTGAAATACAAACCATTTCCTTTAGCAGTGTGCAAGAAAATAAAGAGAAGAATACCATTACGTAAGATTTGCAATGAAAGTTTACTGGAACAGAACAAAAAAGAAAAAATTAAAGAGAAATATTATTAAGATAATAGCCCTGGCCTTTTCACCTGAATGTGGAAAACACCCCAAACAAAGCCAAAATTCAGTAAAACATGTACAAATAGGTTGTGAAAAACTGGATAGGCAGTTGGATCTTTCCTGTATCTACACTGAGACAGATATCTCAAACAATATTCAATTTCATCAAAACAACCACCTAGACATGCTAAACCCCTCTCCAAGGTTTCCCCATAGAATGCCACCAAATACTTGCAACGAAGTAATAAAAGTGCAGTCCCAAGAGAAAGCAGGACTAGGCCTTTCTGCTCTTACTGTAGAGTTCAAAATATGTGAGTAATATCTTACAATGATAATAGATTTTAACCCTGGAGAAATAAAGGCAGTAAAGCAAAAGTCTGGTGCAAGCTACAGAGATGATCAACCTATTTCTCCTGGGAGCTGACTGCAGCTCTTGGATCAGTGTGTGAAATCAGACCTACTGTAGTGCTGCTTAACAGTTAAAATATTAGAAAATTCTTTAATAAGCCAAGGCAATTTTCTCCTGTGAAACCTAGACCTTCTAGTAAGGATTTTTTTAAAAAAATATGAACTGACTTGTGCTTCTGGAAAATATCAAGCATATTTAAGTTAAATATCTTCAAATAAACCCAGTGCTTTGCCTTCCATTTCCTCACTCCCTGTCTTAGGATCAGTTCCCACCCATATTTCCCAAATGGCTGAAGGTACATGCCAACACATTTTTGAACTCTCCTCACCTGACACCCCAAACTACTCTGAACTGGTTTTCCAGTTTTGCAAAGTCCATGTTTTTGAAAGAACGTTAAAAAAAAAAATCTTAATAGTTACATAAAGCATCTCAAGAAATCCCCACTTTAGATGCAAAGTATTGATCTTTAACTATTTAAATTGGTTTAGAGAGATCTGTGGATTGCTGGTAACACTGATGGAGCAAGGACTAACTGGGGGTTGGGGAGGGTGCAGGAATTCTGCTCCCAGTGCAACTGTTTTTCACTATGCATGAGACCCATTAAAGCACAGTCACTGTCAGCTATAAGCTTTCCTTCACCTCACCAGAGGCAGAGCATTCACACTCACATAGGGACCCTGAGAACTACTGATCAACCCTTATTAAAATGATTGTTTTAAATGCCTCCAATATTTATTTTGCCAGACTCTTTCAGAAATATTTAAAGAGTGTCTATAAAACATAAAATCTTACAGAAATGCAACCAAGTATTTTCATTAGAAAGCATTAGTATGGTAAGCAGACTCATGAAATAACACCAGTTGCCTCAAGATTATGATAATTTCTTGATAAAATGATCCACTAAGATCTAAAAAAATAGAGTTTTAAATTTTAAAATCTACTTCTTTAGAAAAGGATCAGACATACTTTATCTGTTAATTTTTTACCTTGTAAATCTGAGGAATGACAATGTAGTAGTGTTTGTGCTGTTCCCCATTAAAATTCTGAAGTTGTGCAGCATATTCATTTTTGTTTTCATCAGCCATATGCGTGCGCAGGTTTAACTGTTGCTTAGCCTAGCAGGAAAGTGTTATCAGATTAAACATGTCTTGTACTTTTCAATGACACACAGCATTATTTTATCAACTGTGCAAAGAACCCTAGTCACAAGTCATAAAAACCAATCAAACATCCTTAGAAATTAAATATAAAGAATGTGAGACTTCACATCTACTGACACTCCAAAACCTCATTTGTTATATACACAGAAAGAAAGGATCACTGTAGCTCCCTTAGCCAGACTGCTTAAATGCATATATATGGAGCCCCCAGAGTGACTGAACACAAACCACAAGGCACCGAACAGCAGACAGCTGCCAGTTCAATGAAGACAGTGAGCACAGTCGTCCAGAGGGACTCTCCTGAACTTTAACAAGGCCAAGTGTGAGGTCCTGCATGTGAGCTGGGCTGATCCCAAGTACTAACACAGGCTGGGAGAGAATGGGTTGAGAGGAGCCCTGAGGAGAAGGACCTGGGGGTCCTTGCAATGTGCACTCACAGCCCAGCAAGTCAACCCCATCCTGGGCTCCACCAAAAGCAGTGTGGCCAGCAGGTCAAGGGAGCTGCCTTTGCCCCTCTGCTCAGCCCTCCTGAGACACCACCTGGAGTGCCCTCAGCCCAGGAAGGAAATGGATCTGCTGGGAAGAGTCCAAAGGAGGACAAAAAGATCATCAGAGGACTGGAGCATCACTTCTATGAAGACAGGCTGAGAGACTTGGAGATTTTTCAGCCTGGAGAAACAAAGATTTTGGGGGCACCTTAGAGGGACTTTTCACAACGGCAGGTAGTGATAAGGCAAGGGGCAATGACTTTAAACTCATTGAGGGCAGGTTTAGATTAGAAATTACGAAAAATTCTTCACTATGAGGATGGTGAGGCACTGGAATAGGCTGCCAGAGCAGCTGTGAAAGCCCCATCTCTGATGTTCAAGGCCAGGTTGGATGGGGCTATGAGCAACCTGGTCTAGTGGAAGCTGTCCCTGCCCATGGCAGGGGAGTGTTCAAGGTCTCTTCCAACCCAAACCATTCTGATTCTGAAGCACATTCCTTTCCTGTGTTGTCTTACATGCCATTGGAACTTTCATTTTTTACCTAACAAGTAAGCATATTTTATACACAACTTTGTACATTCAATGAATATTGTTTCAGTACTGATGATTAACATGTAAATGAAATAGCATTGATAATAAAATAAAGAAAAGCCACTGCCCTTACCTTCTCAACATCAGCCTTTGTCGCATTAGTATCATTGTCCAGTCGTTCATAGCTTTGCTGGGCCTTTTCTGCCTCTCTGCATTCTCTCTCAAATTTCTTTTTGCTCTACAAAAGGCACAAACTTACTGCTTCAACAGCCACTATTCCCATTTGGATTCACACATTAATTCTGAATTCAAAATATCAAAGCCTCCATTTAAGTGTCTTAAATCCACTAAGTCCCTTTAAAGGAGCGCATTGTTAGCACAACAACTAGGTCAACTAAATTATTTTGAAGGCAGTCTGAAGGATGTACCCACACACAACCATCATCAGTATTCATGTCAAGTGGCACAGCTGTAGGTAGCACAGACAACACTATTCAATATACTTGATGTTCCATATATGCAGCTGTTGTCAAGACAACTGCTGTAGGAAAAATTATTGCAGAAGTTCACATCTCTAGAGAGAAACTGCAACTGAGACTGAGCTCCTGCTTCACAGCGAAGTCAGGCAACTGAGGTCAGTGTGTCCCTTTAAGGCCTCTAAATGCATTTAAAAGACTGACTTTGCACTCAGGTAAATACAAGGCATGGTAGTGTTTGAGCTGAACTGTGGGTACTATCTTGGTGAAGAATAATAACATCTAAAACTACCACATCTGCTTCTATTCTGATCCTCTGATGATGAACTAAACTCTTTGACATGACAGTGAAGCAAGAAAAAGCATTTGTTTCAAGAAAAAAGAAGCATATAGTCTGTCCTAGAGACATTCCTGCATTTCTCTGTTAAACAGTAGTTCTACCTCCTGAAAGTACAATAGTCTATATGGTATTCTTGAATATGCATTGGAACAAGCCCTCAAGATCAAGTCAAATTCAGTGACTTAAGATTTCACCTTCATATAAATAAACTGTCATTTTTAGTTGTCTAAGGAGAAGCAACCAAAGTCTGTGCCCATTCCATTATGCTGGATAAAAGCCAAGGCTTCTCTCAAACATAAACACAGAAGCTGTTTACAGAGATTTTTTTAACCAAGGAACTATAAATACATTAAACTGTATTATATTACTAAGTTAGTACTTGGACATTCAGTAATATAACTAATAATAATTAAATCTAAGCAAGACAAATGAAAACAATTCAGTCTTACATCTTATTTAAGTGCAACAGGAATAAAATCCGAACACAAACTTACGTTATCCATCTGTTTCCAGCACATGTCCAGATACTGCTGAGCCTTTCGCCCTTCCTGAAGATGCTAAAAGCACCACAAATAAATTAAATTTGCCTATATTTTTAGTATGATTACCATTAATTAGTCCCTGCTCTAGTTGACAGCCTATGATGTGCAGTATATTCCACAAGCTACCTGCACTCTTCGGAACACATTACTTAACATGCAAGAATAGTACCACAGATACTGTGGTACACTGGCAAAAAAAGGTTACTAATAAGGACTGTCTTCCCAAGATTACAGAAAAATCTTAAATGTGTTTTATAAATGTATTACAAAACATATTGCCATGTTAATCGAGTAAATAAGTACATCAGTTCACTAAAAGACATATCTTGATATCCTATCTTCAAATTTGAAAACACAGAAATTACCATTTTTCTCTCAGTTTTTAGATCGTGAGAGTATCTCATCAATTCTCCATAGACTCTGTGTCCCATTTCTTCGGCAACTACTTCTCGCTGTCCTGCATAGTCGTTCAACTCATTGAGGATGTTAAAAAAGGCAATACACGAAGTAAACCTGACAGAAAGCACACACACACAAACATACACAAAAAGTTAAGTAACTTTTTAAAATGCACTTATTTCAGTATAGTCTGTGCTCCTGATTAAATAAAAAAATCATAGACATTTTACAACAAACCTTATCTTAATGCTAACTGGGTTAGAGTAGAAACACAAGTTGGGAAAGAAAGCCTGCGTTAAGCCTAGCATGTGCTATATGTTGTAATGTCTCTTCAAACACATTTTATGAGAACATGGGGTTTGTGGATGGAAAAGAAAGAAGAAGAATACTACCTGGCAAGCCCTGTAGTATAGTGGTATCTCCTAAGCTGCCCAGGGAGAGCCTGAGCTTGGGAACGGATACATACGTCCCTAGGCTCGGAGGCTGAGCTTGCTGCAGAGATGATGTGCTTGGTAGTCTTGAGGGTGGAACATGCCAATCATAGCACTCCTATGCAGCACGGTGGATTCTACACAACAAGTTTGCTATCAGCTCTGGAGACAGCTGCCTGTTTGCCTGCCCACCTCTTGGCTGGAAGTAAGGTGCCACTATGGCTGGCACTAAAAAGGGGGGAAGAGGAGGGGCAAAGGGTAGAAAGTGTGTGTGGAAGGGAAGAAAGGGAAAAAAAAACAGGCACCACATTAAAATATACATCTTTCTCTCTTTTAACTGTGGAATACTGCCATCTCTTGGCTTTTGGGAATTTCAAATGCCACTCTAGCACTGGAAAGCCTATTCCCTCAGGTCCAGGATCTTCACATTGGTAAAAGAACTAGAGAAAATCCTACTGTGAATTCTCAGGCACTTTGCACAGCATGTGCTCTGGCTGCAACCTGAAACTTGACCGTTTTTTTTTACTTCCTAAGACTTACCCCTAAGGAAAAAAAGTATTGTGCTTTTTCAAATAAATTTTAAAAATGGCTATGGAATGAGCAGCAAAACAAGCACATTTCTGATAAAGTTGCTTATCACAAACTGTTCCTCCACCATTAGACATCCACTTATTTTGTCTCTGGAGCCAAAGAAAGTCAGCACTTTAGAGCTCTTGCCCATAAAATGACAACTTGTGTACACTCAGGTCTCAGTAAAGAGATGCACAGCTGCATTTGTATTGCCATAAAAATGAACTGAAAATCTCTATTACTAACCAAAAAACCAAAACCTAAGGATACACACTTGCTTTTCTTTAAAAAACACTACTAGACTCTACATAGCAAACTGAACTTCTGCTTTCAAATTTTCAGTTACCTAAAGATTAATTTGGAAGGGAGCAAGTACAACTGCCATGTTTACTACATTAAAATACCAACAGGAGAAAACAAAGGTTTCATGCTTAAGAATTACAGCAGAAATGTAAGAAGCCAAGCACAATTCTCTTTTTGTCATCACCAATTAAATACTTTATCTTTAAAAATAAATAAATAAAAGGATAGCATATACTGTTAGTTCTCACTTTTTACACACAGAACTTGAAATGGACATTTTTACCTGGGTTCCTCATCTTTTGGTGAGCGTTTAGGACAGTACTTCTTAACCAGATTTCTATCAAAGAAGAACAAAAAAAGATCCTGTTTTATAATCTCTTTTGAGAAGACACAGGAAACTGCAAGAACTAATTATTTCTGTTTAATGTTCTACAAACAAATCTATTCCCTCGGTCAACTTATAAGGGTCCTTTAGATAACACAAGGCTAAAATCTGTGGTATTATCAAAGTTTTACACCACTTTGACCTAGAACAATTTGCAAATATTTTACAACTTCTACTGCAGTGACTAGACATGAAATGAAGAGTTTATTTAACATCCCTTCCCACATGCAGAAGGCAGCAGCAGACAAATACAAGGCCAGTGTGTGACCACTGTGTAAAACAGACAGTGCACACTGTGCACTGTGCCATGAGCACAGAACTCCATGCCTGAAGTAAGCTTTGAGCATAGATTCATATCAAAATTCACAGTATTTCCAAATATTCAATAAGGACATGTCCAGAACAGGAGAGGCAACATGTCTTTTCAGAAAAAAGATTTTCCAGTTTGTTCTACCATCAGCATTGCAAATATCTGGATTTTAGAAACCAAGCAAACCTCTAAAAGACAATCCACAGGACCTGAACTTAACACAGTATCACAGTCCAATTTTTGAGAACATTAATATGAAACAATCTACTTATCATAGAATGCAGGTTAAAAAGAAATGGAGGAGTTAAGAGAAGATTCTAGGAGAAGAAATCTGGCATGCATGTTGTGCATCTCTCTGTAACTTCAGTTGGTACAATTATGAACTAGCTTACCAATAAAACAAGGGTGCTAATTCTGCTTTCATCTAAAATAACCTTGTACAATTTCTCAAATCCATTTATCTGGAAGTCATCTCTATGGTACAAAAGCCCACATAGTGAGATCATGTCCAGACACAAAATACACACCAGAATATGAGCAGGGAGTTGGTGTGGAAATAGTAAGCTTGATATTTTGCCTGTTTCTATACCCTCTGAGGCTACAACCAAAAAAACCCAACTATGGTAAGAAAGTCAGGTCCTTTTCATATCAATATGTACTAAGAAACAGAGTAAATACTGACTTTTTAAAAATTACCTACCTATTTTATAGTAACCTCCTTACTGAAGTTCAAGTAAGGATCTCTTCTTGCTCTCTCCATAACCCACTACCTGCTGTAACATTCTACTTGGTGGGGATTAAATGCAGACATTTTGATAGGAAAATGCATAAACATGATAGAAAAAACCAGTAATATTTACTAAGAAACTTTCCTGTGCTACATTTTCCCTTACATTTCTGCTTTGTTCCTCAGTGCTTATCAATGAATAGGAAATTCCTAAAATTCATCTTATTTTTATTCAGAAGGTGAAATGCATAACACACATACAATGCTGTAGCTAAGCAACCACGCCTGAGCCTTTTCAAGGGAAGATTTTCAGAGCTGTTAAAAATGAGAAAAATTACTTACTAAAGCCATGCAGTTTCAAATGGCAGGAGAGTAGGGGCATAAATATAGATTATTTACATACTGATTTCTGTTCTGGTTTCATTCTTTAATGCAATTGTTTACTATTTCTAGAAAGACAAAAATACAATATAATCCCTTCTCCTAAAAACAGCCAGTTTCATTAGTGAATCCCATCTACCTTTGGATCAAAGGAACACACAGGTTTGAGACACTGTGATCAGGATTTAACAGCACAAGGTACAGTAATCAAAGGCAATAAATATGAAATGACAAGCAAATGCAAATTTTAAAGATCAAAGAAAACGGCAGTATTCATGTGAACAATTACACATAGGTGGCTTTTTCAGTAAGTGAATACCAACACCTAATTAAAAACAGAGATATTAAATTTATATCTCTGAAAAAGCACAAGTTGACAAGCAGCCAGTATGAGCATGGATTTGAAGAGTGGAGCATTCTTTCAAAGAGGAGCTAGCTGACACTTCGAAGGGGGCATAACATTCTCTGCCATTTCAACCTAAATCCATGCCTATTCTCTGAATTCAGATATGGATCTGGACTAGTTTATAAGAAAACTGTACAAGCAATTGCTGATCATCAGAACAGAAACAAATCTACAAGATTAATATCTTTGCTTCTTAAGTAAAGTGCAGCTGATGACCCTTTAATCCTCTTTGGAGATAAAATTTTGATAGCTTTTATCACACTGTCTTACAGCCAGCCATTTGGAAGCAGATTTTATACAGGATTCACCACATCCAATTGTGCTGATCCTGTAATTTTATTAACTCACTTCCTGGTATAAATTGGTTTCAGGTCAACACCAGTGAGACAGGAACCTGATTTTTAAAAGAAGTACCACCTCAGTCACCTAGGCAGAAGTTTCAAATAGGACTTCGCTGATAAAAATTACTTATAGTCAGGTACATAGAACGTCTACACAAAATTTAACAGATGTGTAAAACATTGTGTTTATCAACCCAAAACTAAATTTTCCTCAGTCAACTAATACGGCACAAAGAGAAGCAACAGTATCAACATGGTACAATTTCAATTAAAGTAGCAGGTACTGTGTTATCTGCTGATACTAAATCACTATAGCATCTGTATCATATTACAAATGGGCCTCGTCACAAACTTTTTAGCTCTAGTAAGTCACTAAAATGGCAGTAAGTACTTAAAAGCATTTCCTATTTCTATGTAAAGTAATAGTTTCAATACAGTTCCAATGTCTTCAGTGACTGCACACCAGTATTATGGACTGGGCAAAAACAACAATGATTAACTGTGTTCAGTAACACCTCATCAGAAACACTGGAGCAATTAATCTTAAAAAATTGTAACCTGGACATCGAGTTTAAAAAGCTGAATATCCTTGGAACCATTAGGAAATTACATGTTTAAGCCCATGGCTACAGGACTGTAAAAAAAAAAAAAAAAAAAACAAAACCATAACCATATTTGAACAGTAATGAGCAGTGTAAAATCTTAGTTCCAATCAAAGGAAGAGAGGTTTGAGAAATGATCACGTGGTGATAATCTGTGTTCCCAGCTTTGCATTTGAGCTTATACATTTCCAAAAAATATTTCCAAGATTATGCACATAAAACTGTGGAAACTGTCTCAGTTTGACTGGACATATGCTTGTATTAATATATCACTTAAACACAACAGTATGCAGAAGGAACACAAAAAACAGATTTGACCCGAGCAACTAGGTATCTTCAGAGATCACAATGCACAATTTTAATGGGCAACAAACAGCTCAAGAACAATCATAGCTATTTGCTTTAAACCAACAATAGAGAAGCTAACCATATTCAGAAATTTTATTCCATGGCAGTTTAATCTCCAGCTGCAGGTATAACCTGTATTACTGCCTAAAGTCACAGAAAGTAGAACTCCTCTGTCTGCTCGAGTGTCATAATGCTTGAGACATCATGAAAAGGGAGTGAACCTCCAGAATTATTTTATGTGTAATGACGTGGAACAAAACAGACTTTCACCTTACCCCTTTTAAGAAACAATGCTGATGAAAAACAGCATCTGAGAATTCAATTTAAAAATTCAGTCAAGAGCCCAGTAGTTTGGCACATAGTAAATCTAATTTTTTCCAATTAAAAAATAAATTAAACAGTTATATCATTAAAATGGAATGTGTTAATGTACAATGCACCCTGCAGTATCTTTGTCCTGATTCACATCCCTGTAACTCAGTAACAGCCTCTAATAACCTTTCCAAACCTTGGAGTAACACAATACATTAGCTGAGACCTACACCACACAAAACTTTAGATTTTCCTTTAAGTTAGCTCAAACAAAATCAAATTACACTTCCTTTTTTTGTTTCACAACACATTATGTTGGAGACAAAGACAAGACAAGCTGTCCAGGGTGTTTTTTTCCCCCACAGACAATTGAGGACTCTCCAATTTTTCCTGTAATTTTTTCAGTATTAAAGAATAGTAAGGAATGACTTGTAACCTAAAACCAGCATTTGGAAAAGTTATCGCTTCTGGAATTACTTGGCAACCATGAGCTGCAACACCTGCATACAGTAAGAATACAGTGAGTTTGCTCGAACAGTTCCTCATATGCTGTACATGCATCACTTGCCATCTCCTAGAAGATCTGGAAGGGCTGTTACACCTGGGAAAGGCTCATCACCAAGTTGTGACCAAATAAAGCAAAACAAAGTTTTCAAAATGCAAGGGTATACACAAAGTGAATGTGAATTTCTGCCAGAAGACAGACTCTAATTTGTGAAAACTGTTACACAAAGTTCACTCAAGTTTTCATCCTTAGGTTTAAGTCTGTAAGAATAAGATCCATCAACAATCTCAATAGGATGTTCATGGTTCACACTGAAACCAAGACAGGAAAAAAATACCACCACACATCACTAGCTTTATCTCCTGACTAAACTTGGCTCTCCTTGGTCTCCCACCCAATACTAAGACATACAGCTACCAAGAGGTGACCACTTGCTGTACTGTTTATACACTACTAACCAAGAGCATTATTAATCTCAGTTACAAAGCTCATTATGAAAACACTCTTTTTCAGATTGCTTTCCACTACAAAAGGAAGAAATGGTGATATACTAGGAATTTCCATTAGGGATATTAATATCTATCTCATGGGCCATATGCTGCCAATATTAAAATTCACCAGAACCACAGTCCATCCCACAAGATCTCTCTCAGAACTTCCCAGAAGCAAGATGCAGGATGGCTAACTCTTCTGAAGGTGACAATTTTGCTTGATCTCAAAAACCCCTGGGTCTCATAACTCTTTTACATAATTAAAAACACTGAATGTCCTCAGGAGGAATGATGGCTGGAATCAAGTTGTTATCACAAGACAGTTCACTAGTAACAATCAAGTCTCCTCCACAGAATATACACATGCAAGAATATCAAAGAGTAGCTTCATGAACTGGTCTACTGGCAGGAAATCAGTCACCCTGTGATGCGTGTGCTGTCCAGACCCTCGTGGGAAGCAGGCAGGAAGTGCATGCATGCACTGTATTATGTGTGTGCAGCAAGACCTGTGCTTCCCAGAACTGCCATACTTACTGCACAGGGACAGCCACTCCAGCCATGTGACAGCACGGGTACTCGACACAACTCTTTCATTTTTGAAAGACACTTTGAGAAAAATCAATAGTTTTACCCAGAGTAAATTTCCTATTTTTAGTTAAATCCTGAAGCAATTAATGTGGTGTCTCATCTTGTCAGCTGTGGAATGAACCTTTAAATAAAATTAAGCAAAATGGCATTTGTTAATACTAGGAATATTAATATATAGGATAATAATTAATTAATAATAAGGAAAATATCTTGATAGAGATCTATGGAAATAAAACACGTTTCTATTTTTTAACAGACAACTGAAAACAATTCAAAACAGGGCTGCAAACTGCTGTGCATGCTTCCAACTTTTCTTCACCTCCTCAAGTTCTTCTGTACCAGCTTTGGAAAAGTGGTATTTATTTTCTTCCTTCTAAGAAAAAAATTCCTTCAGTAAAACAACGGGTTATTGCTTTAGGTGAATATATCAAAGAATTGAAAAGGATCAAAAAGAAAGGCTAAAGAAATGAAAAATGAGACGAGCAGCCCAGATAGAGAACATCCATATCCTCAGCTGTGAGCCTCATTACTGTATTAACAAGGAAGGATTTCTCAGCTCTCTATCTAGTGACAATCTGGTTTGCAAATGATGAGATGATGGAAGAAACCACAGGAGAGAAGTTGCTATCAGTTTCAATCTGACAAGGGTAGGCAGCAGCTTCAGTTGAACCCCCAAACGAATTCAAGACAGTAAAAATGAGAGTGAAGGCAAAGATGGCAGTGAGGGCCAAGCAGTGTCTTACTTTAAATTTTGTTCTTCAAGCACTGAGCGCACTGTTGGTAAAAATCAACCTACTTCATGCTGAAGAAATAACTTTATTCTGAAGCAGCCATTTCATGGCTGCTACTCTCTTTGTATGATCCCTGAAGGGAAATTCCTATTGGACCTAAAAGATGTTTCACTTGGCAGCCACAGAACAGAGTTAAGACAAAGGGTGGCTGGGTTAGTCTCACCCAAAGGGACAAGACCTGCTATGGACAGGGTGTGCTTCAAGGACAGGAAGGTCTTGTTGTTTTCTCAAGTTCTACTCAACTATTTCAATCAGATTTCTTAACACAATGCAGTGCAGCTCTTGCCAGTTCAACATGAGAAATTAATTAGTAACAGAGGCACGCACACACACTCACTCAACTGTAGATATAGATAACACACTTTACAGCAAACATGCTGATAGTCAGTGCAAAAAATCACTATGGATTCCTAGTTTGGAATCTTTAATTTTAAGCCTTAAAGTTCAAAGACCTGAAGGGTGGGTGGGAGAGAAGAGTGGGAGAAAAGGCAAAAAACAAGAAAGCAAGTGCACACCCAAAGATAATTTTCTGTTTTGGACTGGTCTGTCGTGAAAACAACTAGTGATGTAATTCACTCTGTAAATGAAAAACAGTCATTAATCACGACATTCCATACTTGCTCACCAAGTGATACAGTGGTTTTAAGTAACTTTCAAGATCCTCTTGCAAATAAAAAAAAAAACCTTACCTCAGTTGTTTTGCATAGTTTTGCTCAATTTCTATCCTTTCTTTCACAAATTTGGCGTATTTCTCCAAGAAGTCAATGCCCCACTGTGTATGCTTGTCCAAGTTATCAAACTGATCCTTTAAAAACAAAAGGAAACAAAATTACCCAGAATTAGTTAAGAATCACAGCAGCACCAGATTTACACATCATTTATTTATAAGCTGTGCTCTAAGGGAATGCTTGCTACTTGGGTAGAAGTCATTCAAGTTATAGACCAGTCAAATGTGTATATAAATGTATCAGCCATATACCAGAACAGCAGGTTTCACATGCAAGATCAACCTTTTTTTGTAAAAAACAGCTCTAAATATTTATATGTTAAGCTGTAAAGCAGTCTTTCATCACTTTCACAATGCAAATCTGTCTTTCTTTCCTCCCAAAAGCCTTCATTTCAAAAGTGAATCTCTTCCACCAAGGTAACAGACAGAACCAAAGATAAGTAAGAGACAGCTCACAGAAGAGATGCCTGGCATCTTCATCAGCTTTGAAACACAAGAAATTATAATTTCCTTGGATACAAAAAATTACTTTCACTCTTAGGATTACCTACTGAAATAAAAATAACAAATTTTAGCAGCATGACTTAACTGGGTGTAGTCTGCATATCAAAAATATTTATTAAATCAGAACTATATACACAGCCCATGACCAGCTCTAACAGGAAAGTCCAAAGAAAGCAAACCTGTCCTTAGTAATCAAGACAGTTATAGCAAAGTAAAAGCACAAAACAAAAAGAAGAAACAGTAAAAAATAAACTACATTTAAAAAAAAAAAAAAAGTTGGGGAATTTTTAATACATTAAACCATCTTCAAAACCAATCTTTCACTGCACTCTGTACTGATCAACAGGTGGAGGATATACTAATTAGGGTAAGTTGAGAAGTCAAAAAGCAAGTGGAGATATGGGGTTTAAGAATTAGGCAGGAGAAAACAAAGGTACAAAATACCTAGCAAACATTTTCAGTCTAACATTTACTTGCATTTTATGCTGCAATAAGTGAAAAAAATTCAAGGATTTTCAGCTTACAGCAGCATTTAAAATTAGCAGTTATTTAGTAATCCAAAAAGACAAGTAACTGGAACATCAAAGCTTGTGACCTGTAGAGGCTGAATCCAAATACATTTCATAGTAAACTTAATAAAAAGCAGAAAAATAAAAAAGCTAAGGAAGCAATTAAGTTCAAAGTTTAACTAACACAAAAAATGCTCTGAAGGCTGTTTATCAGAGGGTATCGCTTGCAGACTCAGTAGCTTGCCTGAACCTAATGAATGATGTAGGCTTCTAGCATTAGCAATTTAAGTTCAATTTCAACAAGCAGCAGGATGATCTACAGCTAAATCAAAAATGCTATAAAATGTTGCAAGGCCTAAGACTCAAGGAACATGCATTCACTTAAAGAGATACCAGGTGAACACAACTATAGAACCAAGGAAAATAGAAATAACGTAACAAGATTCAGGTTGCTCTCAAATGTTGCCTTACAGGTCCCAGTATCCTGCAGCAGGGACTAACAACCACAGCCATTAGTGCCTGAACACTTCAGCCCAATGGCATGCAAGTACTGCCACCCAAAAGGATCCCTCCTGTTCTCTCCACCCAAATCACAACCACTTTTCCTGATGTTTCACCACAGAACCACAGACACAGCCGAGAGATGGGAAAGGGACCGAAGACAAGATTTCAATGTATTTGGGAAACTATGGCCTGTATCTAACATTATTCTGATATGTGCTCTTTGCACCAACTGGACATTTCCACTCAAAATATATCAAATAAAGTGACATTTCTGCTGCTGCTTTTAGAGAAGCTGCACATGCATTGTTTGAGTGTGGGAATAGGGAGACAATTACCAGGCTGTGGCGTCAAACCACATTTGCAAATATGCATACAAATACATCAACCTCAAGAAGCCTTTCTTTTTTATCCTCTGCTCATTTGTGCAATTACTCTTACAAAATTAACCTAGCATCCAAAAGTAGCCTGTAAAAGATGCTTTTGGCATGAAGTCAATACCTAATACCATTAAAAAGAACTGACTTCCTTCAGCACACAGCAGAACAAAGCCTTTGCTGTCCTACTTAAGCTCTTTAGACCACAAAGCTCTCATTTGCTGCTAAGGTTTAATTAGCATTAGGGAACACCAAATTACTTATGTTTCCAAACATGCAACCAGAGACAGTTGCTTTCCAAATATTTTTTGAAACAAAAAAGGACTCCACTGCTCAAACTTCTTTCAAGATCTGCTATTAATATGAAAATTACGTTTAACAATTTATCATGCTTTACTACAAGGATTTCATCACTAGTCACATGACAAAAATTTCTTATTCCTCTTCTTCATCTGATTCTAGAAACATGAACAGTACATTCTGTGCAAAGACAGCTTTGTCGGATTATCCCACAAGCTTCACAAGTTTTCAAATTCTCTATAAACAATAAACCAGTGAATAAAAGCCGGCAGACACAAGAATCATCTTACACTGTTCTGTAAAACCACTGAGATAATGAGCAAAAGATAAAGGCAACATCAATGAATAAGCAAAAAGGACCAGCCTTTTCAGAAGGGCTTCCAGAGGGGAGTCACAAATTCCCTCATTTATTTTCAATCTCTCTCCTGAAGCTCACATTTGAGCTCTGGGCCTCGATTAAGCCAGAAGTTTCCTTTTTGTACCAGTAAACAGCAAATCTTCCAGACCACTACAAAGGAAATCAAACTAATGCACCAAGATATAAGTGATGTCTTCAGTGGAAAAAAACAATGGTCAAAAATCAGACAATGCTGTACAGACAAGTAAACAGAACAAATAGTTCCAACAAAATTTAGGTCTATAATTTAAAATAAATATATCAGTGTATTAATCTGGCTAGCTCCTTTATAAGAGATATGAAAACTGCATTAATTAGAGATCAGCAAAAGGTTATTTAAAAAAAAAATCACATCCTACAATATCTGTCTATCTACGCCTTGATAAGAAGTATGTTCTCAACAATATTTCCAATCAAATATATATTGCTGCTTGTCTAGTAACTGCCCACACTCCTGGGCAGCTGAGCAGACAATTTTTGTAAAGAACTTTATTAAGACTGCAGCTGACTATTATTAAAGTGCTTAAGGTCAGCAGTGGATGGTGGCCCTACACAGAAATCGCCCACTCAAATGCAGAATGTAGTCTAAAATGTGTCCATTACAAACAAACAAATCTGACACTTGACAAGAAGTTTGTAGTAGGTCAAAAGAGACTATTCAAAAACAAATGTCACCTACCTAAATTCTACTTCCAGATTATTTACTGGAACCCAGATAAATGTTATAAACGCTCCAGGTCTGCAGTTCTAAACTTATCATGTGTTTGCAGACACCAAGAGGCTTTACAAAAACAGCAGCTGAAGCATCAAAGCCAAGAGAAAAACTGACTCAAACCTGCACTCTAGACAAAACACTCTCCTGGGTTAAACTTGAGATCTGCTCTCCTCCTCTTACCAACACTTGCTTTTTCTCCAAACAAGCCTCAAGAACCAATAAAAATAAAAGCATGGGAGACCTCTTCAGAGGGATGAGCACAAATACTGGACGTTTAGTCTTCCTAAAGCTACCAGTCCAGACACTGGACTAGAGTGGGAGTTTCAAATAAAAGGCATTGAACAAGATGGAGATTTTTAAGGGGATGTTCCCAGCTTTCATCAATTTCACAAGGCAACTCTACTTGCATTTAAAGCTAGGATTGTGGTAAAAAAAAATCCTCCTGTTTCACTAATTTATTCCTTTACAATATGTAAACTAGCTAACTGCATTAACACAAATTGCCTTCAAATTAGTTTCCCATTTCACTGATTTCCAGACAACACAGCTGAAAGTTTTAAGAATCGCATTAAACATTGAAGTACATTGACTTGCAAGTTTCAGAAACCTATCTCAATTAATTACATCTGCAATAGCTACTTAATAAAACATTTTATTTGAAATGTGGATACTTTGCATTAATTATTCTACCATCATTTTATTCCCTATTGACTCAATTGAACATCATTACTTCCATACTTCTGTCTGGCCACAATTTTAGTCTGCAGTTACTAAGTGATCTTATTTGCACTTTTGAAGCACTGGCTCAAGATGAGGCTTTTTTTCCCAATTCTTTGTTCTCCAGGCAGCACAGCCAGTTTAAACTTCCAAGTCAGTGAGTGGAAGATTAAAAACTCAATCCTATCTTTTGCTCTCTAAATTCCTAACACTCAATGCAGAGTTCAGAGCATGGAAAAGCAGCAATCAGGTCTTGGTTCGGGGAACACAAAAAAATTCAAAACACTTGGCATCCAAAAAGCCCCAGTGCATTTATGGATATAAATATATGGATATATATGGATATAAATGCTATATTTTATCATCACCTTATGAATAGCTATGACTTACTTAACCACACAACAACAAGTCCACAGAAAGCCAAGTGAGAAAATATGGGTGATTAGATAACTTAATACTAATCTTAGCAGTTCTTGTTTACTCAATTAATGCCCATGAGGGTTTATCAAATGAACCTGAATTATGGATAAATTTAAATGATAGGTTAAATTCTGCATAATGTCTTTTCTTTCCTGCATGAGCAACACTGCAGAAGAAAAAAAGACTGCTTCATAACACCCAACTCTATTCCAAGAAGTTAAATACTTTAAGTTACAAAACATTATAAAGAGACTATTAACATATTAAGATTTTATAAAACTCTTATTAAATAGCTGAATTATGAAACATTATGCAACTTGGTTTCTATTTTTAGATAATGGTAAAGGCCTTCAAATGATTCACTGTTTTACTTGGAAGTATCTTCAAGTAAATTTCTTTATTTCAAAAAACAAAACAAAATGCAAAAAATCTTGCAGTGTTTGTACAAAGAACTACCTGATGCGCTACATTAACAGTGACGGGAACCATAACCATCCACTTATATATTAATGAGAAGTTACCAGTATAATATACTATACTTTTCCTATTTGTCTTCAGGACAAGTTAATTATAAAATTGTATTTTAATTAGAGCATGTTACACTCATCTACTTCTGACAATACATTTCAGTTTCTCTTTGTGGATACCTCTTCACTGTCTGTTTTTGGTTTCTACTTTTGTCTCTATCTTTATGCATTCCTGCATCCTTTTCTATCTTAGGATAATAGCTCTTTTATTTTACTGTCTGAACTGATTATCATTTCTCTGTATTCCTGCCTGTTTGTTTTCATAATTATCAATTTGGTTTGGTCTTTCTTCCTTCCTTCCAACTGCAATGTGCTTCTTCCTAACAGGCAGACAAAAGCTGCCTCCAGTACTTTATCTTTTCAAAACACCCTATTAGCTTCACCTTTAAAAACTAATAAAGAGCTGTTTTCATATCAGGAACAAAAAAAAAAAAAAAGCATTTTGCTTTTCTGCTTTCTATGAGTTCTGGATTGTAGCTCCAGACTAATCTGTAAATTATACCTCATTCCTCTCTGAAAACAATCTAGGTATTACAGTTAAGAGAGAGGAAAAAATGTGCTGTGAGCAAACTTAAAGGCTAAGTATTTTACAGACTAAAAGATTAATATCAATTAGAAGTTCAGGGCAGCAACATCAAAAGCCATAGTGACACTGGAAATAAAACAGAGGCACTCAGATTAAGATGAGAAAAAAGTTACATGTTCATAACATACATTAAACAGTACTTCATATTTTAATTTCATATCAAAATGGAAGTTCACTATAGATTGTACAGGCATGTGTAAAGGATACTATGAAGAAAATCTGCTTGTCTTTTTGAGACATGAAAAGAAGAAAAATACCTAAACAGAATTTCTGAAGAGTTTATAGGTTGACCTTCAGGATATGGAGTTACTCTGCTTGCAAAAATTAAGACACTGGTATTAGCAGTACACTATGTTGTAGCTTGAAAATATTTAAGAGAGAAACTCTGCTAGAAATTCACAGTGTTTAATATGCAAAAGGAAAACACTAGGAATTTTAAAAATCACTTTTAGCTGGACAAAAGAGTACTTTTCTCTGAGGAATAAAGAATTAATAAATTCATAGTATCAACACAGTATGAAAAATCTATTTGCCTGTTAAGCTTTAGCATATAATCTTAAAAAGTAGTATCACTTCCAACTTTAATTTTAAAAAGTCAATTTCTACTATTAGAGAAACATTTGCATGATAAAGTGAGCAAAAACGCTCAAAAAAAGTACTGAACCACTGGAGATCCAGCCATGCTGGAAGATAATGTATACAGCAAGTCAGCTTTCTAAAGCCAAGCCAAAAATGGAGAGCTGCAATTGAGGAAGAGAATGACAAAGACTGGTTTTGTCCATAAAGATGTTCCCAGACCAGCAGCAAACGAACTGCTCTGGAAACTCTAAATGAAAGTCAGGTCTGGCAGGAGGGGATGTCTTGCTTGAGACCTAACAACTTCCCAGATGTGACACATTTAGTTTCCAGGAAAGAGCAGGAATTTGCCACAGACAGAATATTGTGGAAACATTTGTGACCGCTTTTGAAATGAGCAGCCATAATTACAAAAGAATCAAGTTCTGCTTCTAGAGATTTGCAGATCAGCTGAACATTGGAGATTACAGCTGTGCTCCCCAGTTCACCCATGCCACTGAATGGATCAGTTGGACTAATCATTGGACTTTACCAGCAATAGTTTCCTACCAGCAGAGCAAACTGATTGAAAAAGTTCATAGCTGGGACACTGAACACCAATGTTAAGAGGAAAAGAACACACTGCAGCACAGGGTATCTCACCAACCACTCCTATTTGTCCTGTTAATGAATAATCTCCAGAATTCTTCAGTGAACAGACGGTCACATTCATAAGAACCAGATCAGCGTATTTACCTCACTGCATCATGATGCAAACTTAAGTAAGGAAAATGTCACTTCACAGTAGTACTACAGGTCTGCTCTCTTTTTCACATCATGCTTATTCATGAACAGGTTCTTCACTGTGGGGGTGTATCAGCTATAACACCTTCACCCACAAGCAAGGAAGGAGGCAAGTACTGTGTCCCAAGCAGTCAGAATGGACTCCCTTACCACCATCACTTGAGAAAAATACATACACACACTTATATGAAGTATCACTAGAACACAAGCATACATAAAATATAGACCAGGAAATCCCACTTTGCAAACAGGATCAGAACCCACTCACTTAGTTTTCAAACATCCCCTTAATTTCATTCAACTTTTAATTAGAAATTCTTTTAATGAAACTTAGCCAGACTTTTTTCACATGTGTTCTTAATAGAGACTGTTAGAATATTTGAGTCTTATGTGCATTTGAACCAAAGCTTCATTCTGAAACACATTCTATTTTAACTTTAATTCCCACACTAACTTAAAACAGACCGTTTTCTGTTCATCTCCATCCAAGACAATAGCAGATCACAAACCATATATTTTCAAGCATTATTGGATTAAAATAGTTGCCATCTTAACACAGGGGCAGTATTACACTTGCCTCGTATATACAAAAGATATAATTATGTCCATTCCCCTAAACACCAAGAAATCTTATTTTCACCATAGCCAAGCCAAAAAAACAGGCATTTCCTGAGTCTTCTGGGAATAGCTGAAGGTTGTTAATAAACTGACTGAAGCCTAAGTACATTTTAGTCCTAGTTATGTCACTTGAAAGAGGAGACAGGAAGACTATGTTTAACCCTAAAAGAAGTAAGTGCGATACCATGCATCACAGTAAAAAAAATGCTACTACTGTTTGTACAATGTTTAAAGATATTGTTGCTCATTGTGAGAAATGTCTGGAGAAAATCCCATCTTTTCCAGTAACACTATGTATCAATGAAGCAGCAGAATACTGAATTTGCTGTATGACCAACAGCCATGTGAGGCCTCATGTGAAACAGAAGTTCTGTGCAAAACCAGCACATTTACTGCATAATTAATGGTAGCCTACAGAAAATCTGCAAGAACAAATTATCTGGCTTTGAAAACACTGATGCAATACTTTAATTTTAGAAAAATTGTATGATTGTAAGTAATCATTTAGTTCTTCAGTTGCAAAATATTATTACGTGACTTGACACTACATCCAAGGTGAATGTTTTAGTGTATGACTAAAGAATCCTTGCTGAAACTACTGAAACCTTTCAAAACTTTTAAATGCCTCTCCACCAACTACAGATACTTCCACAATATTATTAAAAATGCATCCACAGGAGACTGATGGAGCAAGCAACTCTGACACTCCCCAGTTCTTGCACATGTGACAATCTATTTCTGCATTCTGGAGGATCTGTTTTTTCAAAACTTGTAGAAACAAGAAAAGAATCTCACCTACTGATAACTTCTTCAGGGAAGAGTTAAATTCCTGCTCTGGCCAGTCTGTCATAGCATCCAACAAGCAGAGTATGCACTGGTTTTTTTCCTCTCCATGCACTAAGGGAGTGAACAGTGTGCCCAAGACAAGAAGAGAGTAGTCTCGATGTTACAAAGCGAGGCAATAGGGGAAAGATAGAAGGTTGGCACATTATTACAGAATATTACAGAATATTACAGAACACCTAGATGCCCTACATCACAAATTCAGAAAACAAGGTCCACCAGCTCTGCATGTGTACATACAACTCTGTATAAATTGTATTACAACATGTCCAGCTGCAATACCATGAGACTCAGCTTCAGTGAGTTTTACTGCACTGAAATGTGACATTAAAAATAACTTAGTTTGCATATTACTAAGAGGCTATTCTATAAATTTCGGTACAGTTTAGAACTGTAACACAGTCACACCTCTGAACTTCTCAAAAATCCAAGATGCCTGATACAAATTTAAAACAAGGAAGTACTTTCTGCCAGATGGGGGAGGAGAAAAAGAAGGGAGAGCTGCAACTTCCCTCTCATCCAAATATCACTTCCTTGTATTTATCTGCTCAGCTATTAAGTACACTGTAGGATACAATTTTCAACTGACTTAAAAATTATAAACTATTTAACAAGTATGATGGAGAAATCCCAGGCAAACAACTGAATTTAGTGTGTGTCATACTGAAAAGATGCATTTTTAGGCTTTATCTCAATAGAACAGTCAGAAAGAAAAGAAGCTATCTAGTATGAGTTGAATAATATTGTTTATGATTCTGACAACTAGGACAAATACAGGGTAAAAATATCTATACAGAATCCAGGCACTGAATATCATCAGTAGAACTTCATTTCAACATAGAGAGCAAGGTATATCCATGGTATATTCCTTAAAACTTTCCTCATATGTATTTAATGAAGGTGTACATTATTTAGAATCTTAAATTCCTGTCAACAGTTTCCTAAAAAATGCATTTCATTACACTATTTCTACACAGCAACTGAAGTGAACAATGAATTCATAAAATAAAACTTACAGCACACGAATATAACAAAATATAACATATCCTGCTCTTAACTTCTAGTTAGTTTCTCACAATAGGTGTAATTACAATACCCAGTAAACCTATAAGAACTTGGTACAGGAATGCTTATAACATGAATTTTTTAGCTCTAAGCAGAGACCCAGACAAAACCTCTTCATTCTGCATAGCTCTGATGAACTCTCTCAACTACTCTTCTATATGTAGGAAGCTAGAGTGAATGCAGCTGGAATATGAGAAGGTATTTCCTAGTGTTATTTTTAGCTCCCATCAGACAGACTTAAGACAAAGGCATAAACCTTACATTTGTTGCTACTGATATTCAAAAGATACAACTACACCTACATAGCTTGTAAACAAATATTTGCTCTTCTGAAACACTCAGAGCAAGATACCTATACAGAGGTATTTTGATCAGCCCTTCAATTTTATTGAATTAAATCATTAGCCTTTTATGGTGTAGGATGGGCTGCACATACTAACAGAGTTAATCACCACGGACTGTTCTGAGCACACTCCCCACTAAAAGGGAGCAGAAACTGTTCAGTACTTCAGAAAACCAGAGATCACAGGACCAGTTACATAAATAGTTACGGAACTGGAAGGCTGTTAACTGATTTGCCATATGCTGTTTGTTTTGTCAACCCAATGAACAAGAAGATTTTTCTGTAACAAGTCCTACCGTAAAGTGAACTTCCATTTCCAGTATCACCTGTGAATACACTTCAGTATTTAAGAGAAAGGCTAGATAAGCCACATCTTTTTCACAGATATCTTGCTAATGACAGTAAATACTTTTCAATATTGACTATAAAACCAGATCCATACACTTAATAAGAAATTAACGTGGCAGTAAATTAGAGCCTGCATCTATTCTTTGGAACATTATTTCAGACACAGATAAATACCCTGACAGAAAACAAACCGAACATACACACAAACCCCCAAAACAACAAAACAACACCCAAATACAAAAACCCAAAACAAAATGAAAACCAACACCATTCCCCACGTCCTTTATTTGCAATGGAATCTACTGTACTCATTGTTTTTGAGGCAAAATTTGTAGTAACATTAACATAACTGAATAAAGAATTTAAACTAAAACCAGATGTTATTACTGGCACCTTCAAAACAGTGGAATTTTTCAAGATTTTGTGATTCAGATAACATTAAAATGTAATGCAACTGTGCCATGTATCAGTTTCTCTCAGTTTTTAAGCTATGACCCTAGAAATACACAGAAAAGTCCTCCTATATTTCAGCCTTCAGAATCATAACCTGCATTGTAAGAGTAACATTATTCATAAAACATTTATTTCTAGTAGAAATGTACTTCCTCTGATAAATCAAATTGTACAAAAACACACACTGTTTCCCTGGGTTAACAAGGTATTTTTCCTTAAGTTACAAAGGGAACAAGAAGGGTGATGTAATCTAATCATAACCATAGGCACTTCCATTAAAAATTATAGTTTCAAACAGATAAAACAATCCTATTACAGCATATTTGGACACTGAAGTCACATACACAAAAGCTGAGTACAAACTACAGTGCTCTGAAAACCCACACTTTTGAATTGTCATAGCCAGGTTCCTCATTCTTTCCAAAACATGTACAAAGTCCAGACTCATAACAGCTTATTTTTCATACTGTTTCTGTGATCCAGCATATTAAAAAGACAGTGGGGTCCATAAATACATTCTGCACCACTTCAGGAGCTCCATACTGAAAGCAAGCAAATTTACAGCATTATCAGTGCTAGTACTTCTGAAGCAAGATGAATAGTACCCACATTCAGGACAGAAATGAACATGAACGATGGGGTCACAATGGTAATAGTGACACCAGATCACATCGATTTCTTTTTGAGAGTCAAATTAACAGTCAATGTAGAAATTAAAAGGTACTTCATCAGAAGCCTACCTTCTTCTATAACTTCCTTCCTGACTAAACATAGAAGGGTATTCACTCTAAAATCCAGTGGAGATCTGAATGGTACAGATGGACAAGCACCAAATCTCAGTACTTTCTATCCCTGACTGGACTTTGAGGTTCAAAACTGGACCCAGTATTTTCAGTTTATTTCTCAGTGACCTGCAGGAAGGGGCAGTTGCCTCCTGGCATCAAAGCTGGCAGGAGAGGCCAATCCTCAGGGCTGTGCAGCCCTTCAGAAGGGCCTCCACAGCTGCAAGAAGGGCAGGGAAGAACCACCTGGATTTTACAGAGGCAAATGCAGGGTCCTGCTCCTGGGCAGCAATAACCCCAGGCAGCAGCACAGGCTGGGCTGAGCTGTTGGAGAGCAGCTCTGCAGAGGGACCTGGGGCTCCTGGGGCAATGGGCAGACACTGATGCACAGAAGTTCCACCTGAACACGAGGAAGGACCTCTTCACTGGTAGGGTGACTGAGCACTGGAACAGACTGACCAGAGGGTGTGGAGAGTCTCTCACTGGAAATATTCCAGAACTGTAACAATGCAATCCTGGGCAGTGTGCTCTGGAATGACCCTGCCTGAGCAGGGAGGTTGGACTGGATGACCCACTGTGGTCCCTTCCAACCTTACCCATTCCATGACTCAGTGACTGAAACAGAAGCATCTTTGCCAGTCTCCCCCTCTCATGATTTCTCAGGAATTTTAATTCTTCTAGCCTACTTTTTTTCAACTCTTGTTCATCCATACTTCCCTTTTAATTCCTTCTTTAAGCCTCTTTTGCACTGCTTACCCTTCTGACATAACTTCACTGTTTACTCCAAAAGCAGATACTGAGAAAATTCTTCCTGCCTTAATAAAGAAATACTGTGGGAACCCAATTTAACAGCAGCATTTTAAACACTGTGTTAATTCTATACTCCGTGCCAAGCATCTTGTTCCACTGATCACGGACACAGAAAAACTACTACTGTAAAAAATAATTACTAGGTTTCTTTCCTAATGGCCTTTCAGTATTACCAAATCAGAAATAATAAAGAGCAAAACTGTGAAAAAGTGCTCAATGATACACCGCAGATGTAGTTCAAAATTCAACTGCAGCAAATTACTACAGTAATTTACTACAAATTCATTATGTAGAATCATAGAATGGCTTGTTCCAAAGCCCCTGCATAGGCAGGGATAGCTCCCACTAGACCGGGTCACTCAGGCTGGCTCAGCCAGCCTGGCCTTGCATCCAGACTTTTGTACTTGAACTTTCCTTTTAAAAACCTGTTCTACCCAAAGAATCCTGTGAAACTTAACACCCATTATTGCCTACTGACCTGGAGGTAGAGAAAAGAGGAGGCAGTCTTTTGTCACCTAGAGATAGAACCTCTCCTGGTTTTTATGTCATTGCTACACCACATTCATTATGTTCCTTATGGCAAACCTAATTATCTGCAATTTCATTCTTCAACATGAAGTGCTACTAACATCTTTACTAAGCACTCATTTCACTAAGTCTGCATGGAATCAAAATAGCAAAATATTAACCAACAAGGGATATATCTCTGTGAATAACCAATGGTCTAGAAACTGACAAAGAAACACTAAAGAAATTCTGAAACAGCCTCAAATATTGAATAAAATATGACACAATGAGAAAACCAAAACTCATTTCTTTCATACTGAATAAAACTGTTATATCTTTTATTACACTGACTATAAAACTGAAACCATCTAATTGCACATGGGAGTTTCAACTTTGCTTTTAACATTGCTAGCTTGATTAAAAAACACTGAAAATTGATGTTTCATATCTGGGGAGCCTTCACATTACATATCTTAGCAAAAACATTTAAAAATCAGTGATTTAAGCATGCCAACTTGTAATCAAAAACACACTATGACTCTGTGGTAGAAAAAATGAAAGCAAATGCCTTTTCCCCAAGTATCTCTTTATTTAGTTTTTATCTCGATACGAATCATTGTGTAAAACCATGCATATCTTTTAGAAAGAAAATTAATAAATTAAATGTAATTAACTTAATTAATCTGTAACAGTATTCTGGATTCAGTGCATCTTTAGCATATAATGAAAAATTAAAGACAACAGTCAACTACTTTTTTTCTGAAGAAAACTATTTGGAAAGGAAACTACTTGATACTACTGTCCCCATTAGCCTCAGAGAAATACTAAATATTTAAAACATTCAAAAGATCATTTATCGAAATATATTTGACTAAATTTTGAGTGTTCTTCTTATGGTATCACACCATATCACAAAACAGTCACAGACAGCTTAAAATGTTAAGAATATGCAAAATTATTACACTTTTATGGGAGCAGAACACACACACATTTAAAAAAACCACATGGTTAATTGTGAAAACAATATTTGTTTTCATATCATAAAAAAGCATTAAATAAATATTTTAACAATAAACTGAAATACATTAAGTATTTTGCACCAAGATTAAGTGTATCCACTACCCAGTTACAAAGCAAAACAGTAAACTGAAACAAAAGCAGCAAAACTGGATAAAGTAAAAGTTGAGAATATATTATCTTAATTTGTCAGCAGTACCCTGAAACAGCACTTGAGCCATTACATTCTGGAGAGACTATACAATACACTTACCACAACATCTGTACAGTCAATCACCTCTGATTTCTGAATCTATCTTTTTACAACTCTAAGGTATAAACTAGTAATAGCTTTTCACAATAAACAGGTGTAATAGGTAAAGAACAATAACAAAAAAAGTAGATTCCCAGAAACTACAGCAGAAAACTGAGTATTAATTAAACTGGGCCACAACATCAATAAATACACCACTAGTAGGCAAATACTGACATGAAATCAGACACATAAAACTGTGGAGAAAATACTGAATAAAAGTGTTTTTCCAAGATGTAACTTAGGATGCTTAATATTAATGTAGGGCAACCTACACCAAATATAATTCAAATAAACTATTTGCAGCTGAAACAGTAAGCAGTTCCTAGCCAGATGAATGAAATTGGTTAAGAAATAATACTTTTTGTGCCATCTGGTATTGAACACAATTTTACTGGAAATGTATTTTAATATACTGTCCTTAAAGCCAAAAGATTGTGCTTAAATGAGCAGTTTATGAGATTATCTAAAACATATTTGCCATTGTTTCCACTCAAAAAAGTTAAAGCTATGACAGCAACTGAAAAGGATTCCTCAAATGGAAATGTCAATTATGAAAGCCTTCTGAAACATCAACATGAAAGCCTTCAGCAACACCTCTACAGATAGCTGCAGATGTTTTATACCATGTTATAGAGATGATAAACACAGATCATACAAAGCCCAGAAGAAAACTGCACACATCAGAAAGCATGTTGTACCTCAGAAGACGGCCTTACAAATAATTTTGTGTAACTCTTCTTTGTTAACTTGCCATCCTCTTTATCCATCTCTTTTCCTCATAAAATAGAACTTAATACTAAGCAGAATACAGAAGCTAATGCTGTTGAAGCAACTGAACGAATTGTAAAACCAAAGAAAAGAAAGATGATGAATAAAAATAACATAAGATAGTCAAAACAAACTAAAAATGAAGCAAGTAAATTGTTAGGAACTTCTAGCAAATTAAGAACAGAAGAAACTGTTCTCAGAACAAAGACAAGCAGAATCTGATGGTTAAAAAAAAAAAAAAAGAAAAGAAAAAAGAAGCTTTTTAGGATGTTAGGGTGCCATTTCCTGCTATAAACTTTAAACTTACTAGTGGATTAGCATTAGTGGCAGAGACTTTCCCTTATCGAAAGATAAAGGATCCAACTACAAGCCAGGTCTCAAACCCCTTTACTACTGCAGGAATACACAGATTATTAGATATATTTTTCAAGCGCTCTTATCAGCTTTTTGCAAAATACTACTGTAGCTTCAACTACATACTGTGCTACTTTGAGATAATTTAAATCAAGTGAAAATAAATGAAAAATCTGCAAAGTGCTCTTGAAGAAATGCTCTAAAATTGACCACCTTCCTTAAAAACAAAAACCCCTTTAAAACACATGAAACATTGTTTTATATTGATTAAGAAAGGACAGGAAGAACCAACATCATGAAAGCTATGCTGTCCTTGTAACAGAGTAACTGGGAACAGTCCTGAAAGGATAACAGGCAACATCCAAATAACTGTTAGATTAACCAGTGAGATATGGGAGCATGATCTTCTACCCACAAATGAACACAAGTCAGCAAAAAAAATCAAACCTCTTTTCCAATGACATAACGAAGAAAAGCAGTCAGGAAAGCCACAAGCTTCAGGTTTGACTTAAGTCTGATTATGCCTGCATGATTAGAAGTTGAAATGCTAAGTACAAAGTACTACAAGTAGTCTATCAAGATCATAAGAAACATTTACATATAAGGTCTTGAAATTCACATTTCCCAGCATCCAGTGTACAAAAACTAACAGCAGTATTCCCACCTAATATCTGCATAAAGGTCTGTAGAAACTCTCCTTTCAGAATTCAAACTCAAGGTTGAAACTTAAGACTGGAGCACTGATATTCCATGGTACCTCATTATTGTAAAAAGCATGAATCCTGGCCATTCAGCACAACCACCTTAAAACAATTACATGCTTTCTCAAAAATTGCAAGGGATTTTATAAAAATGATGTAAAAATGTATTCATTATACAGCCCACAATTACAGCCTTGAGTTAAAGCAGACAGATCATGGAAAAACATTTTATCTAAGAATCACTAAGCAAATACCACTGGCATCTCATCTCTAAGACTATTTTAACTCTTTTAAGAAAATTATTTCAGTTCAACTATTGAAATTTCAATGAAACTGAATGACAACCCCGCGGAAGCAAAATAATTGGAAGTGTCTGAGTGCTAAGACATCCAAGCAGGAAGAGTAGGCAGCACACTCTGCCTAAACAGGATTTGTTTGTACCTATTACAGTTTTAATACACAGAGCCAATCCCTGGTTTCACAAAACTCCTATTCCAATCCACTAAGCAGATGCTTCTTCCAGCAAAAACTTCTTGTTGCTCTCAACTACTCCTACTGAGGTACTTCACTGCTTCTCTCTCAGGGAAGTAGAACATAAACCTGGAACTTGGGGAAATCCATTCAGATCTCTCAAGTGCTAGGTTAGCACAGGAGGAATTGGAATGCTGTTCCTGGAAAGATGTTAATTATCCTTCCTAACACCAATACCAAAGTGAACACACTTCTTAAAAAGCCATTTTGGAAAGAAGTTACCCTTGTTATTAGAGAGAGAGGTCTTAATATTAACAAGGTCTCAAACTCAGGGAGATAAATCAAAAGGTCTAATTTATGTGATTGCAAAACTTCAGCAGAAATAACACAAAAGACCTCACAGCTTTTACAAAACAATGAAGCAATCAAGATAAACCAAAACAAATAACCCACAACTCCTGTTTCCTCAGTCTCAACCTAAACACTTAATCAGACCACCATACTTCTTGCTGCACAAGTAAATATTTGAGTATCATGCAGAGCCAGGATACTTTACAAAATTGCTCAGCTTGCCTCACATGGTGACATTTGTATTCAAGTTTCTTAGAACTGTACAGTCTCCATTCCCCTCACATTATTACAATGTAGAAAAATCCCAAGCACTTGGATTTTCCTGATAAGTTACTACTTACTTTCAAGAAATTAATTTTTCCTCTTTAAACATGCCATCTTCTTAGAAATGAAACCTAACCAGATAGTCCAGTCTGGTTTTCATCATTTTATTACAACATGCTGGAGGACTTTTCAAGACAAGTTCATCCTATTCTTGCCTTCCTCCAAACAAATCTGTAACACCTTGACCATATCGCACAGATCTCAAATGTCATCATCTGTAGTTTAGCCAATAAAAACCACAGTTACTGAGCTAAAGCCTTTAATTAAATAAATTATAAATACTCTGAAAGTAAAATTTTCACCATTCATAAATCCAAGTACATATCCTCATTCTTCTAACTCACAGTTTGTAGTAGTCAAAACTCATAAGGCTGAAAAAAGAGCAATTAAATTAAAGAAAATAACATCAGTAATTGCTGCTGATTTAAGTAATGTTGTGCATCAACTACAAACAACAGATATTACTAGTTTGCAAATATTCCCTTTCTCAAAAACAAAAAACAGCCTTGAAAATGTCCTGGTAATACAGTATTTAGTCTCAAGCACAATAATGAGTTTCACTGATCCTGTGAGATCTTTGCTCATAAAATGAACAAGTATTGGCAAAATTAAATATGTAAATGAGTACCTGCACTATTAGGGTCTAAATAAAGTAGATATTAGGGGCATGGGGGAACCCATATTTGACTCAACAGTCAAAAACTGTCTTCCTTAGTGGAGCTTCAAATAGTTTTCCATTTACTAATCACAAGCTCGAACTTGTTTTCAGGGAAAAACTAAGAGAAAACAACATTTCGTTTAAAAGCATATAATGCGCAGCGTATCTTTGCAGCTACTGCACTTTACTGGTTTATGCCTTTGACAGTAAGATCTCAAACTTTTACCTTTCACCTGATTATTTGACTTCTTTTCTGAACCTCAAATCTATGTCCATCCTAAAACTTGTTAACAATTTCTCCATTGTTTTTTTTTTAAATCAGTTCTCTTTCTAACCATTCCAATATCTGCAATCTTTAGTTATTCTCTATCCATCTCATTTCTCAACCACACCACATCCTGTTCTCTGGCATTGAGAGATTACCCTTTCACCCACATGTTTTTCACCCAGCATTATCTCTTTCTTCTCTATCACATCAAACATTAGCTTCTCAACCTCCCTTCAAGGGCACTGCCGCCTGATTCCAGTTTATTACCTCATCATACCAAAGGACTGCTGCTTACTTCGCTTGAGACATCAACACTCCCTCATACTTTTCAACAAGTGTTTCCTGCATTCTCTTCAGTTGTTTGGATGCTCATCCCCTGCAAACATGACAAAGATCTGCCCCACTGCTACTCCTTGCTTGCAAGGCTTTCCAAAAAAAATACCTATGAGGCTGCAGTGGAGATCACTGTGCTGAACAATAGTGGAGTCTGTACAACTCTCATCTGGAACCACCAACCCAGCCCCTGCTAGAACTCAAAACTGGGGATGTTCTTCATGCTGAGTTTGTGTAGAATGCAGCACAACACAAGGACACTATGTGACTAATGGTACTAGGTCCTACGTAAATACAAACATAAAACACATTCCCATGATTGACTGCAAATGTCAAATACTCCAAATATTCCTTTAATTGTGACTGATATCATATAAATACAGCAAAAAATTGCAGGACAATTAGATACCATAACAGACAGCTGAAAGAGGAACACTTTATCCATTTATTGTAAGAATTAAAAAGTGTTGGATATTATAAATACAATTTCCTCTTCCAGAGTATTCCCCTATTGTAGAGACAGCCAACTGCACTGGAGCACAGGTGTTATGTGGGGTTCATACACATTAACTATTTTCCCACTCACTGCCACAAGAAAACCCCATGTTACCTAGATCAAATGCTTATTTGAAGATATTATTAGAAAAGTAAAACACTGACCTCCTCTGAGAGAAATAATCCATCTTTGGTAAAGACAAAGTGCACAAGAAGGATACCCATATTCAAAGAAAACACCTTCCAATCAGTCTTCCAACCAGAATTTACAAAATGAGACTTTCACACCCACTTAAATTGGGCATTCATCGTGAGAAAGGATCCAGCAATCAAATGCTCTCTTTACAAAAGGATTTACAATGCAGATGGAGATCCACAAGGCACACCCAACTTCATCACCTGCACTCACATCTGGTTACCTCAAGTATGCCAAAAGTTAAGGCTGCCTCTCAACTCTCCAGTGCAACTGCTGTCACATTTCAGAAGTTCATCAGAATTAAGTAAGTCCAAACTCAAATCTAGTGGATGTCATTTCATTGCATAATGCCGAAGAAGTATCTTTTACTGAATATGGAACTACAAAAAAAGCACGTTGTACTATTTCTTGTGTACCAGCCAAGGAGAAGCGATTCGCATGGTACTGGAACAAACATTTGTGAGTATCCAAATCACAGCAACTGTACCAGCTACTGAGCAGTAAATTAACACTATCCCCTCCAAAACCAGGATAAAAGCACATGGGTTATTCCAACATTTTAAAACACCATATTACCATGCCCTTACACATCAAAGAATGTTAAAGTATTCTACAAATATTGCTACAATATTAATTTGAAAAAAACAAAGTGTGTTCCAATTTTACAACCCAACTAACAGTGACAAAAAGTAAGGGGTTTTTTTGGCCAAGATGATACAAGAGTTCCACATTAAAGCCCAAGAAAAATTCACGTCCTGCAATATTGGGTTTTTAATTCGCAGTAAGACTGCACTTCTTCAAAAGATGTAAACAGTAAAAAAACTACAGGCAAAAGTACAAAGTATGATGCCAGAAAGCATGATGTTCATAGTAAATGGCAAAGCAGAAGCAGAGTTCTGACTTAAAAAAAAAAAAAATCAAAGAAAAGGTATTCATGAATCTCACATGCAGTAGAAATTTTCAGAAAATTCAGTACACCTAAAATTAAGCCCCTTCCTGTTCTAGTTACCTAGCAGGAAATGTAATACTGCTACCACTCTCCTCTTACACTAGAACTTGTAGCTGAAAAAATCCCCAGCAAAGCAGAAATTTATTGCAGATAATTCCATAAACAGACAGTGTAGAGGGTCTGCATTTTAATGAAAACCAGAAGGCTTTTATTAGTGTAATACTTTTTTTCCCTTCTTTTCCCATCCAGCTGAAGCACTGACATAGATCTGAAGACAAACCTCTAAACCTTCTGCCAAGAGAGCACTGGGACTGGGGTACGTAAACTCACTAGGGGCAGAATGAAACAATCTGACTGGAATTTCAGCTTTCACTGAACAGTTTGTTCACCATTACAAGGAAAAAGCTGAACATATCTGGACTCTAGGGAATTCTTTTCTCTACCAAAAAGAATTCAAGTTCTTTAAAAAGTATGCACATGTGTTGCATGAACAATGAAAACTTAATCTGCCTTGTGTTAAATAACTTCCCCTCCACAAAAAAATAAAACACCCTCTGTTATTCAATTACTGGCTTTACCAAGAACACTAAAAAGTGTTTTGCAAACTTAAGGACTGAAGTATTTAAATACAATATATTAACAAATGAGGGTCTCACTCAGACTAATCCAGTATAAGAACTAATTTAAATACAACACTAATTAACTTTTAGATATCAGACTTATTTCAGTAGGTTTACAGCATCAGTAACTACTCTATACAAGCAATAACAACAAACCTTCTGTCTTCCAGTATTTACCTGCAAACAGCTGAAAGCACAAATCATACCTACTTGGGCAACCCTCAGCTCATGAGCACATTGCCAACACACTTTTCTTTTTCTGTGCTTTTCTCCATCCCAAATTCTGCGGGATTTGCTATTCCAGGGATCATTGTTTTGACAGATACACACTTCAAAGAAATCATCAGCTTGGCTGAGATAAAAGATCCTGCAATCTCCAACAATCTTTCTATACTATTCTCACTCAGGAAATCAAATGACAGCTGCAGCATTTAGTATCTCAATACAGGCAACTCTCCAATTTCGTACTATGAACAAGGATACTGCATACATTTTTTACATGACAGCAATACTCTTCCAGTGTTCAGAATTTCCAGATTAGTAAAGTCCCATGTATGTTCATATAAACTTCATTGAAAAGCATATACACTTCCAAGCATGTAAACAACTGGGGCCATAAATAAAAAACAGATGCCTTTTTAATAGATATCAGATTATAAAGTTTTCAAAAAACCACTTTCTAAATAGACAGTCAAAGACATATGTATGCATTCTTAAATTATGTTCAACATCAAACCCAAACTGATAAAGTCTCATGACAATGACACACCCCTTCCTGGAAAAATCAGAAAAAAGGTCAGATGTTTATGAACCAGACAATTGCTGGAAAAACACGGACAAACATTTCCAACTACAACTCAGTACAATTGTTTTCACACCAAAGCCTAAAGTAACTACACTTTCAATAACCAAGTATTTGATCCTTACATAACTTTCTAGTTGGAAATCTTAGAAGCCTTTACAAGATTTTCACAACATTGCTTGTGAAAGAATGGAACCTCACAGCCATGAGGCATCTTATGCAGCCTATCACCCAAACCAGGGGAATGTGTAACCATCTCATACAGCTGGAAAATGCTGCAATCTTATACTGTAGCCACAAGACACATTCCTTGCACACATCTGCAGACCACAACAGCAAGAATACTGATTGAATAGAGAATCTATACAGAGCACTGTTTGCAATCTTCAGTTTAAGTTGACTGAGAAATCTGGGGACAAAAAAAAAAAAAAAAAAATTCCATGTTCCATCTCTCCAACATCCCCCCCGTTAAATAACGTATTGCCTTTAACAGAGTATATGTTAGCACACTGGAAAGTAAGTTTACAAAATATTAAGATTCAAAAGCATATAAGAATTTCCATATGGGATACAGCTTGATATTTAGAATTATTTACAGTGGTTTTTTTATCTGTATTAACAATCCAAGTAACTACATAGCCACATTCATGTTAACAGTCAAGAAATGTTTCTCAGATTCGAGAGAAAAGACTATTTTTTTGCTTGGGAAAAAAAAAAAAACTTTCATTTAGCTAAAAAATAAATTTTCTAATCTTGTGAACAAAAATACAATAAATTACTACAACAGAAGTATGCTACATAACAGCTACTTTTTGAAGCTCTTTCATATTTACATCCTGTTGATGCTTTCCATATATAATTGCACTTGACAACTTTTAACATTAAACAACATTACCACATGATTTATCTTCTAAAAAAAAAGACGAAGATTTTAAAGCAAGAAGGAAACAATGTCTGAAAGTGGGACTGAAAGCATAAGAATATTTTTAACAGCTTTTGAAAAAAAAACTGATGCAACCAAGTTATTTAACATTTTTTAAAACAGAACTTGGGTTTAGGTACAGAATGAATTTTGTTTAAGGAAAGATTAAAAAGAGCACATCACCAAATATACTTTGATCTTTCTTTGGTCCAACATAACTAATTTCTAAAATACTACTCTACAGTGCCAGTGGTTTCTTAATTATAGAAGATGGTGTGCTTCTGGCCCCAAGGAGCTCACAACAATAGTATCATTAAATCTTCTATAGCCATTTCTTTTTAATCAAGAAATCTCAGCACAAAAAGCCCTCAGCAAAATTTCTGTTTTAAATATTTATCAAGAGGTGAGAAACAGATGGCTAGACTGGTTCTACAGACTGAAAATGTTCTGACATGGTATTCAAACTCTTTTTCTGCCAACTGCTATTAAGCAGTTCACAGGGGTTGGAACAACAGAACGTGCATCCAAAGCCAAAAAACATCCTTCCTCGTTGTTTTTTTTTTTTTTAAAGTGACAGCACAGACTCTTTAATTAATTTCCAAAGAAGGCACTTCAGAGTGCCAATCACACTGTCTCCTCTCATTACACCAAGGACCTCGTTATCAGCTACACTCCAGTCTCCAAAGCTTAGTAAGCCTCAAAGCAAATGCACTACATGTTCAATTTAACAGCACAATAACCCAAGATGACAATAACCAGGCCTATTTTAAAATATTCTATGTTGCTGCTATTTGTACACTTTATACCCACCACAAAAGGAACTCCAGATGTACAGAAACATACACACGAACAGATGCTCATGGTGAGAAGATTCCTAAACATATCATAATCTATCATTTTTATTTTCAAATATTTAAAGTTACTGAACTCCACATGGGATTTTAGTCCCATCTATCTCTTCTTATCTTGGATATTGCAGCACAGTTTGATAGAAGTCAGGACACTTTATAAAGCAAAAATTCAAGTCTAACCACAACTTCAATGTATAAACCCTCCTACTGTTCATGAGGCGAACATAAGTGTGCAGTATTTGCAAAGAGCATGACAGACTCCAAAAAGTTAATTCTGAAAAGTATCTGTATCTAAATAAACAGCATCAATTTTCAATTACTAATGAAGTACAGCAATGTTACTTCATGATTATGTGGTGCCTTTCTTCAGATGATTACTGCTTTACATATGCTACCTACGAAGAAATTATGTACTAGAGATAGGAAAATTTGATACCCAACAGCTAAATTCTCAGAAAATATATTTCAACTGAATTAGACAAGACTTGCCAGTTCTCACTACTCTGTTCTAACCCTTAAGAGAATATTATGCAAAGCAGTTCACCAAAGTATCTTAGGTCCTGTATGGTCACACCATAAGGAATATGCTGCAGAGTGACCACAAAGACACACACATCAATGAAAACAAAACTATTTGTCGAATACTGCTTTCAAAGCACAATCAAGATTTTCTATTGTAATAAGAAAGCAGAAAAGGGGAGCATATTTCCCACAGCACAGAAAATGCTGTGGAATGAAACAGTTCTAATCACAGGATGGTTTATATGATTTGACATTTATTTTACTATTATTAATTTACATTATTTCATACAATGCTATCAAAAGAGACACAACATGGAGCATTCTTTTTGGCCAAGACACACTGAAAAGCACCAAGTGCTTTAGTCTAATCAGAACATATACATTTTGTACAATGCACATTCACTTCAGAGAATGGTGGTGAACTTATTTAAAAAAAAAAAACTTGCTTGAAAAACAAACAAACAGCTACCAAATTTAAAGATAGAAAATACTGGCCAATCAAAGAAAATCTTTCCTTTGTCCTGTCCCATAAATAACCATTTAGTTAGCATATATATCATTTCAGTTACAGAATTGCTATATTTAATAATTACTACATCAATACCAGATATGAGTTGCTTTCTTTATCCCCTAATTTTTCTTCTGGCACCTTATTTGCCTCCACATTCATCTATGCTCAGTTTTTTACTTTATCCAAAAGAGTATACAGTATAAAACTCCAGAACAATTTAAAAAATACCTTAGAACTGTCAATCAGCATAAAGTATGAAAAAACAGAATGAAGAGATACAACTAAAGAAGGCAGACTTAAGGAGATTTTAAAAAAAGCCTGATACAGAATCACCAAATTTGCTTCAATGAATTAGCAAAGCATACACACATAAATGCAAATGTTTTGAAAACCTATGCTTAGATACCAGTCCTAACCCTGAAAAATCCTACTTTATGAGGTGAAAGCACTAATGAAGGAGAGCTTTAGGCCCAATGAGGTGTCCAGAAAAGCTGAGCAGAAGAGTTCTCTGAACATCTCATGTCCCTGCTGCCATCAGCAAACACAGAGCTGCTCCAGCTGCTTCCCAAAGCTGCACTGATGCTACCAACAGGGAATGATGCAGGAATTGCTACACCAGAACACAAACATGTCTCAGAGTTTTCTATCTTGTTCAAAGCCCTGTCTTTGAAGACCCACAATACTGCTTTTCCTTGTGTTTTTAACCTAGATTTTAGATAATTCTTAATTAATTTGATTTTGTGCCAGATCTTCAAAAAGCAATCTTTACTTGCCCAGCACAAGTTGTTAAAAGAATTAAGGTTTAACGCTTTTTACAGTAAGTGAAGCACTGAATATTCTTCCACCTAAGAAACCAGTTTGGTTAATAAACATAGTAGATTTTTAAAAGTATGATTAGATTCAATTAAAAAAATTAAAAGGTACCCTGTAATGTAAAAAAAAAAAAAAAAGTCCAGTTATGTAGTTACAAACAGACGATTCCATGCATAGTTACCTCAGTGTAGAGTTGCAGATCATCTCCAGATATCAAGCAAAAAATATATTAAATTTTGCTAAACTAAACTATTGCAGTAAAACTTTCAGATTAAAACTCTGGCATTACTTCTTCCAACTAATGCATAAGAATTAGTGACTCAGGAGAAAAGAAATATAATGGGTCAAAATAAACTTCAGCTAGTTTCACAACACTATAAGTTAAATGCCCATAATTAAAAGGAAGTCTGAGGTCAAAATCCATCTTTTTGAATATGTTTCTTAAACGCAGGACAAAGACAAGCACTTTCATACAAAACAGAACACAAGACAGAGCATAAAACCTTCAACAGTAGTTTACAAGCTGAAGAAAAAAAAATACAATTAAGAGGCTACAAAAATGAGCAGATACGAGTAAGCTAAAACTTTGTTTTCTAAAGCAACACACATCTAAGTGCTTACAGCCAGAGCTCACCGAAATGCCAATCCCCTCTCTCCGCAAGTGACACTCACCTCTCACCTGAAGTACATACAGGCATGAGCTACACACACACTCTTGTGTGGCCAATATAAATCACAGCTTTTACTTACTCCTTACTGTTAATGTCACAACACTTTTAGATTTCAGGCCTGCTACAGCAGTGCCACCAGTACTTAAAAAGTGTATTTGGTCTGAATTTTCATCATGCCTACAAATCCCAGTACAAGGTAGTATGCAAAACATTAAAGTAACCCCTAAGTACATTTAAATTAGGCTTCTCCACGTAGCACACGTGATGCTAGTACATCCTCATTTTGCATAATCAGACCCAAGATAATTCAGGTGGCTTCAGGAGCTCCGCTGGCACTCCCAGCCCCGCGCCCCACCCAGTCCCGGCTCCCCGGGCAGCCACTTGTCTCGGTGTGCAGATCTTTGCTCCTCTAGAGACTAACAGCCCTGCGCTACAAAATACTGATAAAGGTGTTTAATTCAACGCAAAAAAAAAAAAAAAAAAAAAAAAAATCCCCCCCAAAAAAACAAACAAACAAGCAAAAAACCACCTGTAATGATAGGTCCAGATTAAGAGTTCCTAGACCAGGCTTCAGGCTGTAACGCCTAGCTTTCTGTGATTTTTTTTTAGCACTAAAGTCTTTACTTCACAGTCTTTAAAAGCAAATAAATGGAGGGCAGGCGGTATTTAAAGCGGGGACGTTAAATCCTCCTTGGCACTGTTCTTTTAAAGCCTAAGCATTCCCACGATGAGCGTTAGCTCCAGCCAGAGCAGCAACAGCAGGAAACCTGACAGCGGACATGGAGCACCCAACACTGCGAGCAGACAGCGCTGTGCTGCTCCAGCACATCCCTGGGGAAGCCCTCCCGCCCCTTCCTTCTCCGCCGCCTCAGCACAGCCACAGAGCCCTCGGAGGGAAGAGGGCAGCTTTAAGGAAAGCCCTAACGCGAGACACAAACTGCCTGTCTCGTTACTGCCAATTCTTCGTATTTTAAACAAACACAATGCAGCGTTAGCCAATATTCTGCGGTACTTTTAGAGACAAAGCTATAGTGTGGCTGTTGCTAGTTAGGGCCGGCAGCTGAAACGCTCTGCTCGCCTGAGCAGCCGGGCGGTTTTCGGGGGAGCAGTAGCTCTGCCGCCGCCCCGAGGCTGCCCGGTGCGGTCAGCTGCCCGAGCCGCGCCGGCCCCCGCCCCAGGCCGTGCCGGGAGCGCGGTGAGGGCCCCGCCGCCGGGCCCCGAGCGCGGCGCGGCTCCGGCCGCACACAAAGCGCCCGTCCCGCTGCGACCGCGCCGGGCGAGGGGAAGGCGAGGGGCCGCCCCGGGGAGCGCCATGGCCGCGCAGGCGGCGCGCGCGCACCGCGCCCCGGACGCGGCCCCCGGCCCGTCGCCGCCGCCCTCCCTCCCTCCCTCCCTCCGCCAGCGCCGGACCCCGGCCCGCCCCGCCCGCCACAGCCCATGCCCGCCGCCCCAGCGCCGAACAAAGCACAGCGCCTCGGCTGCGGCCGCTCCGCGCCTCCCCGGGGCAGCTGCCCGAGCAGACAAGGGAAGGCGGCGAATCTCAGACACAATGAGAGGCGAGCCGGGACTCACCCACAGCTCCGTGCCCCAGCTCATGGCTGCTCCGCGGGCAGCGCCGGCTCCGGCAGAGGCGGGGATGAGGCGTCGGGCGGCGGCCGGAGAACGGGGCCCCCCCAGGCAGCGCCGGTGCCCTCGGTCACTGGGGAGAGGCGGCGGCGAGGAACGACGTCGCTGCCAGCTCCAGCTCCGCCTGGCTCGGGAGGGGGAGCCGCGAAGGAGACTGGGAGAGGGGCGGGTCCGGCTGGAGCGGCGGGGCCGGGACGGGAGCGGCCGGCGCTGCCCCGGGGCCCCGAGCGGCCGCGGGGCGAAGGTGTCGCGGCCGGAGCGGCCCCGCGCTGTTACTCATTAACGAGGCCCCGGGGCTCCGCGCCCCGGGCGGCTGCGAGGCCTCCCCGCTGCCCCAGAGCGCTGAGTCACGGCTGGCGGCGGGTCCCGGCTCGCCCCCTCCTCAGCGGGCTCCGCGCACACACAGGCACCTAACAGCGATTCTTGCGTTGTTTACAGCACAGCTCCACGCGTAAATTACAAATGGAGATGTCAGGAAAGGTGAGGTAGGCAGCTGAGAGAATAAAGCTCATTTATGGATGAACCGTATCACTGGCTGTAAGAGGGAGTTTCCTCAGACAAGTGTTAAATCCTTGTCAAAGATTATTTTTCCACCAAAGTGTTACAAAGCTACTATTAGAAAGCAAATGTTTTGAAAGCCACCTAAATTAAATTCTCCTCTGAGGGCATGAATTTTTAATTTTCCTCTAACTTTTTGCTTAGAAATAATTTTTATAAGGTGGGATAAAAACCCAGTATAATAATAAAATAATAAATACTGCTAAGTCTGTATATCATGAAATAAAAATTACTTAAATCAAATCATGTTTTGTATCCCAAATCACCTTTCAGGTAATGTTCCTTTGCATTACAGTTTAGGTTTAGTTCTATTTTCCATATAAAAGGAACATGCAAATTTTTTCAGATTGATATGAAATTATTGTACTACAATAATATTAGCATCAGAATATCAAAATAAGCAGTGGAGCTCACAGGTGAATGTTACTTCTGAAGCAAAATGTTAAAGATACTCGCATTACACAATGCATTTGGATCCATGGGGATCCAGAAAATGAGTAAATATGCCACATGCTGTGTATGTTTTTAGCAAGGTAATGGTAATGAACCCTCCACATTTTAGATTCTGAAGATGAAATTCCACGTGGGCAGAGTTCAGTTGAAGTCTGGCACATTAACTCGGTAGATTGCATTAATTACTGAAGATGTTCAGCAAGCAGAACATATAATGACGATTCAGGTAATGAAGCAGAAATATTTATTAATATTTTTTGTAGTTTACTGATATGTTTGAATTCACTCAACTTACATGGCTTTCAGGATGGGAAAAAAACCATGTCCATTAAATGCTGAAAAGACCAATTAGCTTTTGCTCAGCTACCAGCTTGTCACATGTCTTTAGACAATTCTTTTAAAAATAGAATCAGATAATATAATAACACATGTTCAAAATACAAGTAGAAATTAAAAGAATTTGTTCATTTTTTATGCTTTCAATGTATCTCTTGTAAATTAATACGTGTAACTTGCTGCACATGTAATAAATAATTTCAGGAAATTTCAGATTAGCAATTGTTTCAATTCAGACATCTAAAAATGACCCCTAGAAAAACAACTTTAGAGCTACAATTTTCAAATTTAGAAGTCCCAATAAAGTATTGAAAATTAATTACTAGAAAATTGATCCTAAGTTCTAAATCTATGGAGTCAGAAGCTTTGGAAATCAGGCACTTAATGGGCACTCAAATTTAAATACTAGCCTTTCATTGCATTAAATATACATTAAGAGAGTTTCAATGAATTATATATATATATATATACACACACACATATATACATATATATATACATATATATATTTGTGGTTGGTTGATACATGAACTCTCTTTTACTTAACTCTAATTTAAAAATTAATTAATTACTCCTATTTCTGCAAAATGTGCAATGCCAACATTCTCAACATGTCAGAATTTGTTTTCTGTTTAGACCAAGGTAACAAAGTCAAATGTTTTCTGGTGATTTGTAGACATTTTAGGAGAAGGAAACTGCAGCCTGTATAATGGATACATTAATACAGTATTTAGCTACTCAGTAATGCTTAAAAAGCCTAATTCTAGCAATGAGAGGTTTTCCCAGGACAAACAGGATTCCTTCTTTCCAGGAAGCTCTCCCCAAAAAACACCTTTACAAACCCTAAGTTAAAAGCAAGCATCAGAGCTGGAGGATTTTCCAGAGATTCTGAGTAACTTCACAACCTCCAGAACTGACCGAGAGGCTGCTCTGAAATATGTGTAAAATAGGACAGGTGTTAGCACAGCAGCTCTGGGCTATACCTGCCTTTTAAGAGCACATGTACACGATAAAGAGGAGCACTCAAAAGACATTACAGAGCAGGCTTTGAACAAACTAGCACCAGAACAGGACACTATCATTGCACCAGAGCACTACTGCAGTCGGGCTAATTATTCTTCTTTGGAAGTTAACAGTTAGACTTGGGAAGTAAGGCTGATTAGAAAATGTACACAGTAACATAATGTTTCTGGGAGCCAACCTAGTGTTTCTGCAGGCATTGTGGTTCTCATTTTGTAGATAATTAGCAGAAAATCTGTCTCAAAGGATGAAAAAGATTCCAGAAAGTCAAGTGCAAAGCCTTTTTCTTCCCAAGATATTTCAGTAGTTTTATTAGTGGTTGAATTTGAATATGGGCACAACTATTTTCACAATTGAAAACAGAAGCCATCTATGTATCAGGTACATACATAGAGATGTGCGTTTCACCTTTACTTAACTAAAAATCAATCAGTAAAGATCATAGATCACAGTAAACTGCACAGGTAATGGATTTGAAGTTAAGAGACAAAAAGCTTTTAGACAAATGATGGCAAAATTTGGAATTCATTAACAATATATTAAGACCATGTGACTAAAAAAAAATTTAATTCATTAAAAATAAAGCAGAAGTCTTAGCAGCATAATACTTACCACTTCAGCCTAGTGAGAAATCTGACATCAGTCACTGTTACCCCCTTTTCCTGCTCAAGCACACTCTTGCTCTAAGAGATTGCCATATAAATCCTGAGCCATGCTCTCCTCCAGTTTAGCAGTTGAGGATGTGAAACGACCAAGCTGTAAGACAAGGGGACGAGTTTACCACGTCTCTGTGGGATATTGCCAGAAATGTTAACATTAATCACTTAAGAGTTTTGACATTGTTTCCATTATCAGGGAATGCAGCTGACCTAAGCCTAGAAATAATTAACCAAATATTACCATAAAGATTTCAGTTCTTCTAGTCACATCCTTAAAATCATCAGTTGGAGGAGGGGATGCAACTAAAGGGACTCAAGAACATATTAAAGACATATTCAAGTAATTTTACATGCAGCAAAGGCTTCATGATAGATGACATTGTTCTAGTATCCTTGTAAACCACTGGCTTCTTCTGGCAGATGATGGCAACTTATTTTAGCTTAGAAAATTTATTTTTATATTTAGCTGTTTCCCCCATCATTGACTCATTAATGAAGGCTTTAAAAGAAAGCTGGACAATTGTGCTTTTGGACTGAATCCACATAATTCTAATTATTACAATAGTTGTGTATTTTGTTAATTCTGTTCACTATTCAACAGAATCTACTTGAGTTTCCAAGTGTACCTAAGGATATTATCTTGGCAGAAAAACAATCTGAATCATTAATTTGGAGTGGCAGAAAAGCTGTCTGGCACTCCCTGTGGGCACACTTTCTAAAGACAGAAGCAGCTTAGCTTTCCACTGCCACAAAACTCAGCAGGACCAAACAAATTACTTCCAAATATCTCTGTCTCAGTGTGAGGTGCCATTAATCCTTTTCTCTGCTAGCCTCTTTGTCATATTAAAATTGAATTTTTACTCCCCAAAAAAAAAAAAAAAAAAAAAAAAAAAAAGAGTGGAGGTGCTGCAAAAACCATTTAATCTATTTCAGCTTCAAAACCAAATGAATTTAGCTTCCTCCTTTCTTTACACATGTATTTCCCCCATGACCAGCAATCTAAGTGCTCTAATTAAAAAAAAAATATTGATATTCATAACACTTCCATGTGGTGAGTGGGTAATCATTACTTCACAGCTCAGGAAATACTTTGAGACAAAAGAATAGGTGTCTCAACACTTCAGCTTGTGCTGAGCTCCCCACAGACTTCCTGAGTCTCCCAGAGGCTGGTTAACCATAACCAGCAGTATGCAAAACACTGGGAGCTCTGCATCAGCCTAAAGACTGACTGCCACTCAGTTCCTATTCCAAATATTAGGCAAAATCAACTTACGGTTTTACTCCAAGTACTGATTTATTTTTCACTTAAAGCAGAAAATTACCAGGGAACTATAATAGTTAGACCACACCACTCCTGCCTCAAGGCAGAAGGAAAACTTCATTTACTAGTGTAAACTCAGCCACTGCTTAGAATGACCTAACTCGAATTTTTCTCCTACCTCTGAATTTTTGTGGGAAAAACTGTACCCCTCCATCTTTTCTAGTCCAGTTCCTGTACAGAAATGAATTTTACATAGCAAAATAAAGGGTTGCTTCTTTTTTTTCCCCTCTCATCTCAGCATACACAAATACATCAAGAGTGATTGGATAACAGAACTGAAAGGACAGTACAAACACCAGCTATAAATAGGAGGAAAAATGAGAACTTCCATCTGCTTTTACGAAATATCCTGTGCTCACTTTTTTTGCCTGCACCATAGCCAAGAGCACATCTTTGTGTGCCATATGTAGCAGAGAAAATGTGTTGTCAATGAGCGTCAACTAGCAAAGTTGTAAGTATACAAACAGCCTTATTTCACAGGAATTTACTTTTTTTCCCAGTGAAACAAGACTATCACATGATAATTCAGCATTTCCTTTTGATAATATAAACTGTATCCCAACCTGGAGGCTGGACAATTACAAATTCATTACTTTAAAATATGATTTTCAATTTTCTAATGCTAGCATTGCCTGCTTGAATACAACAAATTCATGCTTCCACTGTGCAAATCCATCTACGTCCCTTCAGAATTATATCGAAACATAACCAGAAATAGCTTTGCTACCTTAAATTCTGTTACCTGAAGTTCACCTAACCCATGTCTTCTCCCTTCTCCCATCAACCCCTTCCATGCACAGTACTTTAAATTGAAAGAACATCAAGCTGTATCTAATGTGTAGAGTTAAGTATAGCCATGGTGAATTCTGATACTCAGGTTTTTTTCATTACTGTATTATCTACAGGCATAAGGATTATTAGCTTTTAGACAATAATTAAAAACTTGAACAGTCACTGCACTTGGCATCAACAGCAGCTTTCAAGCACAGTGTATGGATTGACATACGTATCAATAATGAAAGATGGAGAGTCTGACTCTGTCATGGTACCTATTCAAGCTGTAGAAAAATGAATAGTGGATGAATGTGTAGAAAAGGATCAGCATCATCCATTTTAAGACTTGCTAAGCAATATTTTACTATCACCTGACTTTGAATTACAAATATATGTGCAGTTGTGCCAAATCTGGTTTAACATTTGAACACGCTTGGTATCCTAGGTTACTGTTTAATCTCCCTAGCGAGTTTGAATTTAGAATTGGTTCGCACATTATCGGCACCGAGTGGCTCAGGTGACCCTCAGTAGTTTGGGCACACACAGCCCAAAGCCATTTTCTGGGCTCGACAGCCGCCTGCTGGCAAGGCCAGCCCGGCAGAGACCGGCACGGACACGGCACCGCCTGCAGCTGCAGCTGCACCTTCACCAGCCCCTCCCGTTCCTCTGAACGCCGTGCGAGTCACATTAACGGAAACTGAGAGGGCCAACGACCCCTTGATTGTCCTACCTTCCATACAACTGCAGGTCGTCACTTCTCTCCCTTAAAGGATTTCATTTCAGTAGCCAGAGGTTTAATTTCCTTAATTGTCCTTCCCTTATTTTACGGCTGGAGTGGTTCCTCCTTCTTTCATGAGAAAGTTGATGTCCATTGCATAGTACCACATTTAACTAATGCATGGAAAAAATTCCGAAGGATTGTAATCTGTAGGGAAACTCAAAAATTATTCACATGTCAAAGAAAATGCTTTCTTTCCCACTATTAATTACATTAAAAGAATAGGAATCAGGAAATAAATCAACAGCGGGAATGAGAACAGTGTGCTGTGCATAGATAACCCACTAAGCAAATAATTTACCTTTCTGTAACTCTTCTCACATTAACAAAGACAGCTACAATTCAGTTTGCCATTTTTATTTCTTCCAAGTGAGATTCTGGTCAGAAACTAACTGCAGAAATTTTCAAATAATCCCAGAGGAACAGAACCAAAAATAAAGAGATCACTTAATTATGAAAGAATTTTGGTTTTGTGACATTACACTTTTGAAGCTCTATTTAACTAAATTCAAAGTGCAGTGCTTGCTCTTTGGATTTCAAAGGCAGATCAAATGCAAAAGGTAGCCAATTGCATCCTAGTAAGAGACTTTTCCTTCACACCCCTTGTACATTTTTCCCTTTGAGACAAGGTTACATGCAAAGGGAAGGATATACACAACTTACTAATTCTTTTCCCTCCCTAACACACTCATCTTCTAGTAGCTAAGGTTTTTCCCTTTGGATTTACCACTGTCTTAAGAGCTCTCCTTATCTTCAGAAGTCATCAGCTGATGAATTTCCAAAAATTAAATAGGCAGAACATAATCATTGGGTTGTGTTGCTACTTTGTGTCCTTAATACCTAATCCATAAAAAGAAGTTATCATGTCACTATTTCCTATGCCCGTTTTTCATATTAAAATATGCACTATTTTCAGCACAAAATAAAAAATTTTACTAAATTTGAGGAATAAATTGCCCCTCTGACTTGGAATATAGAGACCACTAGGGCAGGTTACAAAAATACATCCCAACATAGATATGTTTGAAGACTCTCAGCATTCAGAAGCTTTATTCTGTGTCCATAAAGGAAAAACTTTTAATTACGCTATTGTAACATAGTCAATACTAGGGATTTCATTTTAGGAAAACGGGCAATTCTCAATCCCTTTTGCACACTAAACCAAAAACACAGTTAAAGCAATCAGTGAGATTCCCCCCTCCAGGCTTGCCTGCTCCTATAGCTCTTCCCACAGGACTGTGTGATTCATGCCCCAGAGATCCTTCACATTTGGAAGGGATGCGTACCAGCCGATCCTCTCCCTGAGAGCAAAGTCTGAAGGGTGATTTTTGCCTCAGAACATCCACTAGCACTTTTTTAAAAGGTAAAATAATACTTAACATATTTTTTACACATTTTGGAAAAGATAAGTTGCTAACAGAAGTGATGCTGAGTTTAGACCCATTTTCACATCCCGCAGACAGGATAAATACCTTTTCCTATTCAGTCAAAAATTGGCCCTTCATTTTAATGATATAGTGTATCAAGATAAACTGATTTTTTATCCTCAACATTTTTTTTTGTTTACATTTTTAGAACTATATATTTTTTTTACCTGCTTGAATATTAATTATCTGTGTGTAAAAACGGCACCAGATAGGTGTTTACAGTACAGTAGAATAAAAAAAAAAAAATCTATTTATTGGTCACATTACTCCTTCATACATATTTTCTAACATTTCTACAGAGTAATGTCTCCTTTATTGCAGGCTGGGATGATGAAGACTGTTGGATTTTGCTTTACTAGTACTGCCACTGCCCTGACAAATTTACTTCTCTTCCATGGATTACACTTCTACCTAATTGAGAAAACAAACTACCTGAAACTTAAACAACATTTAATTGGATTTGGTTTTTCACTCTGAGCTGACAGAATGAAACTTCAACACAACATTAAAGAAACCAAGTCCTGGTCTATAACCAGCAATCCCAGGCACTATGCTATTACAAATAAATGCTTTCATCTCTGACAATACCTTTTACAAGTCGGTTTGTTTTCCTAATTATTTACTCTCTAGATGATTCACCCTACCATGAAGATAACATCCTTTTTCCTCTACGTAGGGCGCCACCTTTTAGTTCTGTAGCATGTGAAAGCGTTAACTTCAAAGCACAGTGTAACATTGCCCACACCTAATTAATACTTGTATTGTGCTTTGAAGATGTAATAGTTTTGACACTTACTGACTAGTAAGTTTTGAACTAATACCAAAACTGCACTAATTACTACTGAAATGAGTGTGGAAATCATTCAAAGTTACACCATGCAATATTACTTTGCCAATGTTAGTCACCCTGGGTGGAGGCTGAGGGAGAAATCAATTATTTCCTTTGAAACAAAATAAAAGGAAAATCTCTGAAGTATTACAAAAATTAACTGCATGAACATTAAGCCTTAAAATTAAGCATAATCTTTACATAGTTTAAAATGCCTCTTATAATTCATCCCAGATATGTAATGCATAGTAGCTGTTTACACTTAAAATGCAGGAAAAAACCCAAACCGGTTGTAACAAGTATGGTCCATCCTTACCTGAACTTCTGATTCAAGCTGTGAGAGAAAAGTCTTCATGTATCCCTGCAGTTGATGCAACAAGAAATCATGGCCATGAAGAATTAAAATCTTTGCCCCACATATGCAGAAGCATCACGTATTACAGATTTCCAGATTACTGAAGTTTCTGCTAGACTCATCCCCACAGCAAAACCTGTATTTTATTGGATGTATCCATGACTGATGTACGGGATTAGGTATATCCAATTGGATTCACTGTCTAATTATTTTGTTGCAAAACCTCCACTCCCCAGGTATTGGCTTCAGTTGTATTACAGCACAGTACCACAGAACAGAACATTTTTACTCAATCTGTTTCCTTCCAGATATGTGCAGCTCTAGCACATTTATTGCCCCACATACCCAAGAACTGGAGTAAATACTTCCAAAGCCATTATTAAATTTTCAGAGTTACTGATTTCTGTAGCAATGGTGGCATGGAATCAAAACAAAAAGCACTCATTTAAATCAGGAAAAAAAAATTCAAACTAAACACAAACATTTTTTGAAACGGAACCTATTGGTCCTGATTTCCAGCAAACCTTAATGGGCCAACAGCAAGGCTCACAGACACTCCTTTTCCTCACTGAGTAGCACCCATACAGCATCCTTTAGTCCCAGATGGCACATTTATTGAGTGTCCCTTTAACAAGTCTGAGTGCTCAAAGAACTAGTACTGATTTTAAGCAAAATCCAGCTGAACAATGGCCAGCATCCCACTGATGTGCTCTCAACTGTAAAGCTGCATAGTAAAACAGGTAAATAGTAAAATATCAAAAGTAAATTTAACCATAGCATGCTTTATCATTCATATTACACTTCCTCTCCTCCTCTTTCCACATTGTTTTGTGCATGGTTTACAAAATCACAATCTACCCCTAGGAAACTAAAATGAGGTACACATTTCAGAGTAAGGGTTTGGCTGTTCCAAAGCCATTAAGTCACTTTCCTTGGCATTGTTTCAAATGCCAAGTCACCTTTACTTGGCTTTGTTTCAAATGAAAACAATCTTGCCATACAAAATGATCAACCAAGCATTATTACACACAGTCTTCCTTTGTGGACACAAAATCTGAGGAACTTAATTTATATTTGTGGCTTTCAGAGACATTTTCCATTGTGGAAGAAATTCCACTGTTTCAAAATGTAGCTCAATTAGCCACATGCAAATACTGAAATTCCAATATCATTTTAGGCATTTGATGTTTAGAATCCCTAAGATAGTCCTTTAAAAGTATCTCAGTGTAGTAAATATAACTGTGTTAATTATCCACAATGTCACACAGACGTATACTTTAATAAAGTAATATAATAGAAAGATTTCATAAAGTCACTTGAACACACTGAAACATATTGTCAGAGTAATTATGGAAAACCCACAGATAATCTCATCAAATCAATATTTAAGAAACAGACACATCCTTACACGTTTCTTTTGAGACAAAGCAACAATACAGCTCACTAGCCAAACTTTATGCTCTGTGTACCAAGAACATCAGGAGTACCATAAATTCAGAAATCTGTCTTTGCTGAGCAGCTCCTGCCTGCATGGAAGCACAACAGCAAAGTAATACAAAATTTGTTTGTTGAAATATCAGTGAAGATTCTCCATGAAAGTGCCAGAGTTTATTTTCATACCTGGGAAAGAATGGCTGAATAAGTAATGTCATGACTATTTACATAAAATTAAATTCTTACTACCTCAGCCTCTGCCTGTGGCCTTTCACTTTATGAAAGTATTTTAGTAGCTGGTACACAATCTATAGGGCTTTTGTGCAACTTCTCAGGTGAAGAATGTCAGGTTATAAAAATATATACATACTAAATGCAATTCCCAAGAGGAAAGAGAGCAGGTCAAGCCCAGAAATATTGGTTTCAAGCAATAACAACCCCAGTGCACAGCAATGCCATCCAACAGCACTCAGGCTGTAAAGACTTCAGGTCACTAAAAGTGTTCAGTAAGCCAAAATAAAAACAGGGATTAAATAGTCTTTTTTCTTTATAAAGGAAATGAAGAAGACAGACTGTTCATTAAATATAAAAGCAATTTTATAAAAACACATCAGAATTTTATTGCTTGAAGAATACAGCATATGAAAAAGCACAAGAATGTCCAAAAAGAAAGGTCACAAAAATTCAAACATTACACCATACATACCAGATGCAGTAAAATGTTAACCTGATTTCTGCATCAGAAAAGAAAGGTGTGAAAATATACCTAGTATTATTTAGAAGAAAAAGATTCATTTAAAATAGAAAGTGTGAAGGTGTTACAGTACAAATTAGAAAAGCCAACACTGCACATTAACATTGTATCACTAGACTAGATTTTCTACCTTTGGTACTTAAACCTTTACAGAAAACCACTTCCTCAGTCAAACCTTGCCTAACATTTTATGTAGTATCCAGGAAAGTTTTTTTTTTTTCTTTTTTAAACTTAAACATTCAAACAAATATTCTTCTGAGTTTTCACTGCATTACTGCTTTTAAAGACATGTTCACATTTATTCAATATGCAACTTAACACATCTCAAATTTAAATCAAAAGTCACTATGTGACTGAGATCTGAATCCATGCCAATTGTATCTTGCTCAGATCCTTCCATAAAAATGGGTCCACCATTTGCAGTTTGCATCCTTATGTAAACAGACTGCTGCAGCCCTCCCCAAGAATTCTAACTAGAGCAACTCGCTGAGGACATAAGTTATAAAACTATCCACATTGTTAGAGAGCTATGGGGTCATCTAGAGAGCAGCATGCAAGTGGCTTTTCTAGTCTGCTCAGATTAGTGTACCAGAAGATATGCCAGTATTACTTCAAGTAACACATTAAAACTCAGCAATGGACACTACTGTGCTTTATTTCAACACAAAGGACAGCTGCTCATCCATTAAATCAACAGAACTATCAAAAGGACAAGTACATCATTTCTGTTTCATGTATTGCTGCTGATTACTCTTGGGGAACAGTTTATTAGAAACCTGGACTTACCAATTTGAGTGAAGAAAATGTTGTCTTTCAATAAGGTATTTTAGTAATCCAGTGGCAATCTAGTCTGGAGAATGTTAGCGTTATGCTGACAATGACTAATCAAGGCTAAATAAATTCTCTCTTTTATGACAAACATGCTGCTAGGGTCAGCTTTTGCCTTCTTGGGCTTGAATACTTAATCACTCCCTGTCACATCAGCAGAACAAACAATTTTGTTTCTTTAAGTTCCAGCTTTATATTTCAACAATATGAATAAATCTGGACTACAAAATACCATCAACAACAGTTAACATTAAACTGGAGTGAAGTAATAGAAGAGTTAGTTCTTCAAACCAGGCAGTCTTTGAAGTGAAATACTCAGTTAGGACTGTCAAAAAGATGTCATAATAAAACCATGGGTTTATTTTTTTTCACCCCTATACAAAAAAAAAAAGACTGAATTTGTACAACTCCTATTAAACATACCTTTTCCTAGCTTGGTGAAAATGTATCATTTTCAAATTTTAACAAGTGTGGTATTCGAGCATATATAATATTTATTGCCATATACATCCTCATTTTAAAAAGAACTAAGAATTCAGACTCTTCTATGCTGAACTCTACTTTTTCTCCTGTTAACAGATTATGTCTACTGTACCACTCCCCCAAAAAACAATTAAAAATTCTAAGTAAGATTTTATAGTTTAGTTAAAAGGGAAGAAATGCAAATGTGGATTTAGAGCTTTTTGTATAAATCTCACTATATTTTATAAACATGTTGTTTATTGTAACACTGTTTATTGATCAAATAAATGACGCACTGCTATCTAAAATTTCCATATACACCATTAAAAATCGAAAGTTGATATGATACTGAACCTTAAATCTTCAAGAGTTCAAAAAAGACAGTTTATACATGTACAGCACACAACAGCAGACACCCCTAGAATACCAACTGCCAGTCCACGATGCATACAAACTTACAGGTAAGCATTCATTTCACTGTTTTCATTGTGCAGGAAAAGTATTTCTTAGTAAGACAACTCAGCTGGTGATTTTCAGATATCATCTTCATCATCTTCATCCTGAGAAGATCCTGCCTGATTGGATGCACTGGCTGAGGCAGCAGCGAGCTGTGCCTGTTGAGCTGCTTGTTGCATCTGTAGCCATTCCTGCTGTGCCAGTTCTGCTTGCTGTTGTCTAGCCTAGAGACATGAATTTAATTGTTAAGCCCATATATAGCTTGTGAAGAATCTCTAGAACTCATTCTCTTTAAACACATTTTTATCTGCACCTGCAGATTCTTTTTTTATTTTTTTTGTATCAATTGCATATGCAAAGCTACATTGAGAAGTACCTTAATTTGTACCAAGATGTTTATATATTCTCTCTTCCTCTGAAGACACCACTGTTTGGAGGCCTTACATTTACAAAAACAACAAACAGAAACTAGTGTACTTAAGTTCCACTGTAAGGACTGTGCTGAACCACTAGCTAATGAAAAATTTAACTAAGGCAAGTAAAGGAAACTTTAGACATCAGTTTCAAGGGATAGTAACATTTAATCACAGTTCAGAGATGAGAACAGCATTGCTTTGTTGATTACAAATAACATGACTTCCAATTATGAAATCATCCAACTGAACCACAGAGGCACACATTATCACAAAAACAAAGCAAGCCATTATCTTACTTTACTAAGCAATCTTTGCAAAACAGAGCAAGGCAAAATCTTCTCAAATTCAGGAATGACACTGAGGATGACTTTGCTACAGAAAGGTACAGACTTCTACTGAAAAGTAGAAGAGATTCTACCACAACATTTCAAATAGTTCAACTGATGAATCTTCATTTTTCTGTCCAGGGTTTTCACTTGGTTTTTAGTAACTCCTGTTGATTTCAGCAATACACTAATTGATTGTGTTGAAGTTACAACTTTAATTTCTATTTTGAACATTAAGAGTGCTTAAAATTAAAAATTTCCATTTTTTTACTCTTCTACTTTTACAAGTCATCACTAAGACTATTATAATCTCCTTTCTAATCCTAGTGCTCTCACTGAATTTTCCTATTTTTTTCCAAAGCATCAAATTTTTTTTCAGTTTCACAAACTATAAGATGCCAAAAGATAATGTTAGGAAAACAATCAAACCCTGTTTTTCAACTTAGCAATGTGAAAAAATAGGGAGTGTTCCCTTATTATTACAAAGTGTCACATTTCCTCCATTCTAGCAGTAAAAAAAAATACTTTACAGAAGCAGAAATCTCTTCCCAATGAAAATTTTTCAGTATTTTAAATTTCAAGTGGTAGCACAGTTACAAGGGCTGGAAAATAATTTAAGTTTTAAAGGAAAAGCAGCAGCATCTGTTGACATAGGAAGGCACAAATATTTATCAGCCAGGAGACAACAGGACTCCCTACTGAGCCTGTGCAGTGAAGTTTACTGTACACTCAGAGAGCTGACACACATGCATGCTCCAGGAAACAGAGGCTCAGCACTTCACACTGGATGCATCACTTTGTCAGTGTCCACTCTCACCGCCAGTCTGTAATGATAATACTTCACCATTTCAGAAATGGGAAGAGAAAAGAAAATTGGAAAAGAGAAAATTGGATTGACCAAGAAGCTCTATGAGCGTTTGGTGAACTTGACTCATTTACTGCACAACTCCAGTGAGGAAGCCTCAAAAAACTCCCAAATCTATGAAGACTCTCGTCTTGCACAAAAACTTAGACATGAATATTGGGATATTCATATCCCTGACTTCAAATATTTATAATCATCCAAGACAGAGGTGTCAAATATTCATAACATTAACAGGCAGGTATTTTTAAAAGAGAGCAAGTCAGCATTAGTGTCATGCTCCAGAATATTAAAAAAGATTAACACAAATAAACAAGCATGCACTTGTGTAACTATTTTTAAGACTAATTACAGTACCTCCAACAGCACATCACAGTAGCACAGCTACTATTTTTGAAAACTGAGACTGTCATCCTTGAATGTAAGCAAACATTTTCCATACTACCAAACACTATTTTTAAAAATCATTCATACAGTCTTGTCAAACTGGCATGTGTTGTCTTAAATTAGAAGTTAAGGCACAGTAACAGAATTTTAAAAGGATATTCTTCAAATTGTCATTCCTTAGACAAAAGTGTGGCTTGCATAAGGAGGTTGCAGCAATTTTTTCTTATTTATTTTCAGTGATATTCTGGAGCTAGTACTCTCTTAATACACCTTGGTTTTGCTGCTTTTTTGTTTTGTGTATCACGCTGAGTTACCTGCACAAAATAGTAAGTAAAAAACTGGTATCACACTGCCTATTTGTAAATCTTACCCAAAATCCAGAAACAGCCATATTGGTCTTTCTAATTCAGTACAGTCAAACAAGAGTTAGGCACATGTGACTTGATCGTAACTAGTTCACTGCAATATAGCTACATGGTAACGTGAAATTTTGAATGCCTTAAAATTCATCATGCAATAAAGATTAAAGTAGTTGGCACGTCACAAGATGAAAAACAACAGCTCCAGCATGATAAATGTATTGCAAAGGGGAGAGAAGGTCACAGTAATCAGACATTAATGAATAAGCATTTTCAGAGTAAATCAAAGTAAGCAAAGCAAGAAAATAAGACTGGCCTTGGTTAAAAGAGAAATACCACATAACTTTCCCATCTCTTAGTTTAGAGAACGGTCTCGTCCAATTAAGAGAGTAGTCAAGAGAAATATGTTGTAGAAAGATAAATAAAATCAGGTTTAAGTCAAACTGGGAGATGTTAAACTGGGAAAACTGGAAGTGGATAAGGCTGGGATGGAGGAGAATGTGTGTGTGTGTGTGTGTGTGTTAGTACACTATTTGCAGGCAAATGCTTTTTCCATGCCTCGATGGCCTCTTTAAAAATTTATGCATGAATTCACTCAATTATAGTCCTGCCAAGAATAAAGTTTCTTTCCAAGTATAAGAAATAACATTTATGCACTGATGGTCAGAAACAGAAAAGCTATTTTCACTTGTTAATGCTTCAAAATGGGTAATTTCCTAGAAACCAGCTGTTATTCTTTTACTTCCTCAACTAACTCTTAATGTATTCTCCATGATAGACTGGAAACACCCAAGTAGCAGCAAAACCTCATGCTTTTTAAAGCTAGAATATGAAATACGGTCACATACAAAGTCCTTTATGTCAAATCACAGAAGTATCAAGTAGCAGCCTCTTATTTGCTGACTTCACATTCCCCAATTCAAACAGGCCAAAAGCATCTTAGATGCCACATCAGTTCACAAGGAAGGGGATATTTCTTGATGTGTGCACGTTTGTGTAGCCCTAGACGAGCAAAATTAATTATTCCAACCTCATAAGGACAAGCATTGCTTCACTTACTTGTGCAAATAATTCCTGTTGCTGCCTTAGTAGCTCTTCTTCCGGAATGCCAAGGTTCTCCAAGCGTGAACTGGCCTTTCTTCTCTTTAGTGCTACTGTTTTGCATTCTTGTAAGACTTCTTTTACTTCGCTGATATAGGAGCCAAACCCCAAACTTTCTAGTGCTAGAAAGAAACAAAAAAAGAGAAAAGACATTGTTTACTTTTTACAAAGCTTTGGATAATAGATATTGATTTGTTTACTTAAAAGGAAAAAAAAGAAAAAGGTAAAACATTTGGTAACTTTCCTATCATCTGGTGACAAAACTATCTAATCTTAAAAAGATCTGACAACTATTTTCCCTCTCTCTTGTGCTATGTCCTTTAGGAATACATGTTTTTAGGCTGAAAAAAATTAAGGTTCATCAAGTATAACCAAAGAAGCTTGAACTTGCAGAGGATTCAAGGCTTTTAGTTACACTTTGGTAGAGATAGGCATTATTCTCCTAAAGATCTCTTTTCCCCATCTTTTCTGTATCAGAATTGATGTAATTTATACAGCTAAGAAGTTCTTCCTATCTGAATTTTCTCTCAGAGGTTCTACCTTTCCAATTTTTGCAAGTCTTCAGTAGAACATAAATCAGCAAGCTGTAAGAGAGAAGTGATGCAAGTAAAATGATCACAGATCCTTCGAAAAGGCAGGAATAAATATGTTGGGTTGCTGAATTTTAACTTTTGTCTTTTAGTATCTAAGTTCCTATATGAAAATGTTATATAAAGCTATATAAAGTTATGCATAAGCTCTTAACTATTTTATTTTTCAACTGAACCCCTTCTATTTATCTCCACATTAAAATGTATTCAAAAGCTAAAATATTGCACTTTTATCTCCCCAAAGAAATGGGTAAAGCAGCTACATCCTGCAATAGCAGGTTTTTTAAAGAATGCAAAGCACAGCAGAAAGGATTTAAAAACCCAGGTAGCACATGTGACAAAAGGCAGTTTCCTCATGCACCATTTACTATGACTTGCCTCCACACACACCCAAAGTGAACCTATTACAGAATATACTGGAAACCTTACATAAACATCAATTATACTAGAGACCAGTATCACTTTAATAAAAAAAAACATGGTTAATTTCCAGCATTTACACAATTCAGAGTTTACAATGCAAGAGTTGTTTTAACCTTTATCTTAATTTTGAATTTTTGTGACAAGCTATTTAAGAAATAGCACTAAACTGCAAAACAGCAATTAACAACTTGTTATAAACAAGATCTTACAGTAACTCGGACAATATTCTAACACTAGTTTTATAAGCAACATTTTCCTAGCCACAGTAGCATGTCATTTTATCATAATCTAAACAATAACCCAAAGGCATTCTCTAAGTTTTAAGCTTCCAACTTGTACTAAGGGAAACAACTCACACACTATCTTCTTCAACAGGCCTGTGGGTGCTGCTCTCTAGTCATACAGCACTACTTTCCTTTAACAGAGAACACCTGGCAAAAGAATTCACATAATACTTTGCTCATAAAAAAATAAAGTTGAAAAATAAACTGATTCAGAGATAATCAAATTACTTCAGAAACAGTATGCCAGTTCAGCCTTAGCCCACACACAGACACTGGAAACACTTCTTCCAATTAGTCCACACTTTCTAAGATATTACCAAAAAAGTTCAAAAACTTGTTTCATCTAGCCTCAGCAGAGAGGAGGCAAATCCACCTCTCATAGTCCAGAACTGGTTACCTTTATATTCTATAGATATTTAAGAACTCACTCAACTTTAAAACGTAAACGGTAAACGTTTTAAAGTCATACTTTTTTAAACAAATTAAAGAAATCTACAAGTCTAACATCACTAAGACAAACCATCCTGGCAAAACCAGAGGTGTTATCAAAAGACCAGGGTTGGCAATCGGCTGCATCAGAGTATAAACAACTGCTGAGTCTGAAGTTAACAGCAAGATGTGTTTTTACAGAATTTTTACATGGTCCTTAAAAGAAAATAAATTCATGGAAAGAACTTACAATTGTGTACTGAATATAGCACAGACACAGCCAAAAATAAATTTTAAAACTCCCATTTGGTACAATCAAGATAGATTTTTACAATTATTCAATATAACAAAGCCATGAAGAACCATATCATAAATCTACTGCCTGTGAAACAACTCACAACGTTTACCATCTTCTTGAAGCACAACAAGGCTTACAGAACACATGAATTGAAGGAATATGAATCCCTTTATACCAGCATGGTGCTAAAATGTGGGACAAGTGGTTACTACTCTATCAGAGCTGCTATTTCATCAAAACTCAAAGCCTTTCTATTTTTTGAGTCTTAAACATACCATCCTACCCAGATTGCTGAAAATTCAGTATCTTCCTGAGGCTAGAATTACCCCACCAAACGTAAACAGCTGAATTCCAAAACATAGCATTTGGGGGGTTGGGGGGGGGAACACAACTCTTATTTACAAACACCAGATCACAATCATCCTTTCCCCAGTTTCCTCCTGCTCTTAATGATTGCATGAAGGAGCAGATCTCTGAGTAATCAGTGACACATAGTTAGCACTGCTTTCATTTCATAAAATCAAGTCATTAATATCCGAGACTTAAATTCTTATGCTTCTTTCAAAGAAAAAATGAACTTCCAAAATAAAATCCCAAACATGAACAGTTGTGTGGGATTTTTTTAAAATTAAGTGATAATATACATACTGTCAGTATCATAACAGTCCATGAAAAGAAGTTACAAGATTTGACATCAATCCACAGATGACCTTACTGCACAACAGTTCCATGTAGACCAAGTAATCAACCAAATTCATAAAAATTGTCATTTTACAAGTCGTCATTTTCAGAATTCAATGAAAATTTAATTTCTCATAAAAAGCTTGCTTTGTCACAAATCATATAACACTCAAATGACTTTATTATCTGTCCCTGAATGGAAGAACATTAATTTGCTTACTAGAGCTGCAGATTCACAGCTGGGCTCCTGATGGTGGAATTCAACACTAATCGTGAAGATATCCACTTACAACTATGACATAGCCTTGATGCTTTTGGGTACTCTCCAGGAAAGCTGTCTTGCATTTTGTTACCAGTAGTGAGTATTGGCATAGTCTGAGAACATCTATCAAATCAGATCTCTACTGGGATGCCAGAAGCCTCAGCTTTCCCTGCCCTATGCTGTTAACAGCACAGTGTCAGTGCTACCGTACAACGAAACACAGCAAGGACCTCATCTACCTGAAGTATAACCCAAGGGTAGAGAGTTTTTGCACAGCACATGGCCACACAATCACTTGAGCAGTGCAGCAAAGGAAGGGGTGGCTCAAGCACCACTGTGCTGAACTCAGCACAGTGACCAAGCACAGTTTCACCTCTAACACAGTCCAGTGGCAGTGTCACCAACTGTAGAGTGCCTCTTTCCCCTCTTCTGGCCCAGTAAATACCCTTCCTGCTTCTTATTTCCAATCTAGTAACTTCTTGTTTACAGCCCCAGTCAGCCAGCAAACTCACCTGAGAGGAAACTCTGCTCTGCCCTAAACTCTCAAAAGCCACCGGCAGTTGTATCTGCAAGTGCCAGATCCAGCTCTGGAAGGGTACAAAAAGACTCCTCTCGGCAGCACCTTGTGCTTGGGCTGGACCAGGTGTGATGTGATGGCCATTAGTCTCGTTTGACTTCTAAGCATTCAGAAGGAAAAAGATACTTGGATGGCCACAACAGATTCCAATTGTCTCATTTTTTAACATAATTGTCATGAAGCTGCATTAAGAGGCATTCAAATTAGCAAGCATCTAGAATGTATGAAGATGGATGAAAATGCTGAAATATTCTACCTATACACACAATCACTGATTCCAAAACTGGCAACTAGAACCCTCAAACCTCACAGGTGACCAAGTGACCAGCATCTCAAAGGAGCTAACAGCAATTATAGCTTCCTTAAACATAAGCACAACAGAAAAATCCATTTAATCTCTAGAACATTGCAAAAATGGACACATTGCAATATTTTACTAGAAAGTAAAGATTTAATTTGAAAATAACTTTTCCTAGCTCTAAGATGCAATAACACAAGGACATAGAACCCAACAAAATACTTGGCACAGGACTATCTGCTGACGTTATGTACATTCACTTTAGTTTCAATTTCTTTTCCAAAAAACTCAGACTAAGCCTAGAACTGCAATAGGTGAAATCTTTTCTACGGATCACCACTAACTGGGCACATAATGGTTTCACACATAAACTCTTTATTGCCCTTAGCCTTAAAGATTATTCTATTCTATTCCTGTGTTAGGAACTAACCTCAAACGTTTTTTTGTGTTGACTTGAAGAAACCATCCATGTATTAAAGAGCATCACACCCAAAGTATGCTTCCATGTCAAGCACAGGGTTTACTTTACATCCTAGGCTTCCGTGACAGAGCTACTTTGCTAAACTTTCAAGCTTACATGTATTTCATTTAACATTAAAGCTCATACATGCTACATATTTTCTTTTGCTGTTTGGACCTAGTCAATACTTGAACCTCTTTCGGTGAGCAAGCTAGTAAATTTCAAATGAACCAAACTTCTTGTTGTTGTTGTTTCAAACAGCAACTATTCCTTAAAAAAAACCTACAATGACATTTTTTAAACTAACTTGATACCATCACAGCCCTGAAAACAGCTCTACTACAAATGCTGCTGTTAATATCTCCACTAGGCAGCTGAGTAAAGTACTCTTTCACTACTGCTGCTATAAATTTGTTTACAGCAGATACCGGTATTAACAACCCTGGCTTAAGAAGCAAAGCAAATGAGTTCTGACAAAAAACGATGCCTAATGCAGACTTCAGGATGAGGCAAGAAAACTCCTTATTTGCGACAGAATTTAAAGAAAAACAAACGAGACAGCGAGAGAACTTGCCTTTTATTCAAGCAAGCAGAAGTGCAAGTCAACAGCACAGAAATATACAAGGGCATAGTTCACGTTTAAATGCTTTCTGCAACAGATATGAAGATTCAACATTAAACAATGAGACTGTAAGGCCAGCCCTAAAAAAATATACTCTTTAGGGATTCCACACAGACTACCATGGAATAAAGCCTAGGCCGCATATAATAAATCTCCAACTAGAAAGATATTTACTACATTCATAATCTTAAAATACGCTGTTTATCCATTGGAAAAAGCAGACTTGGTTTCACAGGTACGAGGACGCGATTTGGTGACTTCACTCAGAGCATCACAGGCTTCTCTGAAGCACAAAACCAGAGCTAGTCCTAAGCACACCCAGCAGCCGCTCTAACCACACACACAAAGACAACCTCCGTGGCAGTGCGACTGGCAAGCCGGACAGCACACGCTTCTCCTCCACACCCCGACGGGACCCTGCCTTTTGTGTTCTCCGCAGCTGCAAGGAAACCGGAGAGGAAAACGCGGCAGCGGGACGGGAGCGGCTCACAGGTGCCCGACCGGCAGCGGCACAGCGCCCACGGGAGCTCACCTTGTATGACATGCTCCGGGGAGATAGTTTTCTTCTCCGATTTGTTGCAGATCTCGTTGGCCTCGGAGGAGATGAGGTGGATGAACTCGGTGCAGCAGTTGACCACCAGCTCCCGGGCGTCGTTCGCCACGCGGACGTTGGGCAGCGTCTCTTTGATCATCTTGTTGATGGCAGCCCTGGGGATGGTGAGATCGTCGTCGTTGCCGGACGACGAGGCCATCCTGGCTGCGCTCGGCTCACGGGCTGCGCTCAGCGCCCGCGCGGGGCTCCAGGGCGCGGGGACCCGGCGAGGGCGGGCGGGGCCGCGGGGGGCGACGCCGAGGAGGGGTGGGGGACGGTGGGGGCCGGGCCGGGGGTCGCTGCCGGGCCGGAGGGTCGCGAGGCCGGGAAGCGCTGCTCGGGCTCAGGGCTCCTTCGGCCGCGGCGCCTGCCACTGCCGCCTCCGCCACATCCTTCGGCCGCCGGCGCCGCTGCCTTATGAGCAGCCTGAGGGGAGGCGAGCGGCGGAACGCCCCGCGCGCGGCTCGGCTCGGCTCGGCTGGTTCCGGCCGTGAGGCGGCCGCGAGGCGGAAACGCTCCGACTCCGGCTCAACCTGCGAGGGACGGCGCTTCCGCCGGAAGCCGGAACAGCTTCCGCCGCCGGCAGCGCCGGAAAGGCTGTGGCGCCACGTGCGGGCGGCGGCGGCAGCGGCGGCGGCAAGGGGTCCTGTAGCCGCCCCCCTCCGCCGGGCGCTGCGCTCGGGGCCCGCCCGCCCTTCCCCTCGATTCCGGCAGTAGCAGGGGATCTGACAGCCCCGCCAAGCCCGTCTCCGAAGCAAAACGGGCTCGGCGCTTCATCCGCAGTTGAGTCACGACTTGCAGACAGGGTTGGTTTTCCTCGGCAGCCATCTGTTACATTGTATTTTCTGTTTTCACTCACTCCATAACCAGTAATGCGAGGCTTGTATGAGACAGAGTTAGTATCTGTGGAAGGCCCATTAAACCCACAGTCCTGGTCTCACTTGCTGTGTGCTGCAGAGGAATGAACCGCCCGGGAATGCAGCCCAGCCCGAGCTGCAGGCCAGAGACACAGCTGGGCGACACTCAGGGGCTCCTGACAGGCACAGCCCCTCTGTGGGTGTCTCTGTCCAGTGCCCTGTGCTGACTCAGCAGCTGGTGAGGAGACCTCGAGCTGCAGAGGGGCGATTTGCCAGGTTCCCTTCAGCCCCAGCAGCACTCTGCTGTCATTGAACTCCTGCTTTCTCCCTTTCAGCCTCCTGCTGTTCCCTCCTCTGCCATCCATATGTTGTTGCTGGGCTCCAGGCAGCCGGTGTTTTGCAGGAGGTGTGAGTTGGGAATGTGCTTGGGGCCTCCGGCTGTGCCCGGGGGCTGCTGCGGATGCTTTTGTCCCCTCGGTCCCCTGCCTGCTGTCCAGGGAGGTCCCTTCGTGCCCCTGCACCTTGGGCCCACCGCAAGGGTCACAGCTGCGGTCAAGCCCTGCATTGGCTGCAGCGTTTGGTACCCGCAGGACCTTTGAGCTCCCCAGGGGAGAGGCAGGGCAGGGCCGCTGCAAGTCCCAGCATGGAATTAGATTTTGACTCATTGAGGGAAAGAGAAAGGCAGTTCCTGCATGACGAGTGAGCTCCAGCTGGGCTCTGGGTGAGACAAGGACAGCTGCTGGAATGTGCTGAGGAACTGCAGCCGGGAGCCCGAGGGACACTCGGCCTTTGCCTCAGCGCGGGGCAGCGCCCGAAGAGAAGGAGGTCAGGGAGCAGGAATGCCAGGCAGGAGCAGGAATGCCAGGTGGGAACAGGAATGCCAGGTGGGAACAGGAATGCCAGGCAGGAGCAGCACTGCAGCCCCAGCTCCCTGCTTGGTCTCAGCCCACTTGGAGGACTGGGCTGAGAAAATACAAAGGAATAGACCTGCTCTACCTGGTAGAATTTTGGTTTTACAAATATTTATTAGGATAGCTTGGAACAAGAGGATTCTGTGTCAGACACTGAAGGTACTGAAGGCATTTAGTGGATTGAGATTACTTACTACTGGCAATACTTTGTTTTCAAAAAGTAGTACCTAGACAGTAAGAAGATATTTTAAGATGCTTTAAAAAAACATTTTATTGTTCACTAAGTGCAACATGCTAGTAACCATTGCATATAAAGGAAGCATTCAGAATATTATAATAAATATATATGAATAATAAATACTCCACTTGTTACGTTTTAAGATTGATGAGACTTTATCTCATGTTGCTGATAAATAGATCTGACTTTTGGAAATGAGAATGCCAGTGTGATAGAGGGATTACTATACTGATTTTATCCTAATAAGTAAAAACATATTTTTATGATATTAAGGATCTAAATAGTTTGCATACTGTACACTTCTCAGTGTGTATTATATTCAAGTAAGTAAAGGAGGTCAGGTTAATATTGAATACACAAATATCAGTCAATGTTCATGTTCTTAAGAAAACATCTCTGAAAAAGCAAACACTAAACAGAATAAAACTATAGTTAGAGAATTTTAATTGCAAGGTTCTGCAAACTGTAGTATTCAAGAGATACACATTGAAATGAATATCTTAGCTAAGCTCAAACAAACACCTTGCATGTCTTTTCATAATTACAGAGCAAAGGCATTTGAATAACAACATACTGTGTCATCAGTAGCTACAAGTAATTCCAATTTGCATTATATAATCTCATACTTATTGTGAGGGTTTTCCCAGGTCAAAGCTCTTTCTGCTTCTCCACCGTAGCAACTTGATGAAGTTGAGACTTGCACTGAAGATTTTGTCATGCTGAAAAACCATTTTGTAGAATATGTCAATGGGTAGATCTCCATTTGGATCTGCATACTTCAGAGTTGTCATTGGAGTATACAAAGTATTGGTCTGATGGCGAAAAGGTGGATTTTCTGCAAGAATTATCTTTACTGTATGCTGTAGAGAAGGAGAAACAGAATTTTTAAAGAACCTTTACCAAGACAGTAAAAACCCAATTTTCAGTTCAACTGTGGAAAAGTAGAAGAATAAAGTGCTAGAATTATGTAAAATCCTGTATATAGTTTTGTTAGAACATCATTAGAAATTCTTATTGAAATATTTAAAAGCCATAAGAAGTATTTCTTATTTATTCTTAGTTCTGTTTCTGTATGTCATAGTGATAGCACCTGACACCTTAGTATCCTGAGTAGTCTTCCAAATTATTGTGGCCTTATATGCCCACAGTAGGTTGATCATCTCTTTTGCAGTTCACTGGGAAAGGATCAGGACAGTGCCTTTTGCAGCAAGATATGGGACTCTTCAGTTGACACCGAAGCTATTCCTTACCAGCAAATACCTGAAATCATCATCCCCTCCCACAACTTGCCTAAACTTGTCTTTCCGCAGAAGCTCCAAGCACCAGAAACATCCATGTTTCTTTTCTTGTGCCTTGGTGGCCTGGGGTGGCTGAGTGAACTTCCCTTAGTGGAGATGAGTGAGATGGAAAGGACAGAGCTTTACTGGTATTGGGAGCCCTGGGTGGATGTGTGGTAACAATGCAGAATATTCAGACTTCACCAGAGGATGTAAAGGGCATCTAATATCTCAATGGTATTTAAATTACAATTCATAGTTGTCTTCAATACTTCAAAATGAACATTCTTTTAATATTTTACAGAATTTTGTTTAAAACTCTGAAAATTCCTTTGAGTCTTTTAAAAAAACTTTTCATTGTGTATATTACGTTTAATTAAATCAAATGCTTCTACCAGAAAACCCCACCAGCCAACCACTGCATTCCTAAATTACAAAGACAAAAAAAAAAAAAAAAAAAAAAAAAAAAAGATGTATTTTTGATGAGTTACCTCTGCAACATCTTCAGCGCTTTGTCCCAGGCTCTGGAAAATTTGTTTGTAATTTTTAAGGTAAATATTAGTAAACATCTCAGCTGTTTCTGCATCTGCAGCTGAAAGATCCATTTTCATTCCATCTTCAAACACTTTTCTTTCAAACTCTGTAACCACTGGGCCTGGTTCAATCAAACTTAACCTGTTAAAAAAAACCAACAGATTAACTGGTTGTTGACTATCCTCCATGGAAAATACACCCCTCAATCCTTCTCCAGAAGGAACATTGGAGAGTTGCCCTAGCAAACAGTATGTAACAGTACCTTCTGTAAAGGCAATCCATTCTGCATTACTGTCCTGCTCCTCCTACCCATCCACAGACAGTAGTAGAAATCTGCATAGTTTAATTTTCAGAGAACTGGTGTAACTTAATTCATGACAAAACTGAGTACAGTTGTTACCTGCTGTCTCACAGCTGTGGAATCTAAGGATGGTTTATCCACAAGGACTTAACAGATACTAGGAAAATAATTAATGTATGGTAACAAAATTCATTACTTTCTGGACCAAGTCCTGCATAGGTTTCTTTGTTTCTCATGATAATAATAGAAGTAGCTGAAAGAGATGGGGGAATTGCCCAAACACAAATTTTCTTTGTCAAACTGTTAGTGTTACATAATTTAAGATCCCACCACTATATGAGAACAAAATACAATATAGAGATTTTTACTGTGGATGGACAGATTCTGGCTGCTGCCAAATCTGAAAGTTTTTATTTTTCCCAATAGCATATTATAGCAAATCACTGAAATATAGTTACTGGTCAGATTTTTCCTGGTTCTTTTCTCAGGTAGTAATAACACCCAGCCACTGTGTTTATCAAAACACTTTTTGGGATTGGCCCTCTTACTAGACCTGAGTCCTTCAGGGGATGTTCTAAAGGCTTTCTTTAGAACTCAACCAATCTATTGACCTTCACAGCAGAATTCCAGCTACTGCTGTAATTAAAGCCTTTTCTCTTGCATCACTCTTCCTGTTGAAATTTTCCTATTATACTTCCTTCTATAACCTCCTTTTTTCTGTGTCTTACACTCTTGAAATCTCATTATGAATTGTGGTATATCCTGTGTGTCACTATATTTACTTGAAATCCAAACTTTGCAGAGCAATATGCAGAATCACAGTTCCATCTCTGAAATTCCATAACAGCAGCTATCTTTTTTCCCACAAGACTTAAATGCTGAGACACACAGAGACACAATGGAAATTTACCAGTTATTGGAGTTTGCACAAAGAATAGTAGCAGAATTACATGAGGGGGAATTTACATGTGACAAATCAAACCTGAAGTCCACAGATGAACAGGATCACTCTCTTAAATACTGTCTAAAATGTTAGGAACACAACACCACATGTCTCACTTTCCTCCCACCTCCCTTCATTACAAGTATCTCACCCTGTGTAGCATTCTGGGTTTGCACTTGCTAGGTCTCTCTGACGAGCCCTTGAACTTTTTTATCTGTGAATTTCCTAAGAAGGCAATCATCCTTTCTAAGGGGATACATCACAGGTCAATGTTATAATTTTATTCCTGTGATATTGTATGTAAGTATCTGTTTTCAGAAGTGTTACATGATCTGTATTTTATCCAAAGCTAAATAGCCTTTTATATAATGTGAAGAGTGTGGGCATTTCTATTTCTATGCCTTTTGTGATGTACAGTTTTCAAGGGCATCTCAGTCTCTTTAGCAGCAAGCTTTAAAGATTGTTTTTCCTACTTCTGAGTATATTTTAAACTATCCAAAATGCAACTGACACCAGTGGATCAATACCATTTACACCAGTGGATCAATGCCATTTGCACTGGATCAATACTTACTGCAGTTTGAACTTGAGTGCTTGTATAGCTAAACTTTCGCAGAATCCTTCCACAGCAAACTTCGATGCAGCATAAACATCATTAAATAAGATGCCTGATGGTACAAACGAAACAGCCTGAGAATGTAATTTTGTCCAACATATTAATAGTTTGATTTTAAAAACTCACGTTTTCCCAAAATTTCTAGTCTTGCTGGAAAAACATTAGAAAAATCCTTGTGTACACTGAATCCGAGTACTGATTTTACCAATATTCTCAAAATTGCTTAGTCTAGCAAAGATGCTTGACTAATGTTTTTCCTCCCCCTAGCTTATGCTGTGGTCTCCTTGGATGATATTATTTTGTAGTCTAAGATATGAAAGTGTCTGTACATATAATACCATCTGCATTATTTATCAGCCTATTTAATAGGCTCTAGATGAACACAGAGGCTGAGTGTAATGCAGGAAATACAATATGCAAGAGTCCAGCTTGCATCTGAGTGATTTAAAAAAAAGCACTGCATCATTCCACTGAGGTGGAGGGGAGGTGTTGCATTAGTATACCAGTTCTTGGAGTTTTATGGAGGACCCTTGCTCACCAGAATAATCCAGGTAAGATCAATGTCACAGTTATAATAAATGGGAAAAACCCCCCAACAGTTAGACAGGATGGGACACGAGAGTAGGAATATCATCACCTTTCACTAAAATTTGACTCTCGAGTGTTGTGAGTTGAGAAACTTTACAAAAAGGTGTACAGTTATTCAAGATTGGATTTTAGCCTATTATTATTGTGCAGAGTGTAGTAAGCATGTTTGTCTGTTCCCATAATTTTTTCCAAGAGAATAAAGTAATGCTAAGCCCTATTTTCCAGATGATAAAAATACAACAATAATTTTTTTAAAAATAGAGTTTCAGTTAAAACTCTAAAAAAATTTGCCCTGCAGGTTTTGTTATTGAAATGCTTTGAGAGTAACTGTGTTGTAACAAACTACATTTATGCATTGATGCATAAAACCCACATGGTGCTTTTTATAGTTGGAACTTCAGCATTACAAAGCACAAGAGTCAGATATGCCAGCTCCTACTTTTTTTTTATTCCTAAAAAAAGGAAAGCTTTGGATTTTGAACACTGAACTCTCAGTTCAAGCAAACAGAAAAATCAACTTTACCTTGTATTCCCATAACACTGCTTATTATAACTATATGCCCACTCTTTCTCCTCTTCATGTCAGGCAGAATCTCCTTCAGGAGTCGAACCAGGCCAAAGAAATTGGTGTCCATCACTGTTTTCATTTCCTCAATGGTCTGACATTCAATAGGTCCAATGAGGCCCATCCCAGCATTGCTTACTGCACAAAATGGGAGACAACAGCAAGCAAAAACCTCCATAAACATAAACTTGGAATCGTTACTGGAAAGCATTTGAAAGGAATGTGAGGATTAAGGGTTAAATGATCCTAAATAATCCTTAAAGAGAGGATTAAAATATGTTAGTCACTAGAACTTTCCAAATACATTTGACATTTCTGTATGTCTTTACTTTTAATTTAAATTATCCACTATTTTGCATTTTAACTAATCTATTTCTGATTATTCCTTTTTATAAAAAACATAAAGGGATTACAGGAAAATTAGTCAAGAATTACTTGTATACTTCTATAATTCAGTATTAAGAATTAGAAGCTACGGTAAATAACCATAAGAGTGAATAGAAATCTTCAAAAAGTGATAGACTAAGCCATATTTTGGTCTGGTTTTTGTTTTATTAACATTTATATATCTTCAAGAGGAAGTAACCTCCCAACAAAACAAACCAACCAAAACACACAATTCCATTGATTTTTATTTGCCTCCTGAATATTTATAATTGGGGAATGATGATAGGGCTGGCATTCTGCTCTAGAAGTAGAACATCAAATTAGAGTGTAATAAATTTTGCAGAAAGAGATGTTAAGCACTGCTTTAATAATTAATCAGAAAAAAGGTCCATAATTTTCTGGTAGGTAAGATTTAATAGCTAATGTTGTAAGTATTTCCAATAAGATACTAATATTTATTTTTAGCAAAATAATACGAAAACACTTGCTGCGGAATGATTTGTAAAGTACAATTTAAATTCTCAATACAAAATGGAAATATCCTTTTTTTTTTTTTTTTCATTTGTTCTTTCACTTGCTAATTCCCAATGCTGTTGCTTTCTTAGTAGAGGCAGGTGTTACCTTCATTGTAAAAAGCATTGTATATGCTTCATCAATAGGATGGAAAGTCTTGCTCATTAAGGTGCCAGTTTAGGCAAATTTTCTCAAAATGTATAATTTTATCCAAGATACCTCCCTGTGATGAAGTTTCTCCCTTGTAAACAGGGGAAACAAGCTTCCCTACTTCATGGAAGCAGGGTGAGATTTAATCCACTTATGTCTGCATGAAGTCTTAAGAATATTGAACCAAATATATACTCTGTAATTATTATTATTACTTTGATAATTTAAAAAATACATTAATGAAACTTCTCCAGGGTATTTGAGATAATGTTTTATAGCAATCTGGTATCTGTTCATAGCACACACATCCTGTACTTGCCTAGGACATCAATCCTTCTGTCAGGGATACTGTTCACACAAGCTTTAATAGACTGTTCATCACAGACATCCAGTTGTTTAATCTCCAGGGTTTTGCCCAGCCTGTGACCTGCAGCTTCCTCCAGTGGCTCTTTCTTGGCCAGGTTTCTCATTGTGGCATACACTGCAACACACCAGAAATAGCACCAGAAATAAAATCTTCACTGTGGCAGTCCTACTGAGAAGTATTAAAGAACAAAGCTTAAATATCAGTGATAGAAACCAGATAAAAGCGAAAAGTTAAAAGATTCTCTTTTCAACATATATTGTCACTAATTTCCCAGTCTGGTTCTGAAATCTTCAAGAAATTCAAAAGAATTAAACAGCGATGCATAATGAAGAACATGCAGTGTATAAAGATACAACTACCACCAAAATATTTTTAAAAAATTAAATTGTTTTTAGGTACTCAAAACTTAATTCTGGATTCCAGATTTCCTGTTTTTGTTTTTGTTTTTTGTTTTGTTTTGGTTTTTTTTTTGTTTGTTTGTTTTTGTTTTTGTTTTTGTTTTTGTTTGTTTTTGTTTGTTTTTTGTTTTTTGTTTTTTTTAAGCCACCACAATATTTAGCAGGACAACCATCATTTTATTAAAAAGTGGAAGATTTAATTCTTTAGGTTGAAAAAATGTCTGTTTTGTAAGCTACTGCTTTAATTGAAATTAGTTATTATTGTAGCCTAATTGCTCAGAAAGCTACAGATCTGCATCCAGTCAATTAGCAGTAAAATACTCGAAGTATGAGAGACTGAATTGCCACAGATTTCTGCATTAATTTTGCCATCCATTTTCAATCATGGCAAATACCCAGCCCCTTTGTTCACCTGTCTACACAGGCTTGGAATAATGAAATGTGCTTTAAGGAAAAAATTGCGAATTTAGAAACTGTTTACTTAAATTCATTGCTTTGGTCTTCAAATGGGCACGGGCCTGTATAGGTACAGATTTTAGTAGCCAGAAGCAAAGCTAACCACGCTGTGAATGTATACTCAGAACAGCATAATACTACAGATATTTTCAGCGATTTTTTTATGCTACTGTCTTTTTTTGTTGCTTGCGTGCGTACACTGTTCAGTTACAATAGTTGTTCCATTTCAATAAAGGTACAGAAATACCCACTGCTTACAGAAAACAGTATATTTTCACTGTATTTTCTTGATAGTAGAAGAGGAAAATGAACCAGAAACAAGTCACCAAAGTGAATACAACCACCTGTGAAATGACAGAGAAAAAACCAGCACTATCTCAAAAAGTATGTTTTTATAAAGAACAGATAGATTGTTACCTTTAAATCTTTTCTGTTCATCTTTTGCCATTTTTACAGCTAATGCCAGTCCAATTCCTGAGGAGCAACCTGTAATGAGGACATTTCTTCTTGCCATTCTCTTCACTGAGTGGTTCAACTCTTCGGAGGAGCAACAACATAAATGTAACTACAGCATAATGGGACTGGCCTTTAATACCATCTCCACCTTCCCTGAGTCAACGAATCTGAAAATGCACACCTAGACCTTGCATGATTAAGGGATAATCTCCAACAAAACAAAATAGAAGCAGATGCTCCTACATGTGCTTATAATCTGCATTATCAAAACTGATTAATACAGAACTTGATTAACCTATAAACTGAGACACTTGTAAACTATACGGATTTTTTAAAATAGAATAACCAGCTTGCATAGCACTGCCAGGAAAAGCCTTCCCACAATTACAATTGGTCTGTAGCATACAATTGGTCTCAATCCATGGAAAGTAAACTGCACCCTCCTGATTCTTCCGCAGCAGATTGAGGAAGGGATTTCTTTCCTGATGCCTTACTATTGTAAGAGTCCTAATAGGCATTACAGGAAAAAAAACCCAAATTGCAAAATGGGATGTGGATTCTGAAAGAGACAAATTGTTGAACAGACTCCTCACATTTCCTTTTGTCAGTGTTCCCAACCAAGAACAGAGAAAATAAGCAATATGCTGCAGCAGAGAACTGACAGGAAATCTTGATCAGACCAGCATCACTACATTCTTGCCAAGACTGAAATCTCCAACACTTTTGATTCTCCAATTAAGATGTCAGAAATTAAAAAAAACCCAACCAACCAACCAAAAAAAAACCAAACAACAACAACAACAAAAACCAAAAAACAAAAACAAAACAAAAAACTATCCTGATGTCTAGGTTTTGGAGAAAATACTCTGCATGTAAACTCTGGATTAAAGAGAGGGACTTTTGGGCTGCCATGTCAGTGCAATTCATGTTTAACATACAGTAACTGTAGGCATACTACATTCAGGAAGAAAATCAGTCCCTTGTTTCTGTCCTAAGTGACAGGAAAAAGAAAGACCTTAAGCAATTAGCCTTATAAAAAGCATTCAGCTAATTGCAATGCCATTATACACAGTAAAATATTTTTCAAGATTCAACAGCCCCATGTAAATGCAATACACTTCAGAAGAATGAACTTAGTGTTCCAGAATTTGCATAGATGTAAATTGGTTAGTAACTCAAGAAATGTAGGACATTACAGAAATATTTAGCTGAAATTATGTTTTAAAAAAGTCCATCCTTTCCAAAAGAAATAAATTGGCTTGAACAGTGTAAATTCAATCATTAACTTTTAAGCAAGCAACAAAATAGCAAAACATCTAAAGATAAAATATAATTATGATTCCACTTATTTATCAGGTTTGACCCACAATTTAACCAGATAAGTTAGTATATAGACAAAATTTTAGTGCAAATGCTATTTAGCTGATTCAGAGATTAGGCAAATTGCTTTTGCTGCTCATGCACATTTATATTTAGTGCATGTAGGAGGAGCAAATGAGGCTTTACACAATGCTAGTTAGTGGAATTCCACTAGTGTTGTGATGCAGCTGTAATTAAAGACTGGTTATGTTTTCCACTTGAAATCCTGGTTTGAAGGGCTTATATATTCCACTGCTTTAAAAAAATCTGTCTGAAATTTGATGCATAAAGTTCTAGGCATAAGGCAAAACTATGTGCATAGAGTTAAAAACTAAAAGTAGTTTAATTTGCAATTATGCTCCAGTCAACCTAATTCTAAGGTTTTCCCTTTACAGTTATGTAGAGAAAGAACTAGCTTGATTTAAAATACATAATATATTTATTTCTGTAAGTAGCAGTGGGTTTTGTCACATCATAATTTTCATAGTAAATAAATAATAATCTGAAACTGCAGAAATACTTTTGCTGGGTGTATCTCGACTTGTCAATGGTAGCAGAATGTGTGGCTGGTTTTGGAGAACAACTTAATGTAGAACTTGTGGCATTTGTGGAGCGTGTTTACATAAAGTGGAAGAGCCAGTCCTGCCCAAGGAGTTTAGCAAACTGCCACTTGCAGAGTTTCTGGAATACCTCAGATAGGTTTGTTGGCTAATAATAATACACTTTTAATATGCAAAACACTTAACTAAGGCCTGGTATTTAAACTGACATACATTCAATTCATTTCCTCTTCTTTACATAAAATAACTTTTGTAGCTTGATTTCTGAAGTATGAATCACATGTCTTAATGCACACAAATCATGTGTGCATTAATCAGACTTAGTTTGAGGCCTCAACAGCATATTTGTAGTTTCTGATGCTTATGTAAATATAAAAGTGGGGCCACTAGCCATTAATACCAGCTAATTGTGTAGTACTTTTGAAAACTTGGAAACACATATGTTTTAGAATAAAGAGTTATGATGTGAATTTAATCCATGGGAATTTTTGTATGGATTTTCATTTGATTAAAAGTATCAAGAGAAACAAGCTCAAGCTTTATGGTCCTGTCCCACTACCCTGTGCATCTTAAAGATACTGCTTGGAGTAAAGCAAGCAGGTTTTGCCAGTGTCCGTGATCAAATCAGTGTCCCAAAACATCCTACAAACAGGTCAATTTTAATAAGATATTGGGTCTGAGTACAAAAAAGGATAAAATATTCCCAAACAAAAATAAGGTAGTACCATTGTGCTTTTAATTAGAAGTGAGATATTAAACAAGTATATAATTTAAAAGTCTTGGAAAAAAATGACAGCTAAAATTAATCCCTACAACTTAAATTTTATTCTGAAGTATAAAAGATAAATTAATATGTTATTATATGAAGGCAATAATCTCAGTGACAGTTGAAAAAATAAAAATGTTGTCATCTGCTTCGGTACAAATAACTACATCCCTTATTTAGAAATACAACTTTAAAATGTCCTCTTTCAATGCTCAGTTTTGGTGCCAGCAACAGCATTCCCGGGTTGCTGCTTGTCCAATGGGCAGCAGCACTCATTTCTGCAGTTCTTGTACCTGAAACAAAATATCTGTGATTACCATATCCAAATCAATTTGTACCAAGATGTTACTTTTCATTATTAAACTTAGTCTTACAAATTAAAGAAAACTAACAGCAGGTCTCAAGTCCATGGCTGCCATCTCAAATTCTGATTTATGTTTTTAATGCATTTTTGTTCACTGTTCTTATAACTGAAGTGCATTTATTTCTAAGACCACAACTTATACATTTTTCAATACCGTATTAAATCCCAGCAGATAAGAAGGAAAATGTCATGTAGAATATTTTTAAGAAGAAATCTTCATATGCAAATCCCTGTAGAAATCTTGTACCGTTTAAATGAGCACTGCCTTTTGAAATAACTCCTCTGCATGAGGCTTACTGTTTCATGTTGGATTGCTTTGTTGTTCTTAAATTGCTAACAGTTCAGTAAAAAAAAAAAAAAAAAAAAAAAAAATCAACAGTATCAAGTATCAAGAGGAAAAAAGCCTATGATGCCCAGCAACACTGACTAAGAAAAATACCAACAGGAATGTAAGCTGTATGTAGAAATAAATGCAGCCAAACACAGCATGTCTGAGGTTAAGGGTTTTTGTTAGTGTCTAGAGCTTTGCTACCCCTACCCCTCCTTCTAAAAACAAATGCATATGCTGGATCTAATTACTGAACAGTTCATTTATAGAAAAAAAACCCAGAGTTTTAGGTGTCTTTAGGATATGGTACACAGCAGCCATGTTTAGCTAGTGATGGAGCACAAGTGACTATCAGCCACTACTATTTCACATCCTATTTTACTAAGGTTCCTGTTAATTATAAATTTAAAAAAAGGTTGTGTTGGTTCTCTGTTTATCTAGCCATGCTTAGCTAGGTGCTTATTCTTTATGAGGAATGCTATACATGCTGTAGAGAAACACTTGGAAGTAGCATATAAGCAGCTTACAGCTAATGAAAGATTATTACAGCAATTCCTAATTTTTTAATGCTATGCACAATTTTTCAAAAACATTGTAAAAATCACTTTTTAAAGAAGTCAATCATTGCAAGCACTAATTTTTACGTACTTCACTTACCTTTTAATACAATTTTACTTCTCATTTCAGAAGGAACTATGGTCACGAAAATTAGTTTGCTGTAAGTCTAATCTACCTTTTTTTTTTTTATTAAAGAAAATTATTTAAATTTCCCAGAAAAATGAAAAAGCCGTTCTTAATGTTCAGCAAGATATTTTCAGTTCCTGTATTTGGAATATTTACAACTTCTAAGGAGCGCTGTATTGTTACAAAATCTTCACTGCAGATTGAAGCAGAGTAAGAGCAAAGAATGATTCAACTGAAAACTCTGAGACCTGGTTGTTTTATGAGTCCCAAAGGGACAGAGTGGACCAGAACACAAATCAACCCTCCTAGCAATTCCTTCTCTGAACTAATATATTTTCTGTAATAAGCAAGGAAGGCAATGTATTAAGAAGAAAAAGAATAAGACAGACTGTACCCCTGGGCAAAACATACACACTGCCTCCCCACCCCTTTTCCCTAGATAGATTAGGCAATTTATTTTTTAAAACTGGGTCAGAAAATTTCTGTGGAAGACTGGTCAATCAGTCTGCAATGTGTTACTAATGGAGAAAGCGTTTTCTTACATTATGTTATAGTCTCAATTTTTAAACTAAGAAGGAACCATATCATATTCTAAGTGGAGCCAGAAGACCTCTGCAACATATTTCATGTTTTACACAGAATGCTTCCAGTGTTTTTTTAATCTACTTCACTACCATGAAAATAAAATTTTATTTCCTTATCCCAAGTCTTGAAAGGAACATGACCAGAGTAGGTCTATTTTTAAAGCCTTTCCTATATCATTCTTAGGCCTCTTCCTACCTGGTATTCCTTAGCAAAAACAAGACAATTTGTCTGGAAAGAAAGACTCTAGTCAGCAATTGTAGAGGGGCTAGCTAGGAAATTCTTTCTTTCAGAATTATCCCTTAGGAATAGTTGGAAATTAATGATACGTGTGAAAGTTAGCAGCAGTCACTCTCCTGTTCTTGAGTATCATCAATAACCTAACATATTTCAAGATGAAAGACCTGACATTGCTTTAATTTGCAGTGAAACAACCTTCATATTCAGCTGTGACACAGCCAAGCCCTCCTGATCTAGAACACAGACCAAACACCTTTGGTGTTCACACAGAAATGAGGCTCCTCTGATATCTCACCCTTGTGAAAACAAACACATAAATGCAGCATAACCAAAGTGGCAGAGGCCATCTTGGCTTTGGTGTTTAGCTCTAGGCTGGAATCATCCTTGACTGAACTTATTTCTGCAAGAAAGCCTGTTTATCTTACATCCCATTTGTACTTGTAGAGACTGATTCATGCACCAAACCAGATTTGTGTAATTCACGGAGTTAGCTGTAGTCTTGAGTCCCTCCACTCACTCCCAGTCTCTATGCCAAAAAATTCACACTTCTTGTTCCTACAAGCATGCTAGAGCTCAGTGGTCTTTGATGCAATAATTTTCACAAGATAAATACCTAAGTCATAAGAAGCTCTCATCATACAGCATACTGCTTTGTTTCATTTCAAGGAAGACCATATCATTCACAGCCAGAAAATCAGGTCTCTAAAGATAATCAGTAATCAAATTTCTCCACAGAAAGCAGACAATCAAGAGTTTGCCATTAAATTTGTAATTTTAAAATAATTAAACTAGCTTCACTTAAGGGCATTAAGATTCAGCAAACACCAGCATATAAAATACAATGATTCTGGGAGAAGTAACAACACACTAAAGAGATACCATATAATTTCTTCTAGGCAGTACAGTAATGGCATTAAAAATTGATATTTTGTTGTCTATCCAAGGTATGTTTTACCTTTCCAAGAGCTTCTAGGCTATGCTATTCTCTTTCATGTTTTTTTTTCTTCAGCTGATTTATTTTCTGATCTCTCTGGAGCAATTCAAACTTTTTTTCACGAAGCTCATCTTTAGTATGCTGGAGTTTTTTCTCTAAGCTCTCAATCTGAACAGAAAATGCAATTAAATCAGAACCAATATTTTACCAAAGTCAGAACAACTTTATTTAAAAAAACCAAACACACATAAAACAAACAAAACTCACAAATATTGTCAGTATTATCCCTGACTTTGGATTCCTCTGTCAATTTTTAATTTTGTCTACATTTTGCTTTACTAAAAGAGCAGTTTGGGAGCTGTATCATATCAAGTGAAAAATAGGTTTTCATTTTTTGCACTGTCATAACCTTGCAAAATTTATAGTTTTAATTGACAAACATTTCTTTTTACTGGTACATTCTTTCCCTCTCTACAATAAAAAAGAGTTTTTATCTTCTAGATTAAATCTTGCCAGCTATTGTGTCCCAGGACCAGACTTTCTCATAGAATTAGTTGCCCTTTGTTAGGGAAACTCCGTTCTTAATTAAGAATTACCTGTTTATTGCATTCCTTAATTTCTAACTCAGACTTCTCTAAACTGGACTGTAATTGAATTATTTGTTGCTCCATTTCTCCCTTATGTTCACGAACTGTCATATCCAATTGTGTAATCTAGAGGTAGAAAAGGAAGAAAGGGAAATATTTTATTTTGAACTAACATGCAGATTTTAAAAGCCATATTACGAAATATGAGAGCAAAGTGAATGAAATTAATTTTTGTAGCCTCAAGAGTATTCTCTCAAGTAGTCAATATAAAGCTATGCCTTAGTGATTTCATTTACATGGTGGCCAAACATAAAAAGAAAAGGGAAAATTGGGAAAAAAAGTCTATAACTGAATATGGTCCTCAAATGCATATAATGCAAACCTAGTTCCCATTTTCAAAGAAACATATGTAGTTTATTGTACTAATCCAGCTTGTTAGGAAGTGCGAAATTTTGCCAAACCAAAAATGTTCAATTCATCAAATGTTTTGATGACTCCCTAGACAGTTCACAGGGTACTGTGGCAAAAATACATTGCAAAATCTGGCCTCTTTCCAGTGTCAGTTCTTATTCAAATACCCACTCCTTCTCTCTGAACCTCAAATATTCTTGAATACAAAGGCTGGTAACTCCTTCAGGAAGAGGCTTATAGAAAAATGACAGAAGCAGAATTTTCCCATAATGGGTATCAAATCCTGAAGCCAGCCTAAAAGACTGAAAATATTTCAAGTGAGCTACAGAAATTTATTCACAACAAAGATACCATTTCATATTTAGAGGCTGCTTTAATGTGAATCAAATATGCTCCAGTGTAAACAAGAAAAGGAATCTATCATCACCCTTTAGTACAGATCTTTCCTTCCTCTTAGCAAACATCAAGATGAGAACAGTTGCCCCATAACTTTATCACTAATGAAGAATCTTGGGACAGGTTATGGCATAAGGCTTCTGAATTTCCTGGTACATAAGGTTTCAGCAAACAGCTGGTTTAAGGCTGGCACTGTGGCTGTATAGTAAGCAATACAGTTTGAAACATCACATCAAAGCTACCAAACCTAGCAGGCTTTTTATAAGTTATCTACTATATAACAGGAATAATGTTAAGTAACATGTTTAAAAATTATCTTACCTGAGCTACTCTCTGTTTCAGTTCCCAATTCCTTTCTTTTAGTGCTTGGTCCATGTCAAGGAGTTCCTGCGTTTTGTCTTCAATTTCATCCTTGCAATACCTGAAATTCTCATACATTTAATCGTTTAATGCACATTCAGTTGCTTAGCTTCAAATATCCAGCTTGAAAATAATGAGATCTATTACTTACTTAAAGCATATTACCCTAAAGGTGAATTCATTGCAAGTAAACAAATCCAAATAGAATAACTCTGTTAATTATATTCCAGGTGGGGAGTTCCTAATAACTTCATGATTCAAGTTATTTAAATGGCTATATCAGGATTCTTAAAAAAATAAAGTATAATTTATTTGTGGTCAGAAAGGGAACTGGACAATTTGACTATTATTATGATTACTTCACAGCTTTAGGATTCAGAAAATAATTTCTGCAGATGTTAAACAGAATTCCCCAAGAAGAATTCAGCACCACTTGTAGAAATTAAAAATGAGCCAAGGATCTCAAGTACCCAATTATCTGATAGCCACAAACCACTTAAATGTTATAGAGAGCAGCTAAGAACATTAAAAATCCTTATCCAAATTACTTGTTATTCTTAAAGAATAACCAACATAACTAAGTGTTCATCATAGAAAATATACCAGCTCACCTGAGCTCAGTTGTTAGATCCATGATAGCAATGTTCTTCTCCTCCAGAGAGTACTGTGCACTCTGTAATGCAGATTCCAGTTCTGCTATTTTCTCTAAGGCTTCCCTGTGGCAAGTCTGAGTTTGAAGAAGCTTATCTTCTAAATCATTCACTATTTCACATACACACCACAAAAGAGAATGTTTCATCATCAGTGCATCAGGGTCTTCATGCAACACTACTACCTAGTAGCACATATAGTCATAATAAATTTTCAGTGTCACTATTTTTTAGGACAATCTAGAAAAACAGTGACGACTTATATAAAAAAAAAATATGGTACCTAAGTATTTTCTAGTTTTATTCAGTTCATAATCAACAACTGACCTGAAACATAAGGATATATCTAAAAACATCTGGCCGAGGAAACAGTACAGACACACTATAGTAACTGAAAATGTAGTGCTAGAAAAAGTGCAAATACCAGAATTGCTGGTGTTTCTCTAGCTTAAAACAATGGTACAATTAAACTTATGGAAGGAGATGGATTGGAAAGTTTGTTATTTCCATAGACTTGTGGGGTTTTCTGTTTGTTTCAAATAGATGCATTTTTTGAATAGCATATGCCTATACTAAAGATGTCTCATTTGACTATTACATTAAGAATCTACATTACCAATTTACAGAGAAACTACTTATACATTTCACCTGGGGTGAAGGTATATACCACAAAAGTGAGAATTTGCAAAAGTATGTGGAAAATGTTTGTGATTTTTTTGGATTGTGGGGGTGTTGTTCATTTGGGTTTGGTTTTGTTTGAGTTTAAAAAGATTGTAATTTTTTAACTCTCATGTATTTGATTATACAAGGGGGGGAAGAAAAAAATGTCTAATACATACAGAGGAATAATTTAATGAAAAGAAACCTGATAAACAAAATAGCCGAATTACCTTCATTTGCCTTTTTATTGAGCTCTGATCTTGTTTCTTCCAGAGTGATATCCAACTGATTTATCTGCAGTGCTTTGTTTGCACCATCTCGTTTTAATTGCATTACTTCTTCTTCCATGCCAGAAAGTTTATTCTTGCACTGGTCCATCTCCAGTTTAACCTGTCTAATAGAAGCAACCAGAACAAAATGAACCATGGAATAACAAGAGCAACATGCTCTAAGACAAGTGTTTGTGAATAAAATAGAAATAACAGTCATGTTGTAATCAAAACTATGTTCTTTAAGACTAGCAAGCTACTGTACTATCTACAATTACAAGCAAGCTGATACAGTTATGATTTGATCTGCTTTATGAAGTGCTATCTTAAGGCTAAATAAGTTGCCAGGACATGCATTAATTCCATTGGAAAGCTGTTCCATAAAGTCATGCCTCTATTAGCCAGAAGCTTCCCTTCTGATTTCCAGTCTATGCTCACAGAGACTGAAGTGTAAGCCCAGAGCTGAACACCAATTCAGACAGCAAGCATTCTGATCCATATGACCAAGTGCAGAATACACCTCTCACTTACACTAAACCTACCTGATTGTACACTTAAGTTCCTCCATCTTCTGTCCCTTTGAATCTGCCTCCTGAGCAGCTAGGCACAGTTTTTCCTCCACCTTTCTCAACTCCTCTTCTGCACATGCCTTCTGCTTCTGAAGCTCTTTTTCCAAACTGGATATCTATTTTAAATGGCATTTAAAGAGTATTTTCAAATTGCATATCAAAGAAATACACATTCTTGTCTTGCAACTCACATAGGGAGAGTTTTTACACAACAGATTTCTTTATAGTCTGTATGTAATTTAAAATTAAACTCGGCACATTTGAAAGACAAATAGTTTCTAGTAAATATAACAAGAGGCAACTTCATGAATTTAAATGCACCTCTCCTTAACAGCAGTCTAGGGCTTGATTTTCCAAGTACCTAGCCACTCTAATGCTAACTAGAATTTCTGATAGCTCAGAACCTGGATTAAGAGAAAACAATCCACTAAACTCTTTATTTTAGGTATATCTAAATAATAATTATCAACTCACTTATCAAACAAATATTCATGTTTTATAGATATTATGAAAACATATATAAGGCATTTAATTTTCTCTATATATATTGATATTTTTCACCATATTGTACCTGTTCTTCAAGTTTAATTTGACTGTCTTCCAGCTCCCCATTTCTGATAGTTTCTTGCTGTAACATTTGCTGCTGATGATGCAAAGTTTGTTGCAGGAGAATATTTTGCTCACTCATGTCCTGAATATTCTGACCTTTTATTTTTATTTCTCTCTGTAAATAATGAAGCTGAAAAGATATTTTTTTTCCATTACAATAAAACATTTTTATTTGCAATTGCATCAGCTATTCTCTCTTAATCACACTTCTGATTTAATAAAACTTTTGGGTCTGAATTTAGTTGCATTACAATTTCAACAGTACGTATCAGACCTCATAATTTCTCACTGAGTTATGCTCTATAAAGTGAGGAAAGCAGTAACTTCTCAGTCAGTTCCAGGTTTTGATTCTTGCTTTCTAAACATAAATTGTCAGTATTTAAAAAATATACATAGCAGATTTTTAGTTAGAACTACTTTTCTTTCTGCCAGTCTTCTTTATTTCTCAGAAAGTCTTGTTTTCCTCTTGAGATCTTGTTCTCAGTCCTCCCCTTTATTTCTTTTTGACTGTATGACAATACTCATTCCAATAGAAAAAGAAATTCTGAGTGCCTAACTTGTTTTATGTTGAATAGTTTGGTTTCTCAGTGGTGAGTGCCCAAGGGAACTGTTCTAGGGAACAAAAAAAATGAAAAAAAGAAAAGGGGAGTGTTCTTGAAAAAAAATCTAGAAGAAATCACTAACTGCTAACTCTGAGAAGTAGTGACAGGAATTTATTTATGAAAACAGTGGTCACAATTATGAAGCCTCACTTGCTACACTTGATGTTTCACACAGCCTCCAGTTCATATGCAGTATAAGAACAAGAGTGTTTAGTGCTTAGGAAGCAGCAGTAAATACCACAGGCCTGTGTGTGATACAGACTACACAACTTCCATCAAGCTCATGTCCAGGGTCCAGCAATCTCCACCTGACTAAAGCCTCTCTTAGCAGGTAGGCCAGCACTGACATGAGCAGCCTACTATATAATTAGTTCACCCACGAACACAAATTCATTCTACTATTTAAAGTTAACTCTCTCTTGCTTTCAAGTAGTAGTGGAAAGTATGATAAAACTCAGGGTCTAGAAGTAAACATTTTTTAATGCCCAGGACTTCTTTCCCATTAAGACAGTTGAAAAATAGATCAATTTTGTGCACTTAAATTTATATTGCAATAGTGCTCCCTCCATTTTTTCCAAGATACTGCTTTGTTTCACATTATTCTGATTTTGTTACTTCTTCCAACAATTCATTCATCTTAGTGCTTCTTTTCCCTAAACTTACCCAGCATTTCTGAGTTATGATTTTCCCCTTTACCCTCACAAAATGTATCTTTTTTTCCCAGCTTATTTCCCATCCACAAGTCCTGTTGCAAATGTTGGCTGTCATTTCACAAACTTTTACATTAAATCAATCGTAACAAGTGTTCTCTGCAATACAGAAGAGTTGGAAAACAACCTGTTACCTCTTCAGACTTTTCTTTCAGCTGATTTTCAAACATATCCTTATTTTCTTGTGACTGCCTCAAATACAGTGCAACTTCTTCCTTACATACTTTTAGTGCTGACTCAAGTTGTCGCACCTAGGTGAACGCAGTAGATTATTTTAAATTGCAGGGCATGGTTTGTATTAACTGGTCTAAAAACTGTATTAAAAAACAGCTTTGTGTAAAACATCAGAAAGGTACATTTTTATCAAAAAAGTATTAAAACAGTCATGGAAGACCATAGCAAACTTTAAAACTGAAATAGACTTCAAAAATTAAAATTATTTGTGAAATTCAAACTTATAATACTTAAGACTGTGTTTATATTGGATGAGACTATCAGTTACGAGAAGCTATACCAGCATTTGTCAGTAGCTAGAATTTAAAAGTAAACATAGGGTCAATACTAAATCATTAATCCATCATGTTTCATTGCATATAGAACTGCATAAATAAATTTGGAATTATCATCATAGGTGATAATGAGTTGGCACATGTATTTCAAAAAACCCCCTCAGATCTTTATACAACTCTTTTCAAAAAGTTACTAGGCAGCACGATTTCTCTTTCGGCACTGGGAGACAGTGCCTGAGTTTCACCAAACAGGAAAGGAACAGCTTTGAGCAGTGTCAACACTGTCAATCTATTTTGCACTTTTAATGTTCATTTGGGTTTGAGTAATATCTAACAAATACCTTATAAACTTGAACTGATAAAAATTATAACAAACAAACCCCCAGAGATCTTAAGGCATAGTAATTAAGCTTTTCTTAACCATTTGGTTCCAATGTTAGGATTTCTCATCAATGAGAATTGTGCTGAATTTAGTTGCAGAAGGTCTAATTCTTTCAGTTTTGCAAACAGACTGCCAGTTTTCTAAACCAGAAACTTGTATTTCTGTCCTCAGCTGATTCAAGAGCTTTTTGAAAAGAAATTACTGTGTGCCCTAATTTTAAGTCTCTGGAAAACATCCCAAATACTACAAAGCCACTTGGATAGAAAATTGTTCCAACATAAGCTCAGAAAGAGCATGAGAACAGCAAAGTCCCTGGTGTCTTCTCCCACTGATAATCCTAAAAATTTAATACTTTGAAACCTGACTTGGGTAAATCTGCATATGGCAGTAGTTTATTAAAATCCTGTGACAAGTGCTGCATGGAAAATGTTTATCAGGCAAGCACTAGAAAGAGCTAGAGATGGCTAAAAACATGACCAACATGATAGCACCACATATATCTAAAATACACGCCATATGTGGACCAAAAGCATATATAACATTAGCTCTGTGAGACAATGTTGGACTTTGTGAGTACAATAACCACAAGTTTGCCCTATTTGTAACTACAGTAATTGCATTAATTATGCATTGCATAATCTCTTACTGTAGGTTTCATCATATTTCTTTTAATTAAAAAAAAGAAAAAATAAAATTAAACAACAGATAAAGAAATACTTCAGATAAATGACTTCTGGAATATTTACTTAAGAAAAATTTATAAAACAATTTTTCTATAAAGATAAAAGGAAATACACTGTTACTGTAAACTTTAAAATTATTACTTGAACATTATAGAGAGCTTACTAACTTTGATTTTTTCTTCTGTTAACTGATTTTCCAGCATCTTCAATCCTTGATCTTTCTTGACATTTTGATTTTCCATTTCCTGCTTTTACAGATATTTTTATTGCAGATAACCAAATATTAATGTTACATAACATAAATCTAATGTTATAAAGTTGTAAGTAATTTAATAAAAACTCATAATCAGAATCAGGAAAGAAATGCAGATCAGTGTATCTAAAACACAATTGCTTGTATAGTGTACTTGTATACATGATACTCTGAAGTGAATTTTGTTGCTGAGATGTCTATTCATATTCAGCATCATTAAAAGGAATAAAACATTATCATACTAGAACATTATTGGTTTTTCACCTAGTGCAGGACTGATGCAATCATTCTTTATCCAGATCTCTTTCCTTTCATTAGAGAGAGAAGCCCAAGGGGCAATCCAGAGGCATAAAGTAAGACAGAAAATACTGGAAGTTCATTAAAATTTGTACAATATGTAGTAGTAGTAGCAGTGACTACACCAGTAGTAACTGGTGACTACCCTAGACACAGTCAATTACTCAAACAAGAATTAAGAAGCAGAAACACAAACATCTTTATTTTTCCCTAATTTTTCCATGTATTTATGGATATGCATTCCATTATTTTCAGTCACTTATTTAATTTGCATTTAAAGAAAGTCAAGAGCCAACCTTACCTCTCTGTTTCCTATTAGCAGCCCATCCAATGATTTGATGTGATGCTGTTTATGTACAACTTGTTGCTGTAAAATAGATATTATTTTCTCTTGTTCAATGAACTGTTGATGTTTCTTCTCAAGCTGTGTCCGAAGCTGTCCATAAGTAAATTGTAATTTATTATTCTAATAAGAATTTATTCATCTAAATGTGTGATTTAGTTCTATTAACCCATCATTTTATAATTAAAATTAATTACTGTCATTGTGCAATACTGCCAGTCTTAAAATTATCAAGAAATCCCAAGCACTTAATATCTTAAATTCAGAGGAGAGTGAGGGGAAGCAGAGTGTAATTGTCTGTCACTAGCCAAGACAATGAGACATGCATGCATTCTTTACTAAAAGATGAGAAGCTTTTTAAACAGCTAGAAATAATCACAGTTAAATTTCTAATCATTTGGAGAAACAGATTTCTTCTCTAGAGACTGAACACAGATGATTATGAGGCTCAGATTGGCAGAGGTTCAAGCAACAAGAACATTTTTAGAAGCTGTCATGCTTTAAACCCAGTAGGCACTGAAGATATACTTTTTGTTTTTCTGTGTGTTTGGAGCAAAGAACAAGGACTTTTCCTAAGTCCTAATTTCTCTTCATTTGAGCAGGACATGAATATTTCAGAGGGAAAGTTGCATAGCTCGTTAGATGGAAAATGTACTAAAATTAGGGAATGTAGGGAGAAGAAAGAGCTTTTTAACATAACATTTTAAACGGAGATGTCTCGAAATTACATGACAAATTATTTACATAGTATAACACTCATACATAATACCACATGATAAAGAGTCTTACTAGGTCAATCTGTTTCTCCATCTCTTTGTGCTGCTCAAGGTGAAGCAACCTTTCATTTTCAAAAGCAGAAGTTATTTTCTCATGTTCTTCACTGATAACTGTTTCCAGCTCATGAATGCATCTGTTCCTTCCCTGGGAAGTGGCAACAATAAAAGGACTTAATAAAAACATTTAGCTGTGATATTAAACAGTGTTTTATCTGATCGCCTGATTTCTAGACTTCATAAAGGAATAACAAACAAAATTCTGAAGTTACACAGAGCATGTGTCATCTCAAAGGATGTCACGCCTATACCACAGAATGACAGTAAATGTAGGCACTACAGAGACAAGTAGTCTGCCAAGATGGATAATGGCACAGATAACTCCTGACAAAGACAAAAAGAATTTTCTGTGTTCATATGGACAGATAGTATCTTTAAAATACCATTTTTAAGACTTTTTAATTTACAAATCTACACGTATTTCACTGAAACAAATGGCAATTCAACAGAGCCAGACCTTCATTGCATATGTGACCACAATGAAAACGTAACACATTCATTCATAACTTACACACTCAAGAGCAGGGAAAATAGGATGTTTTATTCCAAATGAGATTCCGTTTTTAAAACCTGTGTTCCTAAAATCTGCACACATTATTTAGCAGATCTGAAAGTCCACACATTTGGAATACAGGGAATACTACTGTCAAGTTAAACTTCTATGTCTTTTTAAATAAATGTGGTTTCTCACTGAGAACAGCTTACCATGAGTTCCAGTTCCAACTCAGCATTTCTGTCTGCAGCAGTGGAATAAGCAACAGTCTTTTCTTCTAACTGTTTCTCAAGTGCAGAAAGCTGAGAAGATTTCTTTCTTATCTGAAATTAAATATGGCACAAAATAGCATGTAGACAACTACTTCAGTTTTATTCAAATATTTGTGTGCACTTTCTTATCACCAATTCCATTTTAGCTACTACTATTGTATTTTTAATAAACTGATTGATTTTGTTGAACTATTATATTTTATTACTTACAGAGAAAGATTCAGGACTACTTACCTACAATTTACCCAATTAATTATCAGTGAAATAGCTTTACATATTTATAACACTTACATTATTAGGAAATAACTGCAAAGCCCATTATGCTGGACTCTATAAACACATTAGCACCAGAATGGAAACATTAGCAATTTAATTTATTCACTCTGAGAAAAGCTGAAGCTTAAGTTTTTTTCTTTTGTGACTCTCTGGTCATGATGTTCATCTCTGGCAACTACAGTAACATTTAATGAGGAAAAATACAACTGTTCTTTTAACCTCTTTCCTAGGATTACCCATTAATTCAACTACACCAAAGCAACAAAACACTATTTTCCACATAACAATTCAAAGTAGTAGCTGAAAAGCCTACTAACTATACCAGCTTTAAAACAGTATTTCTGACAACTAACAAATTAAGGCTGCTAAGTCCTTCTGCTTGCTGAAAAGTTGTTTGATTTTATTTTAATTAATCAGATTTTGAAATTATTATGGCAATTGCAGTTTTTTTCTGTAACTATTGGCTTCAATATCTTCGATAACTGAAGAAAAAGTGGCATATTCCTTTCAGTGCTATTAAAAACTTACTTCTTTCTCTAAGCTACTAGCTTTTGAAGCCTTCTTCAATAGGTCTTCCTGTATGATTTGAAACTGACTGGTTCTTTGAGCCATGCTAGTCCTCAAGGCAGAATTCTCTTCATCTGCTTTTATCAGTTTCGTGTGTAGCTCTTCTATCTCTTTCTGGAATTTTTGCCTCACCTTTTCAAACTGTTTGCTTATAAGTTCCAACTGTTGACAATTTCTTCTCTCTCAAAGTATAAAAAAATAAATTCAAGATTAATTTATAAAAGAACATGTAAACCCATAATGTAACTGAAAGCAGTAACTTGTGAAAACAAATAAAGACAGCATCATCACGTAGGTGCCCTGACATAATTTCCCAGAGCAGTCCTAACAGTAATGACAAGCAATCAGAAAAACACTGTAACAGCAGGATACAGAGAAAAGAGTCAACAAAAATACAGAGACTTTAGCACAATTTGCACAAAGAAAAAATGTACATGGTTCCATTTCAACACAACTCCTAGCTCAGCTACTGCTGAAGGAGTAATTTAAGCAGCAAAATAAATAAGTACATTGTGTCTGGAGAACATGACAGTTTCCAAGGTGGCAAAATGTTCCCTGTTCAACCAAAGTATACCTGCTGTAAAACCACCTTGAACCACTGCAGAACATTTCTGTTCTGTGGATTAGACAGAACAGCACAGCTATTTCAGCAAGCTTACCTCCTGGATTTCTGATCAATTTGACAGGTTCTGTTTCCAGGTCACATAACCTGCTGTTGTCTTGTCCTTCATTACTGTTAGAAAGATGCTCAGCTCCACTACAGATAGTGAAGTTTGCACCAGGCTTTTGAATTTCTGCTTCTTTCATTGGCAGTTGAATGCTGTTATAAAGGAGGAGACAGATATTGAACATTCCTTCTACATGCTAGTTATAACAGCACCTAATTATCTGCCTATTCTTGCCATAGCCCAGTAACCAGAAAGTTATACCTTAGGTCTGCAATCAAAGGTTTACTTGATTCACTACAAGATTCAGAGGTAGCTTCTTTTGTTGAGGAACTCAACATCTGATGTTTGAAATTGTGCCATTTAAACTAAAAGTTAACAGAAAAAAAAGCAATGAAAAGTCAACCTTTTATTGCTTCACAGCATCCTTCATTCATGTGTTATACTGGCATATAAATTTTAAGACACATAATACCAGGATATTAAAAAAATCCTTAAAATTACTCAAAACATAATACACTGCTAAGACTATATCAGTTACTCTACCTCTTCAGATGTACTTAAAGACAACTGAGAAATAATGGTTTCTAGTATGTGGACCTCTTCCCTTGAATCTTCTATTTCTTGACAACATAATTTCAAGTCGTTTTGTTGCTGTGCAGTAAGTGCTCTCAGCTCTTCATTTTCACTTTTCAGAGCATTTTTCTCTTCAAGTACTACTTTTTTTTCAGAAAGTTCACTCTCAAGCTTGATGATTTTCTGATCAGACTGACTCAGCATTGATATAATTTCAGTGTTCTTTGCCTCTAGAGCTTTAATTTCTTCTTTTGTGTTGTGATTCTCTTTTTTTAATTGTCTAAAAAGACATTTAAAAGGTATTTTCATTACTAGTAGCAGAGACTGACTAAGGAGACTCAAGCTAATGTAAGGGTGTTCATACACTGCCAACGCTTGACAAAATGGCCTGAAGAACAACAATTAAGAAAGGTACACAGCAAACCAGAGCAGCCCTGGCCCTCAGGAGCAGCCAGAGACCCAGGGAATCAGTGCCCCAGAAGGCTTGGGGGGAACTTCTTCCTGGGAATGGGAGACAGCATGTGGGATTAAAATGTTTAAAAATACAGAAAACAAGTAGAAATGAATTGCTTTGAACTATATGATTTGAGCAGAACATTCACAGTGACAATTGCAACATGCAATTTCTTGTAAATTAACTGTGCAGAGAATTTTTAAAAGCCTTTGTGTTACCTTAGTTGCTCTTCTAAGATGTCTATATTCTTTCTATAGCTGATACACTTTTGATTCAACTTCTCATTTTCTTTTTCACAATTAATTAAACGTTCTCCCAAGATTACTTCTTCAGCTTTAGCCTTGAAAAGCAAATTTTTCATTATGGTACAGCAATTAACTAAGCTTCCATGGCCAAGAGGCTATTTTTAAAATAACATTATGAACACTATGCTCTTTCTAGTAAGTCAGTAGATAATACTGTTGCTCACTATTTTGAAGAGAAGGAGAGAGGCAAAGAAGTTTTCTTTTTCTGTCATTCAGGAAAAAATTAATATTTTAGGGCATATTTGTGGTTGGCAACCTTTTTCCACAAGAAAAGAACTCTAACAAAAAAAATCTCTATAAGAGCTAACTATATTTTCTCATTCCACAAGGAAGGGACAATTAACAATTCTGATCATCAAAACTTTGGGAGATGACTTCATTTTCATCTTAGCTCTTCTTCAGCACATATTTCATTGAACAGTTTATTCATATTGAGGAACAAGAGCTTTTAAAAGGATCTTATATTTTTAAAACGTCAACTTCCGAGCTGGAGAGCAGGAGACATAAGAAACAGCAGCTGTATAAGGATACTCCAAAGTATCTGCAGAGATCCAGACAGTGCAAAGATAGTGTAAAATTATTTAACTGAATTTATCACCACAAACAGTTGCTTACTCTGTCTCACCTCTTTTAGGACTTTGTCACCAACAACAATTGTGGAAACAACTGACTCACTGATGAACCTGTTGCTATTAGCTGCCTGGCCTATTGGAAGAAACATCACAACACCATGGCAAATACAAGAGAAGAAAAAACTCTCACCTTTTCTAATTTGTCAGTTATTTCTGCTTTTAACTTCGTGAAATTTCTTGTCAGCTCCTCCACATTCAACAAAGCTTCATTTCTTTGCTGTTGTGCTCTGCCAAGGAGAAGATGCAAACCAATTTTAAAACCCACAAACTTCATCCATTAATGTAACTATCTTGTCCAGTTACTAAAACACAACTACTACAGTAATTGCTCCAGGTACTTCCTTTCTTCTTCCAATTTTCCAAGCCCCAGATATCTCATGAGGCTCTGATCCAAAAAACAACTCAGACTCCCCACTGCTTCCCTCTATATCTCCACAGCACTGCCCTTTCTCCTGTCATTACTCATTAGGGCAGAATTTGGCAGAGTAATCTCAGCACAGCTCAGGTGTGTAGTCTGTTCAAGACAGCCAACATAGGCACACAAGAATTGCTGCTGCTGTCAGTAACACTTCTCTCTTCCACTAAGGGGGCTGGGGCAGTGCCTCATCTAAGTGCAGCCAGCCCTCAGATTGATGAGTCTCAGTCTGAGGACCAGTGCCCATTTGCAGATGGCAGAAATATTCAGAGAAGGACAGAAAAGCATTTCAGAACAACAAAATAGCATTATTCTAAAGCACTTCAGTTTGCCTGGGTAAAGAATAGTAAGTTGTTGCAATGATTAAAATAATGATTAAAAGTAAACCGTAATAATTGTTGATACTAACCATAACATCACACTTAACATCTGGCAGAAGCTCAGCTATTCTGACATATTTACAGAAATATTTACATTTACAACTAGTAACTAAGTACAGCTAGTTCCAACCCCACATGCTCTGAAGAACACCAATCATAAAGCAAAACATTTCTTCAACCAGCAGTGCAAGCCCCACAGTATTCCATGTTTTCTTGCCATAAGTAGGTTAGAGGTAATTTCATGGGTAGAGGCACAAGTCAAACAAAGAATTTCCACTTAAAAGGTTCAAGAAATGCTTTCCCAAGTCATTAATTCAGGTAATTTTTTGCCCCAGGTAATGCAATTAAACTAATAGGGAAGGTAGGGATCTTCTTATTTATTCCATCGCTTCTTTAAAATTATGTTTTGGAGGTGATAGGAGTGTTCATAGCAATGTCCAACAGACAAATTCCCTAACCCTCCTAGTGACAGAGCCACTAGGCTGAAGGAGGCAACAGGAAAGGGAAATGGGGATTGAGATGGAATTACAGCACCCTTTTCAACAGTATCATACAGACAGGTAAGATTAACATAAAAAAGTTTTCTTGATTAAGTTGTTCTTTTATAATTTTCCTCACACCAAGGAATACTGCTGAATACCAACGACTTAGCATACACTGCAGGTTCTTGCAAGACAAAGACAAAAATAATTCAGGAAAAATATTTTTCCACTGCAGTACATCCATTCTGAAGGAAAAAAACAGCTGACAAACTGGGCACTAGTGTGTACTATCAGCCTGCAACTAGCAGCTGATTTCAAGTTTTTAAACATGCCCAGTTAAATAATTAGTACCTTCCCACAGAATTTTCCCTTTTTTAAAAAATTACATCCTTAAAACAGAAAAGTAATTTGACTCCACAAAGAAAACAACTTCAAATGGAAATAAATACTTACAGTCTATTATTATATGTTCCATTTATTAAAACTAGTTAATTACCTCTTTCCTTGCTTGCTTTGTTCAATTAATTCAATTTTCAGATTTTTGTAGCTGTTTTGATATCTTTGCAAAATGTGTTCTCTTTCCATTGCTGTTTTCTGACTTTGATCTAGTCTATCTTCTGCATCTCTAGCAAACAAACAAAGCATAATAAAAAAAATGAACGTTTTGTAAAAAAAATAGATTTCTGTTATTCTTTAGTGCACACAATGTTCCAGAAATTCCTGTTCCAGACAAACAAGTTATAGCTCTCAAAACTAGGTTAGGATCACCCATAGTTTCCAGACTCCCCAGGAGTATGGAGTGGCGTCTAAGACTTTAATTGGTAAGGCACCAGGTGTCACAACTGCCAAGGACCCAGAGAGCTGACTGTCTGTCATGAGCTCTGATCATAGAAATCATATTTTCTCTGCCAAGAGGTGTGACTGAGAAAGAACACTAAAATATAAATTTAATATAAGTATTTTTATGTTTTTTGTGGCGACAGGCTACTGAAATATTAATTTAATATTCCACAGCATGAAGTTGCAAGGCAAGTTGACAACCAGTATGTCTTCCTGACATCTCTGAACAGCATTTATACCAGCTTTAATTGGCCATTTGCCTTGATTACTGTATCCATGAAGAAAGAATCCTTCGTGTTACAAAGAACACAGTTGTGTTCAGAAATAGGTATGCTTGTCACAAGAGAACGTATGTGGTCATGTAGCAAACAATCACTCTACCCAGTTGTAAGGGCACATTCCTATTCAGCACATACTATTTTACCAGTCTTAATTATTTTTTTCTCAGTTTGTTGAAGTACATTCAGCACAAACTAAACCACTTCCCTCCTCCTATAAATGGCTTCGAAATTAAAGTTTCAGACCCCAGATCACATGACCCACACAGCACCAGAAATTATGTCATCCCTAAAAAGAGATTGGACTAGCAGGAAGACAACAATAAAATACTGATTTAAAAGTACACATTACTTCAGAATCTTATCTTGAGCTGAAACTTCTGCTTCCAAATTTACAATCTGTTCTTTCAGCTTCGGAATGCTGACTAAGTGTGTAGCTAAAGCGGCCTCAAGATATGAAATCTGAAATACAAACGTATTTGGGGTTTCATTAAAATTTGCATATATACAGGTGAGAAACAGAGGAACAATCTGCTTACTGAATGACAGTGCCCTTAACCCTACTGTAAATTATGTTTGTTCATCTACAGCACCCGAACTCCAATTTTCTGCTCATTTAACATTCCTTCCAGTTCCAGTATGATATTCTGTCTAGCAAAATTATTTCTGTATAGGTTGATCTTCTCTCACTTTTCCCCAGAAGTTTATATCCAACTATTTCTTCTTTCAGTGCCAGGCAGTCCAACATTTTGTTTATCTATTTATTTGTCCTGTTTGGGAGATAACATTTCTAAACAAAAACCACAAAGCATAGCTATGTTTTATGAATATTATATATAAATCAAATAAAAGAACATAGTTGTCCTGAAACAAACCTATACAGACAAATGTACACTAGATCAGTAATGATTTATTAGATACAATATTCCTTTCTAACTCATCTTTACTTTTTTTAAAACAGCAATATTAAAGCAACCTGAGAGATCAACTATTTTCATTTCCTAGACTGCTGTGACTGCAGTGACAAATGACTACTGTGCCATTATTGTTCCCATTAATGTCTCAGACACATGAATTCACAGTCCTAAATGCATTACTGAACTATTTTCTTTCACAGTGTATTTTTCATCCTGTGGCTTACTGTCTTTAGACTAAACTTTGGAACATAAGTAGATGGAATTAATAATTAATATAGTTGTTTGTCGACAGAGAAATAGATTCCAAACTATTCCATCCAAGATTAATATTGATTATTAAATATGTACCAAATATTAAACCTACACAGATTAAGATAAGACAAAACCCAGCACATTCTGATTGGGATTCTAAACTCAAAAATCATGGTCACTGGGTGTCTTGGGCTTTGTGTTTCTCTTTGATGAATACACTAAAGATACATACTTTTGTTTTTGACTGCATCAATTCAAAGTTCATTGTTTCCACTCTGTCCTTTAGGTAGTGATTCTGAGAAGTCAAAGATACATTTTGCTCATGAAGGGCATCCAACTTCTCTTGAAGATGTTCGTTTTCTTCCACAGTTTTATCCAAAGTTGTGGATACCGAGTAAGACTAGATATAAAAATACATTTGTTTATGTATACAGATACTTACATAAAAATACATCATAGAATCAAAAGCAGTTTGGGTTGAAATGGAACTTTAAAGGTCCTTTACTCCAACCCCCTACAATAAGCAAGGACAACCTTGCAGAGGCAGAGAACTTGCTCAGAGCCATGACCAACCTGACCTCGAATGTTTGCTTGGATGGGGGATCTACCACAGCGACCCTGTTCCTATGCTGCACCACCCCCATCAGTAACACACCTATTACATCTAATCTAGACCAGTTGAACAGTCATTACCCCTTGTCCTACCACAACAGGACCTGCTAAAAACTTTGTCCCCATCTTCCTTACAATCCTCAAGTACTGAAAGGAGAGAGCGAAACTTCCAGAAGAAATGTACTCACGTGATACTATGTTTAAGAATGCTTACTTGATAGCATTGTCTGATGCTACAGTGTATCTACTCCAAGCCCAGCAGCCAAAAATGTTAAAAAAAATAGCAAAGAACAGAAAGCTAAAGTAATAAAAAGAAGTAACAACGAGAAATATTTACTTTGGATTTTCTTTGAAAATCCTGGTGAGATGTCCTACCATAACTCTTCTTACAGCCGGAAAAGCCTTGACAATTGTAATTTGGCTGTGCAAAGTCCTCCCGAGGGACGTCTATCACCTCATCGAAGCAGTAGCTGTAATGTTCACTTGTATCAGTGTTTGAAGGGAGAGAAAAAAGTCATTATTCCTTTTTTCTTTATTAGGTTGCTCCTAAAGACTATTCAAACAAAAAGCACAAAAGGAGCTAACTGCAGTAATGCATCACACAAAATACGACAGAGTCACACTACAAGAGGCAGGAGGGTCTGATTCCCAGACACACTCGTACCTGCAAAGCGCTTTCTCTACAGTCTGGAGGTTTTTTTCGGTTCTTCTCAGCTGATTCTGTAGTGACTGTACATTCGGGAGCAGATCATCGTCAGCACTGCTTTTAGAGCAAGTCCACACGCTACATTCCATTGGTAACATGCACAGGGCTAAAGAAATATTGAACATTAAAACACTGTTAAACAGGCATGAAAACTATTTGCAAAATTTAAAAAGAAAGGAGAAAAAATACAATAAAAATCTGAATTTCAAACACTACTCCTTCCTATGTTCACTAGCTAAGTTACAAATTGTCTCTTTTATGAGGAGTTCTGTATGCATTCATGAAGTACAGTACATATATGAAAACTGGAAAAGCCTGCTATACATTCTTTGTATAAAAAATCTGTCACGCAGCGCATCTCAGAGATCTGGCAGTGCCGGGCACTTGCCGGGGAGCCCGAGAAGAGAACGGCGCAAAACTTGCCTCGCTGACCGTGACCAGCGCAACGAGAGACGACAGCAGACCGGCCCCGGGCGGACGGGCAGCCAGGGGCCCGGGCTGGCGGAGAGCTGCGGCACGGGGCGCTGCCGGCCGTCCCTCAGCTCCGAGCGGGTCGGTGCCGTTCCGATGCCGGTGGCGGAGCCTCCCCGCTCCCGCCGCGCTCGAACCGCGCGGCGCCCTCACGGCGCAGGCGCGGCCCCGCCGCCGGCGCGCTGGAGGCGGGAGCGGGGCGAGCAGCCGCGGTGCACTGTGGGTAGGCGGGGCGCGGCGCTGCCGGGGCGATGATTGGCGCGGCGGTGCGGAGGGGGCGGGGCGATACAGGCCCCGCCCCACCCCGGGCGCCCCGCCCCTCGGTGCGTGCGCGCGCGGGGGCTCCGCGCTCCGAGGCGCTGCCGCGATGGGGCCGCGGCTGCTGCTGGTGCCGCTCGGGTGCCTCGCGCTGCTGCTGCCGCCGCCCCGCGCCGCCGAGTTCAGCCCCTCCCTGGACAGCGACTTCACGTTCACGCTGCCCGCCGGCCGCAAGGAGTGCTTCTACCAGCCCATGCGCAAGGAGGCCTCGCTGGAGCTCGAGTACCAGGTCGGGCAGGGCGGGAGGGGGCGTCTCCGCGCGGGGTGTCCCGAGGGGAGCTGAGGTCCCGCATCCGCCGTGCCGGCGGCGCTGCCGTGTCCGGGCCGTGTGCCCGGCCCCGCTGCCTGCAGCTCGCTCCCGCTGCCCGCAGCTCGCTCCCGCCTTCCTGAGGCCGCAGCCTCAGCCCTGAGGGGCAGCGCCTGCCCAGGGACGCGGTGCCTGCTCCGAGCCCGAGCTCTGCCCGCAGAGACACGCTGCAATTGTACACTGGTAGAAGTTCTGCCTTCGGGAGTTCGAAATTAACTTACCGGCCCTTTCAATTATTCTAATAAGTTCTTTTGGTGGTTTGGGGGAGTTTTTTGTTTCTACTTTAGAAGAGCTCAAGTCGCCATCCTTCAAAAGAGCAGAATGTAGAGAGTTCATGGCTGTGACCTTGTGTTGTAGCTCTAAAGCATAAAGAATGTTGTGCTGATGCACAGAGCCCGTACTTGCCTATCTTTGTGCTGATATTAAACACCTTTCATCTCAATGACGAAACTTTTACAGTAACAGCCCAGTTTAACAGACTATCATTAAAATTTTGGTGTCCTTAAGAAGAGTCGAGTTTCCCACAGATGTCTGGAATAGATTTCGATCTCAGGCTATTTTTCCTCCTTAAAATGAAGACTTTTCTCCAGTAAAAGTGGTACAGTGAGGGAAGATGCACTGAGTATCTTCCCAGTCTATTACTGTGCATCGAAGGGATGCAGGATCTGTCTCTCTTCCCCCTCCACCTATTTTTCCCATCTGTTTCCCAACTAAAAAACAAAGCTGAAATTCGTGGTTTTTTCTGATTTCTAATACTGCTACATGCAGATCTGAACAAGAATGAAAGAGAGGTGTTCAAGCTTTTTTTAGAAAAAAAAGAGCCCTGTCTAAGCCAAACAGAAATTTATTTGGCACAGAGTAGGATTTTTGTTTGATCATAAGCTAAATAAAGACATTCTTTTAGAAATGACTTGTGTGTGTAACTTTATGTACATAACTTATTTCTACTCAGGCATAAATTTCTTAGCACTACTGTGTACAAGTAATGATTTGGTTTTCTATTTGAGTGTGTAGCAAAGGAATTCTGTACATAGCTGCAAATAGATTTATTTTGTTCTTAATTATGTTAGTGGGTAAAGCATAAGAATATTTAAGATAGGATGCAGATCATTCTCCAATGACATAAGGTAAACACTTAGGTTCTAAACACTAAAGGTTCTTTTCCGGGTGTTTAGACTGGTGTATAGCCCTAAAGATATGTCAGTATGTAAATTTTGCTCTCCTTTTCAGCAGGAGCAGTCTGCTATACTCAAAAAGCTCACTGGAAAATAAGCAAACAAAAAATACTTAAGTAATGTCATAAAAATGATCCCTCTCCACCCCCTTATGCAATTACTACCTTCCCTATAAAGAATTTCTACTACACTGTAGGTGTGGTGATACAACTGTAGCTACAGTCCAGTACAGTATGTTACACAGCTAAAGCAGCACAGCTTTGTAATGCTGTAGACACTCCCTGAGAATTTAGGAAGATAAACGCCTTCAATTCCTTCTACCTTTGGGAAAAGAGAATGCCCTGGCAGAATTCAGACCTTAAATGTGCATCAAAAGGTGAGAAGATCTTGTGGTACAGCTTTGATTGGCATAAGAGATTTGGTCCTGTCTTCAGCACTGTTAATTCACCTAACAAAGAGAGATTAGGGGTGACAGCACATAGTGTACAAATATGTGTAACATGTATATACAGAAAAGTGACTTGTTAGAACAATTCTGCCACTGAAATGGGAGTAGTGCATGTACTTCCCAATCAGTGACATCAGCCATAGAAATGCCAGATTTAGCTGTCTCTTGTTGGTATTTTTACAGGTTCTCTAACCCTGCCTGTCAATAAAACTGCACCCATTCTTAAAAGTAGTTAGGGAGCAGTATATAAGCCAATACAAGCCCAGCCTGGCAGGTTTAGATTGCATTTAATTTAAAATTCTGAAATTGCTAAAATGGTTTTAGGTTGTACCATTTTTTCATCTGTTTCCAGTTCATTTGGTGTCAGCTCATCCAGACAGATTAATCTTTCAGATTCTTTATTCATCTATTTCCTTACCTAAAAACGTTTGCCTTTCCTAAAAATGTTGCTGTCAGTGATGCAATCAGGAATTCTGTTGATCAGAGGTTGGTTATTTTTGTTTGTTTCACAGGTTCTGGATGGAGCAGGATTAGATGTTGATTTTCATCTGCTGTCCCCGAAAGGTGAAACTCTAGTTTTTGATGAAAGAAAATCAGATGGAGTTCATACGTAAGTTTAGAATCTTCAAATTCAGAAGTGTTACATAAAGAACTTTTCTGGTTTCTTTAGCAAATACAATTAAATGAAGTACTGAAGTAAATTGAGTACTTTTTATTCCTAAGTATTACAAAAGACTTTCTAATAGAACAGTTTGAAAATACAAATTTTCCTTTTATAAACACTGAATGCTTTTTACATTAATTGTACCATGAAGTGAAGGGTATTTTTGTTTTAATGATAACTGTTAATGTTCAGTGGATAAAAATAATTATGATGGAGTTAAAAAAGGTCTCCATGTCTAATATCAAAAGATTATGTGAAATAAGATAAAAAGTACCCTATTTTTCCAGTCCTTTTTTCAAAAAATGTAATATTTGCTGTAATTTTACTGTACAGCATAAGAATTCTGCTTATTGTGCCTTTTGTTTTATTATTAGCAATGATTCAAAATCCCTGAAAAAAAATGAAAGCAAGCTGCTGTCTTCATAATTTTGAACATTTGGAGTTAGTGGGATTGTGTCTTTAGAAATCTTATTTTTATACAAAAAGAAGATTTGGTTATTTCCAAGTGTACAACTGTCAGTCTTAAACGGAAATGTGTGCTTATCAAAACAGATTTTTTGAGAACCAGCACAGAAAGTGTAGTTAATCATGTTTTGCTTATATACACAGGGTGGAAACAGAAGATGGGGATTACATGTTCTGCTTTGACAACACATTTAGTACCATTTCTGAAAAGGTGATTTTCTTTGAATTGATCCTGGACAATATGGGAGAAGATGGTCAAGATGACGAAGATTGGAAGAAGTATGTTACAGGCACAGATCTCCTAGACATGAAATTGGAAGATATTCTGGTTAGTATGTGATCTTTTATTCTATTCAATGTAAGAGCATTTGGAAGAAAACTCAATGTCATGTAGCCATTCTGCCTTGTTCTGTTGCGTCATGCTGGAATGTATTCCAGTTCCATATATTGCTTTTATTAATACAGGAAGTCTATATGGATCTCTTATACACAGAAATTTGGAGATCTTTTCAGAATAGGCCCTTCCTCAGCAAGAAGAAACCGCCTAGCTCTCAGTCACTTGGTTTCCAATTCAGCTTCTTTTCTTCCTACTGCTAAAATGAGACATTCTTCCCTAGCAGCAATGAAGTGAATACTTTGAGCATTAAAGTATTATTTATCACCAATGATGTAGCTGGAATCACTACATAATTTTTATCGATGTTTAAAGATAAGGTACTGTGTTAGCCTCTTCATTACATCTTCCAGAAGTATGGATTACTGTTTCTATCTTCAGTAGATTAGATATAACTATATTAGGTTTTCTGCCCCCAAATTTTATTACATCTTTTCAAACTGAGAAACAGAATGAGAGTTAATTTGCATAAACTACAGGTTCATCTTTGCAGACATGGAGTGGTTCTGTTTGTTTAAACTGTATGCTGAGCCTGTTTGATACAGGATTCAGATTACTGCTGAGTCAAACCTCTTATTCCCTTTATGATCATTAAATATTGAGATTACTGTAGAAGCAACGGATTGCTTGGTGCTCCAATACCATGGTTCTTAATGCTTGGTAGGATGCAGTAAGCTATTGCTTGCTTGATCATAGCTACAGACAATAGGTATCTTAAAAAAAAAAAGACCCAAAACCCCAATATCTGCACACACTTACTGAATATATCATGTAGAAAATAGTGTGTTAATTATTGCCGTAAACATAATGCAGATTTTTAAATAACAAAATCAACAATGTTTAAAATATTTTATAGGTGTATAGCATACTTTTAAATAATAATAAAACCAAATACTGAATCTGAAAATCTGACTAGATCTTTAAAATTGGCAATGAAGACACTTAGGAAAAAAAGCAAAATTTATATGTGAAGTTGTGAAGAAAATCCCACTCATACTTAATCAGAAAAAATACTTCAAGGGATTTCAATAGATACTTGTTTACATACTGATATCTCTTCCAAAAGAAAAAAATGCAGAACTTAGCTTTGAGAACCTTGAAAATCATATAAAGTAGGTAGATTTTGTGAAGTTAAAATTAGTGTTTGATCCTATTGTTTACTTAGCCAAGTATTACTTTCCTTGTAAGCTCTATGAGTAGTAACATAAGCACTCAGTAGTTTAATTCCTTAATGAGAACACATTTTCTGGCAAAAATAAGGAATTCTGTCTTATGTTTAAAGCCCTTGCGTGGTGTTCATTTTCCTTATTGTGTAACAATGAACTTTGTCATCATAAACTTATTTCACTCCCCAGAATAGGTATTTTGAAATATTTAACAAAAATATGAAACAGATAAAATGTTACTGCTACTTTTATTTTGCTACAGATATAGCCCTAATAGTAGTTTCCATTAAAAATCTCCCTGATTTTATTATAGAGCAGAAAAAACTCTACAATTGCTTGCTACTCCGTAATTTGTTTTGAGACTATTTCTGTTAATTCACTAGTTTTTATTTGTCCAAATAGGTTTGATTTCCCTCTTACGTCCCTACCTATAAAAGAGAAAAAACAAAATTACTACAGAACACTAATGCTTCATTAATTACATCTTTTTAGGTGATACACAATAAACAGACTAGACAAATTAATGAAAACTATGATGATATGTGTATTTTAAAATGAAATTAACTCTGTCAAGAAATTAAATTACAGGTGGTAATACAGTATTCATAATTGTGTATGTGCTGCAAGCTGTGCACTTAATTCAGGTGGGTTTTTTTCCTAAAAATACTCTTTTGTTACTTACCAGGAATCCATCAACAGTGTCAAAGCCAGATTAAGCAAAAGTGTCCAGATTCAGACCCTGCTCAGAGCATTTGAGGCTCGTGACCGAAACATACAAGAAAGCAACTTTGACAGAGTGAATTTCTGGTCCATGGTCAACTTGGGAGTAATGGTGGTGGTATCAGCTGTTCAGGTTTACATGTTGAAAAGTCTCTTTGAAGATAAGAGGAAAAGTAGAACTTAATATTCATTAGTGTTCATATTATGATCGTAACAGTATAACAGGTATGGGGGAGAAGGGGAGCAATAAACTAAAGAAAATAAAGACCTTTCAGATTCTTTTGAACGGACAGTAAAAATCAGGTTTGCAATTCATGTTGGGCTTTTTGGATGTGATAGTGCTGGTTGTGTTTGTGGGTTTACTGTTGTTTTTTTGTGGTGGGTTGTTGGGTTTTTTTTTAATGAACATAATGCCTCCTCCCAAGCTCTCCCATTTTTCCAAATGCTACTATTTTTTTGTACTTGTAGGATTTATTAATGATTGTTAATGCCTACTTTATGCATAGCCCACTTGGTGCATATGCAAAGTAATGTTAACATAACTGTCATTTTCTTAATTTTCACATAAAAGTTCAAGTAGTAACTTAGACATTGGTTTAGGTGCTGTTAAATACTGATTAAATTTACATGTGCCTAAGTCTACAGGATTAGTAGTTACTGTCACTTTTCTTCAAAATTACATGTTTTTAAAAATCCTCAGTTTTTGTTTCTTTGGCATCATGGAGAAACACTGGGCTAACTATGTAAGAACAAGAGATCTCTTTTTATAACAGATTACTAATATCAGCACTTTAAAAAAAGCACCATCAATGTGAAATTGAGGCAGTTTTGAAAAAACAGTTGGAGCAAATAGGTACAATTCATGTTCATAAATCCTTTTGTCCTGTAGTTGCACAATTGTATTTTCCTTTTTGGCTGTTACATGAGACAAGTGACTATATGGTATACAAACAAATACAGGCACACTTTGAAGTATGATTTACAAAATCTTAGTTACTGTAACCTCATGTAATAGATAATTTTTTAAAAAGTAATTTCTCATGTTTCTTCCTTTTAATAAAGGCAGGGGGTGTCATGATATGCCAAAACAAACTTTGATTGCTGTAGTCTCAAAATCCCTCTTATTTTCCACTTTATTTTTATTACAAGTATGACTAACAGTCATAACAGTCAGGTGAATTACACGGGCATATAAAACCAAAGCTGTTGACCTAAACTTTCCCTTTTTGCTCACCCTCACAAGTCTTTTGGCTATATAAGTACATTCTTCATATAACCCATGTTTCTGTACCTAGCTGTTCATCTGAATAAGGCACAAATCACAGAAGCAGTAAGTTGTATGATCAACTGACTATGTAGTAGCAATAAGGCAAAGCTTATACCAAGTCAGAAATTCATAATATCTAGATGAAGTGGCTTTTAACAGTAAAGTGAGGGATAGTTTTTGCCAAAACCCCTGGTGTGTTAGAATTAACTTTTTTCAGTAGTTTCAAGTTGGTAATTTTTACAGTGTGCCAAGTCATTGGAATTTCTTGTATAAATATGTTAACTACGTTTCATTGTATGAGTTTTTTTTTAAATTTTATTAAAAACACTTCTTAAAAAAGTGTTTTAAGAAGAGTATATGTAGTAGTATTGTGCCTGTTGTGGGGTCATCTGTATGAACGGCAGAGTTGCAACTTTAAGACTTTTTGTTTTATTGTTTTATGAATAAAAACAGAGTCAATAGGTGCATTGAAGAAATACGTTGTTCAAAAGAAACAGATACTAGCAAGGGCTACAGACATAGAAACAGCACTTGAGCTTCAACTTCAGACAAGAGGACCTAGCAATAATATTTCTAAATAGTTTTTATAAGCAAAAGTACTATTATTATTATTACAGAACTTGTTAAGAGTGGGCTCTAAAGGCTTTTGAGCTACTTCATCTTTCTGCAAAGCTGTGTCCAAAATAAGACTATACCCCTTTAAGGTTTTGTGTATCTTACTTCTATATGATGCTTTCTATTCTAAACTGCCTGGAGGTAGAAAGTTTATTTCTATGACAAGAACAATGCCTAGGAAAAAACAATTCTTTCAGCTAGAGTAGCAAATAATGTTTTCCTGCCATTTCCCTGTCCCTCTCCCAGTAGCACTATACCATGTTGTTACCTTTGCTTGCATCACCATGTGTGATGCTCCAAACCATCTGCAAAATGCTGAACCAGCTCTGGGAAGCTGTGACTAAGACGTCTACCTCTGCTCTCCAAGCTACTAGAATTGAGATTTCAGCTTAGAACTCCCAACAGATAAGCTCTGCCAAGTTTTCCAAGGGCACCTTAAGGGATTGGGTTTCCCAGCTGCTCTGCTGTGCCTCTCCATAGTTACACATCAGTGGCAAAACCATTTGGTGTCCCAGTTTAACCTGCTACTGGATGCAGCCTGTTCCGATCAAAGATGCAGGACTGCTGCAGTTCAATGTCTCCTGTTACAAGCAGCGATCTCTGGGAGAAGGAAAACACAATGATCAGCAGCAGAATTCATCTGGAAGAAATTCCTGGTTTGCAGCTAAGAGCTCTGACTGTATTTGCTCTTCATTCAAGGTCCACTAGAGAAAATGAAAGCAGGAATAAGTAGAAAGGTTCATTGACTTTGGCAGCTGGAATATGTTTATGATAGGTGAAGGATTTGGTATTCAAACTTGCAGTTAAGTAACATTGTACTTGGAATTTGAAGAGTAGATTGCTTTTGACTGTATAAAATTTACAAAGGAGAATATAAATTACATTTTTTCTTAATGGACTTTTTATTCAGAATTAAATGTTTTAAAACTTGCAGATGTTGAATAATTATGCAAAACTGATTTTCAATAAATCAAATTTAAACCTGTGTTTGTGTTGTTTTGTAATGAAGAATACTATGAATGCTGCAAAAGATCAAGAATGCTAAGCTAACAGGAAATTTGGTTTTAGTAATGCAGCTTTTTCATTTCTTCTTCATGCAGTGTTCAAATTCTGTTCTTATTCACTGTAAATATCAACTTCAGCAGTGCAAATAATTTAAGATTTACACAGGTGTCAGATCAGAATGACACCAACCTCTGGTCTAAGAGAAAGTATTCAACATATTTAACTGTATTTAAGCAGCAAACATCAACAGGAAATAGTACCACAATCTCAAGCTCACAATTAAGAATCTTATAAATTACTACTAGTTATTCATGTGTAATACTTTTGCATTATTCATAAAATAATACTCAAGATCCTGAGACTAGAGCTCAAAATATTGGAGCATTTTTTCAGGTAATTGAGTAATACATGACAAATCCAAGCTTGTTTATCATTTCATAAGAGTCCTCAGACACGCAGGCCTGTCCGGAAGCCTGCAAACCACATTGTTCAAGTAATGAAATAGGAACTTCCTTTGTGCTGTGTTTTGAATCAACCAAATAGATCATGAAATGCTATGGTACAATGTTATGTTGTCAGATAGGGCAATTAGTGGTAGAAGGAACAGTGATTTGACTTGAAAAAGCACGTGAGCAGTAAAAACTCTCAAGAGCTATTTTTGGACAGACATGAGAAATACCTGCAAAAGTCTCCTTTCCTGATCTCTCCTATGAAAAATGACACCTTCTGCCTTCACTTCTGTACAACACAACACAGCCTTGTGCCTCAGACTGGCACATTGATTTTCGTGCTTAGCAGTGCAGCATGGCCTTGTTTAACTCCATGTGTTTGTCAGGGTGCAGCACCATCCTCATTCCATGACCACGTGGTACACTGTTAAGACCGCATTTTAAAGATTTTACTCCATTAGTCATAGCAATTACTCTTTTTTCTCCTGGAGTTTTGGGGTTTTTAAAATATTTATATGGCAATCTGTTCTTAAGATTCATTATCCCCAAAATTTAATGAAGACAGCCTGAAACTAGGAAGACTGAGCTGTATCTGGTATCTTTAAAAACCTAACAGTTCCCTTCCTGTGTTTCAAAGAACAATTCTCAAGACTTTCATTTGAGAACTTAGCAACTTGTGTTGTAGACAGGAAACACAGATCTCTTAGTTACTGCTAAGAAACAGCTTCTGTTTAGCCCTTCCTTTTCCATGCTTTCTTCCAGTAGTACTCTCTCACAGAAATTCACTACTCATACAGGAGGAATGCTGTATAAATAGTGAGGTACAGAGGTGAGTAAGCATAATTTACACAAATCACTACAGAATTTAAAAATGCAATCAAAAGCTACACAGCTTACTATTTTCAAAACTGATAATTCACATGATTGTTGATTTTATCAAAGAAAATAGTAATAAAATAATGAAAAACAACTTAGAAGTAGTAGTAAGCTACTAAGAAGTAGTAAGCTGCTGAAGTTGCACCAGAAGCATCTGAGTTACACCTCATGCTACCTGGTGCTATAGCTGACAACAGTTAATGAGACTTGGAACCCACAGACAAACTCCTTTCTTCCCTTGGTGCCCAAGTTTCTGGAAACGATATCCATCCTCACTTCTCCATCTACTACCTGCTAAACTAGAACACAGGTACATAAGGAAGGCATAGAGTTGCCAAAAGAAAAGTCCAAGAAGCCTGTATCTATACATTTCAACTTTATGTTAAGAGACCTGAAATTAAACATCTAATAAATAAAGGTCCTTTCCTTTTATGCTCAAGGATTTAATGGAGTTAAAACCTTTCCAGTTGTTAATTAATTCCCTTTCCCACAACTTCCAACTATTGTTGATGATCTTTAGAATTTCTGGTCTCTGCTATCGTGCGACCAATTTGTGAAGTTATGAATACCAAATTTGAGCAACCAAGTAACACAGAGAAGACAAACTTAGTAATGGTCATGAATGAGACAAACAGGTACGTAGCAAAGCAATAACTATCCCACTGGATGGTGACACAAGTAAATACAACAATAGCCAAGTTTTGAAGTAAATGAGCTTGTTAAGAGTAAAACAGCAGATGTCAGGATTGGAAGGTACTGTGTTGAACATTAAATAAACAGAAAACTACAAAACCAAAACCACATGGAAGTCAATCAGTGCCAAACACTAAGTAGCTAACAATAGGAAGCGAACTGAATACTGTCAAATTGAGAAGCTGGAAACAAATTAGAACAAGAAAAACACACTGGCAAAATAGATTAGAAGAAAGATTAGAAAAAGACTGTATAAAAACAATGATATGAACTACAGCTGTATTTGAAAAAAAATTTTGGTTCTAGTGAAAACCACAACCAACTGTTGATATTGTGGTGTATGGATCTCAATGCTGAAATATGTACAAACCCGATTTAAAAAATAGCAGAGATGAGCTAGATGAGAACGTTAAGGGATTAAAAAATGCAAAGCACTAAAACACCAAGACAAAACAAAAATCTTGTTTCATTGTTGCTGAATGACAAAATTGAAAGACAGCAAAAGCATCAAATTTCAAGCTTGTTCTCAGATTGTGCACAGCTTGTACTGGTACTTGTCTTTTCTTTCTATTTTCCTGCACTACCTTTGCTAAAAGGCAGTTGTTTCTCCCTCCAACCTCCTTCAGCAACTCCAAAGGAAACACTTTTCCCATGTCTTTCATTTCATTACACCTCACCTATAGATTATCCAATTTATAAAAAAAACAAAACAAAAAAATAAACACCAGCAAACTTTTCTACAGACATTGACAACTCCAAAGTTTAACACATGCATTAATGTTTTTCTAACTAAACTAGGATATCAATAGATCTGACACCTCCATATACCCGTGGGTGTTTAGCCATCAGTTGAAGTTCAATATTGACCAAAGAATGTTTCCTGAACCCTTTACTCCATTTCTACAGAATGTAATTTTCTTCCATCATGCCCTTATCTGGAATATTATTTTTCATTTAGACAGATGTGCAGCAATTAGAGATGTGCCTGAACATATTACCTGCATAGCATTTGCAAGACTCATCCTCTTCACTTTGTGCACAGAACTAATGCTTCTGTCCAGTTTATCCTTATCACTGTTCTGACTATTGCTCCATCGTCAGCCTTGGTATGTTCCATCTCAATTCACCAATTTCCTTTTAAAATATAACACTAAAGATCACTTTAGTCAGATGTTCCAAAGACAAACCATTTTTCTGTTTATTAAATTATCTTCCCCCCTCCCCAGATAAAGTGCTTGTCTTCTTTAAAGGCCTTTTAAAATTTATTTGTCTTCATGTGAAATTAAAATATTGACCTTCATTTCATGTATCATGTTTGACATTTTTCAAAATTTCTTTGTAATCTCACTCGAAATGCATTATGCATAGAAAAAACATCGTTTTATTCAAAATTCCTGTTGAAGTTTTTGTTAAGAACAATGACTGGACAAATAGCTTGCTATGATGCATATTTTACAATTCTGACCAGTATTGTGCCATGATTTCTTTGCTGTCTTGTTCATGCGATACCTATATTTTTAGAACGATCACGAGAGACTTCTCCTACCTAAATACTACTGTAATACAAATAAAACATAATGGAAAAATATTAAATATACACATAGAAATGGGTCTAAATCAGTGACCATAACAAAGCTGAATTACATATATTTACACACATGCATACATACAATGATCAAGTTATACCAAATGAAATCATTACATACAGCAACGTTTGTCTTTTCCTTTAGACACACCACTACTACATACAATGAAATCCACATAAAATGAGAAAGGCATTTGTAGGTGTGCTTTAATTACTACTCTAGCTCTATCTTCAGCAGCACTATTGCAGCATTTTCCAGTACGTGACACTTTATAACAAAGCATCCCTCAAACATAGCTGGAACACCAGTTAGTGTCTATGTGCAGGGCAAGTGTCTCCAGGACAGGAACAGGAAAGCTAGAGACTGGGAAATGACGGATGGGAGGATGCCACCAAGAAAGTATGTGCTTCACAAGAGTACAGAATCAAAACTCATTCTTCTCTCTCAAAAAAATACACACATTTAATGTTGGTCGTTTAATTCTAAGAGAAAAGCAATTCCAAAAATACAAACTGAACATCAGAGTTAAGTCAACCACCATAATAAAATTAAATGACACTCACAACAGTTAGGTCTATGGACAGCTGAAGTTTGACAAGTATTTTCTTCCCACACCACCCCCACTAAAGTCCCCAAGTACATTCCAATATTTATTGTTAAATGAATCTTTATGAAAAATACTGCTGGTGTTCAGTTAGAATTAAAGGACTTGGATAAAGTGAAATAAAGACAAATACAGATGGTGTGAGTAAGGTTACAAAGGCTTTACATTTTGCATTCTCAAGATATAAACATTCAAAAATTAACATGAAGTTGCTGTGTTATTAAAATATTGCAGCTATAGGCAAGGCAACATTAAATTAATAGCTGAGGGTATGAGAAAAAAACCCATACATTTTAGTGAAGGTAAACAGAAGTGGGAGTTTTTAATTAGCATTTTTATAAAGCTAATATAACCCAGCCAGCCATAAGCCAAGCACAGGATAAAAAGCTTTCTCTGCTTCCTTTGGCTATAAGGTGACCAAAAAAAAAAAAAACCTCAGAAAAATATCACCTTTTCAAGATGTTCAAGATGAGCAGAAAAAGTCAAATAACCAAGTAATGGAATAAATATGTACTAACTCAGGCAGTACACTTTAAACCATTTGGTCATTTGGTAATGTTACATAATTTTATTTTGGTGGCAAACTGTAAGCATGTAAGAAAACTAACCTTATACAGTACAGTGAATAACCACCAAAGTAAAAATATTCTTCTGTTTACTCTTTGGCTAAAACTCCCTCAAAAGTAGCAGACAAAGAAAAAATATCTAATACTGGCAAGAGACTTTTTGACTTTTTTTTAACAAGTAAAATAATCTTACCAATTTAAACCTTGGTACATTTTATAAACACAAAAGAGGTAATATTGTAATAAAATCAGTAACATTACTTCAAATGGCAACATTTGTTGACCCTGTGCAATAATACACTTAGTTCATACTACATTTATCAAAATATGACTGTTTCTATAGGTATGTAGAAATCTGCACGGCTCCTGTCAACTTACTTTATAACTGGGACATGAAATTTACAATCAGAGTGCCACAAGAGCTTTCGAATTATTTCCAGTAGAATTAATTTTAAAATCTTCAGATCCTGCATTATTTTTTAACGGTTAATTCAAATGGAAAATAATGGAATGTAGAGCACATGATAATCAATGACTGCACCCATTGCCAGAACACGCTGCACTGGTTGGACACTTTTCCTTAGTACATAAAAAGCAACAGCACCCAATAAGCCTGAGAAGAAATGCTGCTGTGTAAATACTGGCAACTATTCCTGAAAAAAGAATTATGGGATGTATTCTCAAAGCTGACTGATCCCATAATCTGTATTGCATAGGTCACAATCACACATCTATATACACGCCCAGCTCTGTGTGTGCATATACACCTCTGTATATACGCACACACGCGCACACGCACACACACAGAATATATTAAGAAGACAATGAAGTCTGGTCACAGAGCAATTTACAGGCTCAATATATTTTTTTTCTTTTTTTTTTTTTTTTTTTTTTTTTTTTACACTTTGAAAGAAAACTTCAGTATTTTACAGTCTTCAGTAGGCATTATATACACTGCACTTATGAAATCTAGAAAGTATTGAAATAGAAATACATTTCTGCAAACATTTGGGTAAGAAAACAAACCAAGATTTTTCAAATATTTGTGCTATCTACATAATATTTTCTCTAAATCACAATAACTGTATCCATGGAATGTTCTCTAGAAAAATGTCATCTTTTTTCAAACACCATGCACATTTTTAAGCAATCGTAACCCAAAATATCCCAACCTAAAGCAATCTAACAATGTTCAGATTAAAAAATTTCATCTCAGATCAGATTTTAAAAAGATAAGTCTTTATCACAAGAGCTGTAATGATAACAATTACATGTTAAGGCTAAACTGGTTTTGTTTTGTTTTTTTCAGAAACACATTTAAAGACCATTTCTCTCGTGGCTCTGCATTATGAACTGTACTTACAGATGACAGTGCAGTGAACATAATGTTCAGTCCTACAGTCAGGATGCAGTTGCTCCTTCCCACTCCACAAGATACTGCACCTTTCCATCAAGTGTCACCCGACGAGCCAACACACGGTACTTTTCCCCACAAGCTATTCTACCTGCTGCACCAAAATAACTAGTGATGGAGTTCTTCAGATGATTGAGCTGTAACTCCTGATCTGCTAAGTTGTTAAGTATCTCTGTATTGAGTTCATCATACTGGTAATCTTCCTTGCTCTCATCATCTTTTACAATTTCTGAATTTTGAGTCTGGAGTGCTTTGCGCGGAAAGCGGCCCCTCCTCCTCAAATGTGGTATTGCAGCAGGCCAAGTTCTTCCTGTACGAGTCCTTTTTCTCGAGTCAGATAAACTATTGAAAATAAAACCCCACAGCATTAACTCCAAGGGAATTCAAAATGTATGCTTTATCATAAATTATTTCCATGCCACTCATGTAGTAATTTTTGTTGTTTTTCAATGAAAAAATACTTATTGCCTACAGATAGGTAACTCTAAGTATGGCACTTAGGTAACATTTTCAGAACTCTAAATTTAAAATGAGCTTTCTGAAAACTGACTATTTATATCAATAAAGCACATATAAATGACTTGCAAAAGCACTCAATAGCATGAACCAGAAAGAGAAGACAAAATAGTAGAATCCATGTATGTCAATAAAAGAGAAAATTCTATTTGCTGAACTTGAGAGAGGGAAAAGTTCAAGTAACAATTGGCTTGCAGGAAGGTGGACTGCAGTTAATAATTTATTTATAAATTCTGTGTCAATTTTTCAAGCTTTATTGACTCTAGAAAATCACAGTATACTTAGTATTTTATAACATGAATATACAAACCTACGAAAACAAAAGCTGCTGAAAATAATTCAGGATACATCAGTTCTTTTGTGACCACTAGGAGAAAACTAAGCTCAGCAAATGTTTACACAATTTAATTCTTTCCAGTAAATGTCACTTACCCATACATTTTTCATCAAAAACAATGGTTAGCGAGCACCAAAAAATCCTCACTCCCTGAGTTGTAAGCAGAACTATTAAAGACAAATTTTCACTCATCCTATTTCTTTGTATTTCCCCATGCTATTTATAGCTCTACTCTGAGAACATTTTATTAAAATTAATACACTGCAAATCTTGATCATTATAGCAGATAGAGTAACTTAATAGTTACCTATAATGTCTGGAAATGTTAGATGAGGTAGTTTCTTTCATACTGGCAGCACCTGTGGATTCCACATCTGAGGTATTGGATGAATGTGCAGTTCCATCAGATTTCCTGTTTTGCAAGATAATGCCATGTAAAAAAAAAATCCTGTATTAAAAACTAAGCTGACATTTCAGAAGCAAACAGATAAATTACATGGTGTTACAATGTTTTATGGGAGGATTGTTTTGGTTTTTTTTTTTAATTTACCCAACAGTGCAGGGTAATTCCAAGGCTGGGTTCTCTATCACTGGAACTGGTTCATTATCCTAAGAGGGGAAAAAAAAAAAAAAAAAAGGGCACTTAAATTTTTTTACTTATTTTATTTGAGAGCAGGTGGGGGAATATAAATTAACATTAACTTGTTATGTTTTTCTTCAACATTTATGATGCAGTTAGAAGGAAGGGAGGAAGGGGGAAGAAATATCCTTACCAGAGGAGATGACTCTGGAGTTTTGTGAATCATTTTTCTTGTATAGGGACCAGGTGGACGACCTACTGATTTTTTTTTCCCCTTTCTTTCTATACCATTACTTAATTCCCTAGAAGAAAATTTGTATTGTATTCTGTATTACTGATGATAATTTTAATTGAATACATGTTTTCCTTTGGCAATGAATATACAATTAGATGCTTATTTCGAAAACATTGTATTAAATGAGGTGATTCTGGCAAATCAAAATTTGCAAGTACACAGCTACGTTTTGTCTATATAATAACATAACAATGTATTTCTAGGGACATTACTGATTCCCAAATGTTGAAGAGGAATGAACAAGTATTAAATATCATTTATTCATATGATTACTCTTGGTGAAAGAGATGGCACATTTTCCAATACAAGTTACTATTTCACAACATACTTCCTATTGAGAATTCTAGTTAGATTATTGCCTAAGAGACCCAATAAGGCAAAAGATTTTGTTTCCCAAATGACAATAAAGTTGAGATATTTTCTATTGTTCTTACTACTAAATTTCATGTTGATTTTTAGAACAATCCTAATAGAAAGTAATTACATTTGTTCTAAGACCTTATTCTCACAAATAATCTGCCTTTACACTAAAAAAACCAAAACCAATATTCTACAAGAAAAAGGCCTTTTTTGTTGGCACCAAAAAATACCCAAAGTAGCCCAAATTAACCACAACACTTCTAGAATGACTGGGTTATTTTACCTCACATCAGGAATTGGTTTAGATGACTTTCTGCCTTTAATTTTGAACTCATGTGAAGTTCCTTCTGGCTCTTTATCAGCCTTTAAAGCAGCATTCGGTGGCACAGGAGGAACTCGAATTCTCAAGCCAAACAAATGCTTCTTTTTCTTTATTTCTTTTCCAGACATAAACCTAGGTGATGTTAAATTAATCGTTAAAATTCTGATGGGAATGTAACTTTTAAAATAGCAGGGTTCATGTAAAACCAAACTACATTCGAAGAGACTATTCATTCAAACACCCCTTTACTCCCCTCTTTACCCCATCACAATCCTCCTTCTCAAAAACAAAATGTGAAGTGGAAGGAAGATGGAAGTTATAATAATTCTCTCTCTTGGTCTGGGTTACAAAATTGTTATGTAATGTTATAACTTGAAACAGAAAAATTATTTAAAATTTAAAATGTTATCTACAGCCAGAGCAATTATCACATAGACTGAAGACTGTAACCTAAGTCAGATTAAATAGGCAAACAACATTTAAAACAAAAAGTACCAATAACTTACATAGTCTTGTAATCATTTAATGCCTCCAGGACGTGCTCATATCTTTCAGATTTTGGTGTATCTGCCAGCTGTAAAGTATTAATAAATCATTTAACCTCTCAAAATGTTCGGTAATAGGAAGATTCCAGTTACTCTGAGTTATTGTAACTACAGATTTGAATGTGAAGTACCTTAATGAAATATTAGTTGTGGCTGCATATTAACCATAATCCCACATATTTTGTGATTTACATCCACAGAATTAATACCAGGATCAAGCCAAGGACATAGAATGAGTTTCACTTTTAATAAGTACAATAAAAAAAACCCTCAAGAACATTTAATGTAATGAGGGAATATAACACTGGATGGCTCGCCTAACAAATTAATTGAGATTGCAAAGAGAGGATAACTATAGAGACAAAAGAATGCAATTATTTATGATAATTATGGCTAAGTCCTGCCATAGGACCCAATTCACATTATTTTTAAATCAACTTTTTTTAACCAACTTGATAAAAAAAATAAAGGAAAACACACAGAAAAATTATTAGAATTATAAAAACCCCAGCAGATTTAATTTTCATGCCCCTTTAGCAAAGACCCAGTCTAACCTCCCTCCTTTCACCGAAGCCTGAAGTGACTAATCCATATCAAGCTTTCCAAACATGAAATACTCTCTCTGGAAAATTGGATTTAAAAAATAACAGAGAAAAGCAGAATAAGTTTGGTGGTGACTGTCACATGGCTACAACACTTATGTATCAGAATGTAAAATTAGATTGTTTACACTTATATTTATATATCTACTTTTCAATTCCAGCAAAACTACTATTATTTTTGCAGTTGCCATGCCACAACTTGTAAATTTATCTTTAATTTCAGAGCTGTCAGCAGTTTATACATTTCACTACTAATATGAATACTAAAGACCAGACTGTACAATATCTACAGCTCAAAAGCAACCCAATAAAAAACCCAGGATCCAATAATTTCTAAAGAATACAATTCTCACCAAACAAGACTGAGAGAAAAGATCAAAGAATTCAACATGCTAACAGCTAAAAATGAGTAAATACACTCAAACCCCATCCTTTTAACATGATTTTGGACAAAATTCACAGTCTACCTGACTACCAAAGCTAAGGGAGGTGTTCAAATGGTTTTAGCCAAAGAAAGTAAGAACTTGCTTTCTATCTTCTCCATATGCATTCCGTACAATCTATTGTTATCTAGAGGTCTTGCAACTCTGCAGCACTAAACTACAGGAAACTGCCACATGTTTATTGTTTTCTAAATAACATGTTAAAAACTACTGGCTTAGGAGTTCTGATAGCTCCACCATGTACTACCTTCTTATCTACAGCTAAAACCATTTTCCTCTTACTCAAGTATAGAGAGATAGAGAAAGAAACTAACGTGTCATTTTTAACAGCGGCAATTTAAGGAGATTAAAAGCCCCTAAAATCATTATACTATATATGTGTCAATTATTTCTGTGACTAAATTGTTTCCCTCATTTCTCTAATTAACCAAAGTTAATCAGATTTTTCAAGCCAACTTTTGCCAACTTCATGAAAGATATTTACAATCTTCTCCGAACAAAGTATTGAAATTTCCTTAATACAGCCTGTATGAATTTATTAAAAATCTAGCCCTTCGAAAATGTAGCATTCAGACTTCAAATTAGCAGTTTCCTTGAAGGCATAGAAATATTAAAGAACTGAAAATACAAACTAAAGAAGTGAGTTTACTTATTTTGAATCTGCCCTTTCCTTCCTCCCCCTTAGTTATGTATTTTTCACAGACTGAGCATGGATGGACTGGAAGCAGAAGAGGGAAGAGGACAGAGAGGACTGTAACCTCTCAGTTTCTTCAATATGGCTTATGTGTTCCAAATCAATGACAGCTCCACCCTCCTCATCCACTGCTCTGACCAATCAAAATGTCTCGACTAGTAGCAGAATCCAACTGGAAAAGGATCAGAAACAGACTGGACACCAACTGGACACAAACTGACCACCCCCATGGTAAGAATTTGGATGGAAAGAAGAAATTTTTGAGTACAATATTTAACACATAAAAATGTGTTACACCTTACAGACAATTAATGTGGTCTTCACATGCAATATATTCTGCCTTCAATTCAACAGGGCACATGAAAATATCAAATAAAAGAATGATGAAACTAAAAGAGAATGTAGATATGCAACAGAATAAACAGTTAAGTAATGAAAAATCGCCATGCAAGTGATTAGTTGCATAGTTAACTGGAAGAAATCTTACAATTTAGAAAAATATGCACCACTTAAAAAGCATTCTATTTCTGCAAGGAAATCAAAAATTATTTCATTATTTGGGATTACCAGATTTTAAGGTACTAAAGGATTCAACATCCAGAGTAAAACAGTTCACAGGATATATGTATGCACAGTGCTTTAAAAACAAGGGTATTCTACTTACTTACCTCGCCAGGATGCAATCTATCCCAGTTTTCATTAATGTAGGCCATAAGTTCAAGCTCCGAATCAAAGTATTTTTTTTTATGAATAACACTTAGGTTGTAAAGGCATAGATGTGCTATATCTACCCTAGAATATTTGAATTAAAAAAAAAAAAGAAAACAAGTATTTTTCTTCCAATTGCTTTCCTTTGAAACAATTCAGTAGAAAAGATATTAGCATTATACAGGTGGAAGAACACAAATTCCAACCTAAGACACTCAATCCAGACAACACTATGAAGCCTCTTACAACTTCTCTTCAAGTGATTCCTTGTGTTTGGCATCTCATTTTCATTTCCGCCTCATTTCATTGTCATGACATTTTTCTCAACTCTGAAACTGGTCTGGACCGTGACACATGTAAGCAAGTCTTAATTCACACTTCAATGTATCAGTTCTGAATTCATGCAAGTATTTTGGTGAATTAACATTTAACAAGGCAATTTCCACCATGTATTTGTTAGCATAGGTATATATCCACTAAATTGGACATAATTTCTATTACAGACTAGTCTCATTAAGACTATTCAAGGAAACTATTACAAAATGTATCAGGATGTGTCCTTTAGTACTTACTACATTTGGCTTACATAATACAGCAGGATCCTAGACCTGCAAAACCACTTAACTTAGATATCTCCATCTTCACATACACACAACAAGTCAGTAGTTGCTTGTTACTTCACTGAACGATCCCAGGATTGAATCCCAAGAGCATGCAATCACAATACATCTCTACTCTTAAAGACAAGCTTTGAAAGAAATTTGTCCTTGATCATACACACAGCACAAATGACTTGGGAAACAGCTCAAGCTAAGACATGTATTTCCTTTTTAGCAAGGAGAACCAAAGCACCAAAAAGAAAAGCAAAGCATGTATTCAACTAACTTCTTTTTTAAAAATTCATACTTACCATCTCAAGGGTAAACGTTTGAGGTATTCTGGTCCAGAACTGCAAACTGAGCAAATGAACGTATAAAACCTAAAAATACATACATATATATATGTACACATGTCTGGGTGGTGGGTGTCCAAACAAATACAGAGTGTTTTAACATCCTGATTATGAAAAAATTAAAGTTAAGCAAACCAGAAACTCAGCTATATGGTATTTGTTAGTCCCTTTATTCTTTATCTTACTCCAGCAACTTCTGTAATCTGTGCTGATACCTACTGGGCCAGATACAATGCACTTCTTCAATCTCATCTTGCTATCACTGTTTCATTCTGCCTGAGAATGTCCCTCAACCTGTGACTGTATCCATGAAGATGCTCTGTAATGTCCCCAGCACAATCCTTCAAATGCAAAACCTGTGCTCCAGTGTAAATATGCATTTTAAGGATCCATACGTTCCTGTGTCCTCAGTTCCTTCATATAAACATTCCATAAAAGTTCCCACATAAAATCTTAATAATGAATGAAACACTCTGAGTCCCTTCTCCAGTTTTCCTCTTTCATGTGCTGCAAGTGCTCCAAGTTCCTCTTAAAATAAAAGCACAGACAGCACTATTTTTTGTTTCTTTTTGTCCTAACTCCTCACACATGAGCAGAGAATTAGAGCTGCACCTATCCTATACAGGATTTACACACAAAGTGAAGGCAGTAACAGCTGGAATCCAACTCTCCATTGCTCACCTCTCCACCACCCTCAACAGCATCCCCTGCTCAGCTGAGATGAAGAACTGCATTTTCCTGGCATCCAAACACAGGCCAACTTGTGTATAAACTTCTACTCAAAACCCCTTTTTGAAAAATACTGTTGTGTTATGGATGCCCTAATAAAAGCTCACATGTGAGACTTCACTCATATTTTTAAGAAATACAGCCATAAAGTACAACTCAATTTTCTTACCTGTCACCAAAAAGCATTGGCTTTTGGAGGCACTGCACACAAGCCTCATGAAACCACTGTTTACATTTGCAGCACTGCAACATCTTTAGATACCAGCTTCAACAACAGAAAGAGACACAAGATGTGTTAAAGTTACTGAAAATTGTTTCTTCATTATGTTTAAATTAAATAGGAAGGGATCTTTTGACCCAAACTGATTTTCACAGTTTATAAAACAATCATCTCTACGGATATTTCAGTAACATTTAGTTCCATAATGAGTTACTAGAAAAGACAGACTAAAGAAACTAAAAGCCTAAAGAATTAATTAAAAGAATCAATTAAGTTACTAAATTAAGAAAAAACCCATTTAGTTTACTCTGACATCAACCTTTTAATTCATAGGAAGAATTCAGGAACTCCATACAAGCTCCTTCTGACATACTAGATTAGCTTCCTTATTATTTTCTAAAACATGACTGCATTAAGTTACAAACATTTGTTCCGGGGATCCAACTACTTGAATCCTCAAAAAAAACCTCGTAGTTTACACCTTTTCCCTTGAGAAAAGGAACCATGCAAAACAGCCATGTTTGTTAAGTCTCAAAAGTCTCAAACCAGAGCTCTGTCCTGTGTGTATACACACCAAAACAAGAAAATAGTCCAATTTTGTAGCTGCAGTAAAGAAAAGTTTTTACATATTAACCATTTACTTACTCTCCAGGTCCTCCACAATAGCAATAACACTGCTGGACATTGGTTTTATGACCTGCATCCCACTCAAGGTCTGTTGCATTATATGGTAACGTTTGTTTCATGACTTGCAGTGCTTTGGCATTTGGTCCTTTCTTAAGCGCACCACCTCTCTGGGCAAAAACAGATACATCAGTTTACAAAAAACAGCTATGTATTTCTGAAACCTTCAAAGCCTTTCATTTGATTGTAGAAAAGTTTTCATAACTTTCAAGTCAAATATTTTCAGGTGTATTTATGCTTTAGTACTAACACGTTTGTTTAAAAGTGAAACATTGTCAATTTCTAAAAATAGCATTATTTCTCAACAGACAAAATTTGCGTTCAGATCAAAGATAAAAAAGAAATCACTAAAAAAAGTCATTTTTCATTGTTTCAATTTCAAAATCAAAGATGCATGCAATTTGAAATGTATTAACTTTTTTTTCCTAGAAACACACCTTTGTTGTTGTTGCAAAGACACACTGTCGACAGAGCCATTTATCATCCGAATCAATCACGCTGGAGTCAATATTTGGTGTGTGACACAGCTGATGGTAACCTGTATGAAGAATGATCAGCCAAACTGTGATTAAAATGACAAAAGCTCACACAGAATTAACTATACATAACTTTAATGCAACTATAAGGCATTATCAATCATTAAGTGCCAAAAACCCGAACAAAAGATTGGTAACACATTCAAAATGGTTTTTTAAATTTTCTTAGTAGAAAAAAATAATCTTGACTTACAGAACAGGTGTTAGTCACTTTAACATGGATTATCATCTTTCATTGAGCTGTTAATAGCCACTAAGGGCTACAAAATTTAAGATCAGTTGAGCAGTCAGTCATAGCCGGGCAAATATCCTCCTTTGTGAAACAAATCAAAACATCTTTTAAAATGCAGTAAATAGAAAAAATCTAGTTACCTTGCCCACATTTATCACATATAACCATTTCATTTGGTGCTTCTGAATACTCTTCCTGACATATTGTACAGACCATTTCCCCACTCTCAGTGGCTCCTAGACAAAGATGAGATTGTGATTTTTTCAGATTATATCTGCAGTAAGAACAGTTACCACATGTATAGCCTTCTTCACAATTTCACTTACAGATGCATGCGCTGTAGAAACACATTGTTACAGTGCCAAACTTCTTAATAAGTACATATTCAGACATTTTGTACAGACTGTTATAAATATTTATACCACTTATGATAAGCTATCAGTTATTTACAGGCTTTGTATTGCCAACTGACTATGCAATCCGTGGTTCCTCAACATCAATGATAACAATTCAGTCACTGAATAAAGAACACAAATTTAGGCTAAAACTACCTATAAAAAATTCTAGTTGGACAACTAATAAATCTTTTGTATTTTTAATACTTTGTGTTTCTTTCCACGTAAATACATACACCCATTGCATTATCTTTTTGACAGATCTGCCAAAGCTGCCTTAAGCTCCAACATAACTACTACTACATATCTGCAAGTGCACAAAAGCACACAGTTACAGTAGACGCAGGAGAAAAAAGTAAGTTTGCAAACCGGAAACAAAACTACATCTTGTTCCATTTATACCACATACCAATGCAACAGTTGATTGAAATACAAACTTCTAAATTACAGAATATCCTGTATATGGAAGAGACTTGATACTCATTTATTACTTTTTTTCTTTATTAGTATAATTTTTGCTCCTGGATCACATTAAATTATATCACTCTTTAGAATAAAAGAATATAATATGATCATCTTTTGACAGTAATCTAAATAAATAAGATACCAAACAATGACTACTTCATGGAAGTTCTTGCCTGTTTGTATGTCCTTCCAGAGAACCCAGGATTTGGAACTGTCTTCAAATATAATGAAGCAGTTCTGTTTCAGTTTGTTTATCTGAAAGACAGAAATACAGTGGAAGTCATGAGTAAAAGCACCAAACAGAAGAATGTATTTAATACTGTATAAATAAGACAATAATACTGCAATTTTCAACAGTACGTGACACTTCAAGACTCCAGTGAAGTTAAAAAATGTGATTACCTTTTTGATAGTTCCAAGATAAAACAAGCCATCTGACCATCTAGCTAGGACATCCTGACCTTCCTCAAATTTACAAAGTGGCTTTTTGGCTTTCTGTCCATCACGTAACGGCAACTTGGCCAGAGATGCTGAGCTCTTATGGCTGCGACGTAAAGGAGACCGCTTATGGACCAGTGAATTACCCACCGCTGTGGAGTCTCTAAGGGAAGGCAAGCAAGAGAAGAGGTAACCAGAACTGGGTAAAAGGAGCTGTGCATTGGAAATACCAGCATGACCAACTCCAGAACTTCAGGTAACAAAAGACCTGCTCGTCTTTTCTGAATTTACACACCTTTAGTAGCAGTGTCTCTGCTACTGCACAAGTGTACAAAATCTGAAAGAGACAAGTTTTAAAAAGAGAAGTGTCCTAGGAAATCAACTAATATAAATAAGGATTATGAGGATGGGGACACGCAAACTTCCCAGCTCAGAGACTCTTCATAAAATCACCAGAAGCATTGAAAAACACATCAAAAACATGCAATACTGGATTACTTACACAAAACTCAAATCACTGCCAATTTTCTAAAATTCCAAGGAAGCTAAAAAGGTCCTAAGCCAATTCTAACTGCATTACCTTAGCTGGGAGAGTACAGGTTGAGCATTATGCTGGCTCAAGGTACTTAACTGAGGAACCTCCAACACAGAATCATGCAATGCCCCTAAGCACAGCTGTAAAGCTTTCCAGCACAGGAAGAATTTCTACATGTTGAATTTCTTAATGCAAAATAAATTTTCCCCTCTGTTAGAGCAAGGGTGGAAAATAATGAGGGAAAAACAACAGATCTTGCAACCTTTCTTCATACATAAACCCCAAAACTGTAAGTTATTTGTATCAATAAGCACTTTTCCTCATATATTCCACAATACATAGTCTATCTATATGTGTGGATATGCTTTTATGCCAGACTAGCTGTCAAACACCATATTTCAATTAAAGCAGTAAAATACAGAAAATTATAAAACAGGACCAGAGAGTCTATAAGGAAGAACTTAGTAAGTAACACTCAGAATTTGAGACTATGTAACAAATTTATCATTTGTATATATAAAAGTGTTTTCTCTAGAAGCTACATGTATGTGTAACATGGATGCAAACACAATTATGGATCATGAAATTAAATAGCATTCAGTCAACTGAAGAGCAGTTTCACCTCACTCAAGATACCTTAGGTACATTATCAGCACCAAAAACACCTGAATTAATCACAAAGCGCCAACAAAAAGCAGTAAACTAATCAGTGTCTCATAGTTAGAGAATTGCTATACAGATATTTGAGAAGTTGCTCTACAATTTCAAAGAGAAAGGAATCTTCACTCTAAAGGGAAGTAAATTCTAAAGAATTTACTACTCACATTTAATATGACAAAACTGGAAAGGTAATGGCTTAATATATCATATGAAACAGTTTAAACCAAGAAAGGAACAAGAAAATCAGCTGCTTTAAGCATATTTGTAATCAGTGTGACATTTAACAATGACATTACAGTAAGAGCAGCTATAATGGGCCTCTGGCATCCTCATGCACAACTGGGTCACCTAAGTCCTGCTTGATCCCAAACACAAAAATATTCAGATGGGTGACTAGGGAAGACCGGAGGAACAAAAAAATCCTTTGGCTTGTTTCACAGTTGACACCTTGTCACTTCATCTGACATCCTTCATCACTGCAACAGAAAATTAAACTGCCATTCTCCATCTTCTCTTTCCATGGTGCAAGTAACAATGTTCAGACTCACCACCGAGCCAGATTTCCCAGATAAAGAATTTCACCAATTCTGCTGCTTCTTACACAAAAGCTAATTCTAATTACTGCTACTTTTCCTCAGCTCTACTCTAATCTCTGATAAAAGACAAGATACATGCAGAATTCAAAATAGGTTTACAATAACAGAATAAAAATATAGCAGCCAAGGACACTTATTTTTTGCTTTCTTGGCACTAACATCTGGTTTACAACCGGTTTGCCAGAACTACTCTCAGAGAGGTACAAAGATTTTCTTTCCAATTTTTTTCTGGTGTTTAAGAGTATAGGAAAAACTAGATTAGCCTAGCTAGGCTAGCCTAGAAATAGGTAGCTATTCCTGCTACAAGGCAGGAACATTTGCTCTTCTTTTCCAGTACTTGAAAAGATGTGTGAAAGATCTCATACCAAATACACAAAAACACAAATTCATTTATCATAAGCAGTACAGATTGCCACTTAAAAAACAACTGTGCGCTTCATATGTTAAAAAAAAAAAAAAAGTCCTCAAAAACATTCTTTTAAGTCCAAAAGTTTGTCTCACACCACCATTGAAATCATAACCAAAAAAAAAGTGCATCATTTTCTGGCACAAAACACTTAAACTAATCTATACATTCACTTATGCAACAACATAAATACACAACAGCAGCTTCAGCCCCTGAAGAGCCTTGATACACAGTAAAAATGTGAGCCAATAAACCAGACACTTCTCCATTGTCCACACTGCTCTCTTTGTGAGTGATGGCAGAGCTGAACAGCTCATGAAGCAGCCCCTGCTGTGGCAGTTTATGGTTTATCTCAGAGACTGAAAATAGGGTTACTTATTACAATAGGCTGACAGTAACTTAACAGTTGCTTTCCACATGGATAGGAAGTTTCTCTCCAGGGAAACATTCCCTCAATGGTTTTGACTTCGATTAAGTAGGAGGTCAATTGTTTTAACAAGTTGACTTTAATGAACAGGACATAAGTTACTTAAAGTAGGTGCCTCTGAAGTATGTTCCGGAGCCACTGCACAAGAAATGCAGGGCAGACCAGTGTAAATGCTACCTGCATAAAATCTTACTAACTTACCCATCTGTCCTGTCACAGCTCTAATTGTTGTAGTGGAATGCCAAAAAGTCACACCTATCATTAATTAAAACTTTTGTTGGAAGTTAAAATGCAAACTGAATTGCAAAATTGGCATGCAAGAAGGGTTCATATTTTCCAGCAACTTGCTTTCCAGTCTTCCTTAAAGTTAGCTTCATAGCACCCTCCTAACACATAATAATATGGTTACCGACAAAACCAGTAACCTTGAAATAACAATTTCCCCATCATCTTAAACACTTCTCTCCAAGAACTTATAATTGAACAATATCCATCAGAAGCACTCTTTTTCAAAAAATCTTATCAACATCTACATTATCTCATTTAACTTTCACAACCAAGCTACACTGTATGTCATAGAGAACGCATGGCTTTTCATCTATTACTCAATGCTAAGGATGTTGTGCTGTACTCATACTCTAGTACTTAAAATGCAAGAACAAAGTACTTATATATTCATACAATCTTTCAGAAGTTAGTGGTGGCAGTCAGTAAAATGTGTCTGCACACTAATATATGTTTGAAAATAGAAATGCACTTCCACCTTTTCTTAGTAAGTTGATGTAATGAAGTACGGAAAATGCTCACTGATTTTCACCTTGGTAGATAGGTCATAGCCACAGATATTCTCAAGCAAGACAGGCAGAAAGATGCCTTCTATTCATCTACTTAATGAATGAATTTATAATATTTTGCAGAAGAAGATTAACTGTCATTGTCAACAGGAATGGCAAACTCCCTCCCAAAGTCAAGTACCTAAATCAGTCTGATTTATGAACCATAAGCAGTTACTATTCCTAGCATTGTATTTATCAAAATCAGATTTGTTAGCTTTGACTCACTTGTAGCTCTAACATCTTTATCGACAGTTAGAAAATTTTGGTGTTCATTTGGTGCCTCTATTCCTCTACATCTAGAGCTATCCCACAAAAAGAAGTGGAAAAGCTGGGGGAGAAGATGTGAAGAGGCAGGAGGATTAAAAAGACTGAGCATTCTTGTGTCCAAGTGTCTTTTTCATAAGATCATTCATACTCCTGTACTCCTTTAATCTCAATAACTGCAGTCAAAAAAATTCTGTTAAGAAAAACTCCCTTGACGGGTTGTTGGGTTTTTTTCCCAGCCTTCTCAGTTCACTGATGTTTCACAGAATTGTTAGTAAGCACAACTGAATAAATGCAAACAAGCAACTTCTCACACAAACTCCCTCAGCTGGCACTGCCAGACTGCCTGAATGAAGTAGTCAGGTTCACTGACAATCCATACAATTGCAGGAAACTTTTGCAGACAAGCTGCCAGATTCACAAATGCTGCAACAGTAACAGATGATAGATACCCTATGAGGACAGACAGTTTGGAAGCATTAAAGATACTAAGTTTTAACAACAAAGTGCCCAAAGAACATTGAGAGAAACTTTTAATCCACTGAGAAAACTCAAAGTGGGACAAATAACTCATTTATTCCTAGTAAATACAAATCACAGTGAAGGGATGACTACTTTAAAGATTTATCACAAGGGAGTTCAGATAGATCCTAAACTTCTGTGGCCTATCTTAGTAGAATCTGTATGTGATTTCTATCTCAGAACTGGAAATGTGGTATCCCACAGGAAAGGAAAATATAGTGAAAGAACTTATGATAACTAGATAGAATCAGATCCTGGAAGTACAATGTTACTGCTGATTAATCAAAAATTTTTTTTTGGTCTGAAGTTGCAAACTAGCCCTTTATTACCCTTTATTAGAGAGAGCTAACTATGAACAAGTTGTAAGATGATGTAAAATACCAGCAGTCTGCTCTTCTCTCCTTTAAACAGGAGAGTTAACATTCACATAGAATGAGGGCAGTGGAGGTCTAGCAAGGGCTCAGAACACACAAAACTCACGGCAGTTTCACACATGGCTTATCCAATACAGCACCTTCCCAGCAGCTCTAGAATGACAAGCTGGCTTCTCCAATAGCTAATTCTGTTTTCTTTCCCTTAATATGGATTCACTGGCTGATATTTAAAACAAATTAAAGTACCTCACAGAGAGATCTGATGTCTAAATAAGCCAGGTAAGCAACAAGTGCTAGAAGACAGCAGAAAAGGGAAATTAATCTTGTCTGAGACTAATATTTGTAGCTTGTTTACACAGCTCCACATAACCAAGCTAAAGCCAACATTTATGTTTCCAACATTGCCTCTGACTAGGATCTGGTCTCTACATTAACAACTGGAGAGATGTTGGATCCTGGCCACACTTCTTCCTTTCAGATTCTTCACTATTTATGAGATCTCACACCAACCACTATCTGTTCACTGTGGCAAACAAACTTTCCTCCCCCAAATAAAAAGATTCTCCTGGGCCAAGAAGACAGTCAAAATGAACAGGATGACAAGTCAAACCTAAATTAACTTCCCCCACTCCAACCCAGGTCCAAACTTCAGATCAGGTTGATTGAACTGGTAACAAAAAAGAAAATAATATTTTGCTTTTCATAATACCAACATTATTGCATCAGTCACTTTTCAATTACACATAAACAGGCTATCATATTAGTATACATTGCTAACTTCTATTAAGCAAATGATCAAGTACAAGTCTGGATTATAGTCTATCATCTACACTACTTCGTAGGCTGAGATTAATATTGCTTTTCCAATGTGCCATATCATACAATATCTACAAAACACACTTGAAGCTCCTTATCTTTACACTACTTTGCATGCTGGTACAATCAAAAGCCAACTGCTCCAAAGAAGGGCAAGGGGACTCTAACCTAGGCATCCCTCAGTCTAGAAAAGTAGAGAGTAGTGACTAGAGAATTCTCAGGAATTCTCTAGTCCTGCTCAGCACAGCATCAGCCAGGAGGCCAAACCAGGCAGCCACACAAACACCCTGGGCCCCCGTTTCATGCTGAGCTCCCACCCTGGGGATGGGGGACGTTCCCTCCCCCATCAGAATCTCTTATTCCAATGTAGGCATGTTACCTCTTGTCCTCCTGCTGTGCAGACACTAATTGCATCACACTAATTTTCACATAGAAGCTGGAAGGCTGCAGTTATATCTCCCTGAAGCTGAATAAACCTGGTTCCCTAAGGCCCCTCTCATAGGGCAAGTGCTCCACTCCCTGACTGTTCTGGTGGTCCTACACCAAACTCTTCTGGTCTGATGTCTCTTGCAGTGGTAGCACCAAAACACAGCATTCCAAGATGCTGTCTAATGAGTCCTGTGTAGGAGGAAATAATCACGTCCCCTCAGTCTTCTATTCCTGTTATAGCCCAGGATACCCCTTGCCTTAGCTCACAGGACATAGCACTGGCTTGTATTCTGCTTTCTGTCTGTCAGAACCCCAGCCAATCTTAGCCTGGGGTTCCTTTTTCAGATGCAGGACTCTGCTTTCTTATCTGCTGAATTTCATTAAGTTCAATCTCTTCCTTCAGCCTTGCTGAAACTGAGGGGACAAGGATCTCCCCACGTTCAAAAACCCTGTCATTTTTAACACAGAAGGTGGTCAGGTTGTTCAGGCCATAATTTATAGCTTTGGTGACTGTTACCAGCCATCACCTTTCCATGCATCCAGAAACATCCTCCAGGAAGACTTCATGACTTCCCTAATGATCAAGTGAAGCTAATCAGCTTGTGGTTCCCTAGGTTGAACTCAGCCCTTTCCAAAGATGGGGTAACACATGCAAATCTCAAATCATTATGGATTAGCCCTTTTCTCCACAACATGTCATAGTGACGAAGAGCCCTACAAGAACATCACATAGTTTCCTTGGTGCTCTTCAAAGCAGCCTGGTCCTATGGGCCTACATGAGCCAAGTTCACATTTGTTCAAAGGTGAAGCAAGCCAATTCACAGGCCACTCTAGCAGAACTTAACAAATTTACCACAGATAGAAGTTAAAATATCATTTAAGGCAGAACAACTTTGTCCTACCAATGATTTCAGGGTAACCGTTCTGTATAAGCCACTCCTTGTCAGCAAGATAAGAAATTGTAACTTGCTCATTCTCAGCTTTACCCAGTCAACCCTAATAGTACCCATGTTGATCAAATTTGATTTTACATAATACAGGACTATCCCAACAGGGTGATTGGCTTTGGTGAGGGTTTTCATTCTTTCAAAGGGTCTTATACTTTGGCTATGATTTTCTTTTTCTGAATTCTTCTGGCTGGTTAGACTCTTTAGGGAACTCTCTAGTTATCACAGAGTATCTTTTCATCAGCGAGTTTAAGTAGATGCACACTTTCAAAACTATATACATCACATTACCTGACAAAAGTAATAAATTTTGCTTCTAAGAAATAAAAAAGTGGCAATAAAAACTAAGTGAGGTCCCACACCCTATCAATCTGATTAGCAGTTAAGTCTATGAATCTGCTGCATATCAGAAAGAAGTTTAGCCAGAGGACTGAGGGGAAGCAACTGCTTGTGACACAAAACTTGTTAGACCTTGTGAAATAGGTCTTAATGTCCTTAATAAGATTGATGCATACTGTTAAAAAGAGGTGGTCACCAGGATAAGTGTTCATAATGCTCATAATACTACAACCATTTGTGATTTTATTTTTGCTCATATTCTCCCTTGCTCATATTGCTCCTCTTAAATAACTAGAAGTGTTTTAAATCTATGTGATATAACTAGTGAAAGTATTAGAGTTTAAAAAAATCATTACAGAATAACATATTTAGTTAGGGAAAGTAGGGAAATAGGACAGGGCAGTCTGTACTGCAAGAGCCATTTGTTTGGGATTGGTCACGTGTTTGCATGTGAAGAGGCAGAAGGTACATGGAGAAAACAATGGCACCGGGTCACAAGACACCTCTTAAGACCAAAATTCCCCTTCATTGTATCCTCAGCACCTCTGTGAAAACAGCAACTGCCTTTTGGGTTTCTACAGTATCCAAATCCAGTAAGCGCAGCAACACACCTAAAGGAAGTGTGAGCACACAGCCCAGCAATGAAAGAAGTAACAGACAATATGCTATCTTGCTCTGGGAGAAGCGGGGAAGAAAAAGGATTTCGGAGCTGATCGAAATCCCATAATGATAAGTTTTCTTCTTTAAGCTTAGTCTGCAAAAACAGCAACCTCTATAAGCATTCCACAGAATTAAAAAAATAAATAGATCTAAAACATAAGTAAAGTAGCATTATCCTTGAAGATATTTAGTGAGTGAAGTATGTCCAGACTCATCAGGAATGCTCTCATCCTTAGCTCTCCTCTCAAAGAAAGTTAAGCACCTTGATGTCACTCCTCCATGAAGGTTCTCTCCAGCCATATCTGTGGTTTTACAATTCTTCTCCTGTTGTGTTTTGCTCAAAGACACACTTCCCCTCCATTTCCGACAAGGAAGGCCCGTGAAGAAGGTGAAACCAGCTCTGCAGCAAAGCCAGCGGCCAGCCACGTAAAAAATGCAGTCAATTCACAAACTAAGAGAAGATTCATACTGGCTTTAGTCACATGTACTTCTAGTTACATCTCCAAGCTTCCTCCTCCACAACTCACATGAGGAGCATAAAATATGCTTTAGTGCCTCTACATTAATTCACATCCATCTCCAGGGAATACAGAAGTCCACCATCTACTGGAAAATTAACTGGAACTTACTTGTTTCAGCTGCTCTTCTCATAAATTTTACCTGATCTCCTGGTGGAGGGAAGGACAAACATAATTTCATACTAACTACCACTATATGTCACTTTCACCTATTAAAAAATATATATAGCCTGCTGACTAACCTATTAAGTCAAATGAAAAGCATCTACATCTGATATTAAATTCTTTCCAGAACAGAAAAGGCAAGTTGTTATGAAGCCACACACCTCTATTTGACAAAATAAGGGTTAAATGAGGAAACATTATAACATTATACTCTCAGTACAGCTCAACATTTCACAGATTGTAGCTCATTGAAAAGACCCTTCTCATTTTCAATATATTATGCATTTTCATTCATACGTTCAATCTTTGTTTTCCCTTATTCTCCTTTCAATAAAAACCTATCAGCTCATTAACCTGTATTCTAACAATACAGAAATTGAACATTTTTGCCTCCCTTTTAACCTCAAATGCTTCCAAATTAAATGTAATTTGAGGTCTCAAAAAAGGGGACAAACATTACCAGGTTAAATTTTACCAATCCGGCAATAGATCCAAAAAAAAAAGAAAAACAAACAAAAAAAACAGAAAACTTTTTTTATTACTATCCCACACTTTTGGCAGTTTGAGTGTATATCATTGGTCCCATTCCCTTACACTAAGTCAGAAGGAAACCATGTCATTACCCATTACTACATCTGACCTTTCAAAGTTATGATAAGCTGGGCCTATCACAAATTCCAGAAACAACCATAATGCTACACTGCTTTCCTGGCAGAGCCTTTCATTTAGTTATGCAGGCCCTCTACTTCTAACAGCACCCTGATCCTTCATGGATGAAGGACAACCCCTCGTATTTCAACACTAATATCAGTGTCCAGAGCATCCAGCACAGAACCATATTGTTCTCTTTCACTAAAAGAGGTATCAGCCCATTCTTTCCACAGAATTTAAAAAAAAAAAAAAAGGCATTAATGTATATCCTTTCAGCCAGCAACAGTTACCGCATTTAAGTGAACTAAAAACCTGCTGTGCACATTCAAATCGTCAAGCCTGACAGAAATTAAGTGGTGAGGCATTACAAACAAACAAAAAAAGAAAACAAAGCCACACACAAAAAAACCCCAAACAAAAAGAAACAAACCCCCTCCCCCCCCCCAAAAAACAAAGTTACCAACGAGCACCACTACCTCTTTGTGCTGCTCTCTTCGCACTCGAGCAAACGCAGCCTACTCGGACAATATCCTTAAAGGAGAAGATGAAAATACAGCTGGCGCGAGGCTGATGGCACCACACCGCCGCAGCCCCCGGCCCCGCCGACCGGCCCGCTGCCTCCCTCCCTTTGTTTTGGTCACCGAGGAGCACCGCTGACCCTCACATTCGCCTGCCAGCGGCCGCTCGGAGGGAGCTCCCTCCCCTCCCCCAGGCCTCGGGCCCCCGCGCCGGAGCGGGCCCCTCGCAGCGCTCCCCGCCGCGGCGCTGCGATCGGCACCGGCGGCCCGGGCTGCGGGATGGCCCCCCCCACCGCGCGGGCCCGGCCGTCCCTCCCTCCCCCCACCCCTCACCTCATTCGGTCTCCCCAGTGGTGCCAACTGCCTCATACAGGGAAATCGGCGAGCTCGGAGCCTCCCCCGGCGGCGGGCGCGGTGCGGCCGGGCGCTGGGTGCGCAGCGAGCCCCCCGGGCGCGGACCCGCGGCGGAAGGCGGCGGGGGACGGTCAGACCCGCCTCACGGGCAGCCCGGCCCCGGCGCAGCCCCTCGCCATTTTTGTTTCCCGCGGAGGAGGCGCTGGTGCATTCTGGGAGCACAAAGGGCCGCGGCCCCGCCCCGGCGGCCCCGCCTGCGCCGGCAGCGCGGGGGGCGGGCGCGGGGGCGCGCGGCGGAGGGACACAGGCGCAGTTGCGCCTGTGCCGCTGGTGAACAAAGAGGGACTACTTTATCCGTGCGCGCCCGGAGCAGATCTGTGCGCGCCGTCGGAGCTCGTTTTTGCCGTGGCGCTCATTGTTCCCGCCGCACCTGACGGGATGCGGGAGGGCTTGGCCTCGTCGTTCCGCGGCACTCCCGCCCGGGCTCGGGGGTTAGCTCCCCGCCTGTGGGGTCTGCCCTGCCGTGTGGAATCAGTCCGGGTCCGCCTTCTTAACCCGGTGGTTGGCGAGGCGAGGTTAGGCCCGGCCCAGGTACCAGCGGCTGCCGCGGCCGGCCTGTGGGCAGTGGACTGGACAGTGTTCTCTTCTGCATTGACATTGGGACGCTGCCATTTTAGGAGATGAGCTGAACCTTAGTTCAGTTTTTAGCAGCATTTGTATTAGCTAAGCTAATGGAATATGCTGAGCAGGGAGGTCATGGAGTCTCCATCTGGATTCATTCAAAACCCACCTGGATGCAGTTCTGTGCAACCTGCTCTAGCTGACCCTGCCTCGGCAGGGGGTTTGGACTAGATGGTCTCCAGCGGTCCCTTCTGACACTAACAATTCTCTGATCCAGAAATACCTTTTTATTTTCCATCACTGTGTTTTGTTCAGACTCCAGTACTAGGCCGGTCTCTATGGTCCGCATGGTTAAGCATGGCAATTGCCCAATACCGAGGTAATAAACACTATAAAACTTGTCCTAACCACGCAGCTCACCCTTGTGCAACACTGGAGTGCAAGTTCTCCCTGGATCAGATTTCACCGACTGGTGTCACTCTCAGGAATGGAACTCAAAAGACTGCATGGTGAATTTAGGATTCCAATCTGTCTCCTGGTCAAACTGGCCAAGTTCTCAAAGCCACCTGAAACTAAGGTACTGGAGCAGTTTGCCATCTCTGGAAAGGGTCACAGGGATGGAAGCCTGGGCAGAGCACTGGAGTACAGCTTAGTCTGGCCAGTTCCTAATTACATCAAAGTAAAGTAGTATTTATAATCAAAACCCGTATTCAGAGTTTTTAAATACAAGTTCAAGGGCATAGTTCGCCCTTGAATGCACTAACTAGAGTCGTGGTGGTCAGCTAAAAACAGACTCGGACAACGCAAAGGGCCCTGTTCCCCCTTCACAGATTTTCACTTAAACAGCAGTCAGATACTGCTGGTGATGAAGGCAAAGGGTCACCAGCAGGAGAAAAAAAAGTTAGAATCAGTCTGACATATATCCACATACAAATTCTTATTTTTAAATCACAATGTTTATATGAGAACCAGTGTTCAGCTAAGTTAAAAAGCAAACTTTCTAGTCAGCAACAGAATAAACATCAATAATTGGCTACATCACAGCTTCCTTTTTTAGTATTGTATTTGGAAGGTCTTACCAGCCTGTTGTCCTGCTGTATCTTTAAAATTAATTTAATCAAAATTTGTCTAAGTAGAATCAGTCACCTAGAATGTAAATTGTTTCACCACCAGTCCAAAACCCCCACAAACTCAACACAAAATCTTGTGATAAGGAAGACATGTGCCATCTCTACTTTCCTTATCCTTAAAATATTGTTCCCAGCAGGAGTTTGCAGACTTTCATTGCAGAATTGCAGGGCTGCATGGGCCTTTCCTACCCATAAAGCAACACTTGTCACAAAGCCAGGAGCTGGTGCTGGAATAGCATTATGTGAGGGCAGCAGAAAAACAAACTAGGAATCCCTACATTATATAAGAATAATTAGGATTTGATAAATGTATTTGTTTGCTATTACGCAGATTGCATTAGTTAGGCCAGAATGTACCCCCTAAGCTTGTTACCTTTAGCCTTAGTACTAAAAAGAGCAGACTATGGGTATTTTGCCACAACCCCAATTCCATGTAATTCTCCTATAATATCCAAGAAGAACAATATGAGCTCATAGCCAAACACCAGGGAAAAAATCTAAACTCTGTTTCCTCTGAACTCAGCTATTACTGGTAGCTAGAAAGATTCCAAGCTCTATACCTCCCACACAGCCACCTCATCTCCCACCAATTTACAAATTTAGTAACTCATACTATAACATCCTTTTTGATCACTTTAGCAAGTCACTGTATTTTCATCTACAGGAAGCCCCTTTCCAGAGCAGAAGGTATGTGACTCCTACCCATCCAACCCATCTGCTAGATAAGGTAAATTAAATGTCTGAGGGGTACATAGACACAGGTGACTGAAGTTCAGTAACTTGTATTCCAGGACAAGAAAGTGTAACATTGGTTATTCCTCTGCACAGCCTGACCAGATTATTACAGGGTTGGAAATCTTACTGTAAATGTGAAAATGATCCTTTACAAATGGTTTTCAATTGAAAATGCTCAAACTGGCAAACCCATATTTGCAGAAGGAGGATCCTTGTTAATGGCTGACATATGTGGGGCAAAAAAAAATGAGCAGCAATAGTAAAAATTGCTGGATTCAGCAATTTAGACTGCCTAAACATCTTTTTCTAGCATTTCCATTACTATACTATGAAATATGCATGATTAATCTTATTTGGAACAAGTTAGAATCTTTGTTTTATATTCAGTGCTAATAGTAAGTAAAATAACCAGTTATTTCTTCTGTTCATATTCAGCAGGACTGCATGTTATGCCTTTAGAAGGAATTTCTTAACTTACTTTCTTTTTTGTCTTCTAATATCTCAAAAGTATTTCAAAATACAGCTTAAACAATCTTTCTGTGTGTGTTTTCAAAACCAGATATGTCTGTACTTTGAGGCACAGTTACAAAGCCAAATTAAATTACTTTACTTGCTATGTCAGTAAGGGCTTTCTTGTGTAGAAGTTTTGGAGAAAAAATACACTTTTATTATCTGTTGTATTCTGCTTAATAATAGATATATTCAGCTTTATTCCACATCATCTTATAAATAGCTGTGTTTCAGAAAAAAGATAAATAATAACCTAGCACTGTCTTTACCTCTGTTTATATTTGTCTAACATATACTGTTTGGCAATCTCGACATAAAGGCATGGAAAAACAAAGGACTGGATTTTAAGAATTGTGTCTTGCCTTGCTGGCAACATCAGAAAAAACATAAATTTTGCATTCAACGTGTAAATTCCCTGGTAACTAGTAGAGATGGATAAATTTGAAGAGTCAAAACAATGGCATTTCCTTTAGCCCTTTACTCAAATGTTATTGTATTTTTTGCAAGTTAGGGTTGTTTTTTATATTTTTGTTCCCCCAATGTCCACATAAATATTAAACAACAAACCAAAACACAAAAAAAACAAAAGTGTAAGTCAGCAGTGTATGTAGATGAGAGCACCAACTGCTGCACAGTATTATTTGCCATTACCTTATTGTATCACACAACATAACATCAAAATGATACCCTTGAACAAGACAATACTGTGAAGCTTATCCTTGTACAGATGGTTGTCATGACCACAATTCAGCAAGGAGGGAAAATTAGATCCCAGGACATTTTCTCTGCATTGTTTAAGCACAGAAACAGCAAGGAAGCTCATCTGGGACCTTCCTATCTTAAATCAAGATAAATATGGTACATCCCCTTTTACATAAACATACTAATTGGTAAGACAATGCACATATGCTGCATTTATTAGAGCTCAACTCAGAAAATAATCTTCAATTTCAAAATCTAAAAAATAGGGAACTTGTAAGATATGAAGAATTTTGTATTAATTGTGTTACAACAAGCTAACAATTGTAGTAATTATTCTCTCTTTATGCCAAAGATATAAAAATAGATGGCTTTAATATTTTTCTAGATAGACAAGAATATTAATAATTTTTCATCCTCACATAACATCAATAGAGAGTAAATTAATATTACTGGTTGTAAGGTACCTTTATGATGGTCTTCACACAAACCCATGTTTTTCCTAGCACAAGCACTTTGCCATTTCTTCCCTTTTTACCTTCTCAAGGATCAGGAAATCCTGAAAAAAACTGCCCTGTACTCCATCATCTTCTTGTGAATGTCCGACAAATCTTAAACTATAAATATTTTTTATTCTTAATATTTAAAACTCCGTTAACTTTTGAAGGTGGAATATTATGAGTATTGCAATCCTATTTTTTATTATTAAGTCTCTAAAGCTCTTCTGCAATACATATATTAAACAGCAATTACTTTGTATCACAATCTATATTAGCCGTAGATAAAACCTACATTTAAACTTGAATATCATTAGAGGGTTGTTTACCTTCAAAAAATTAACATTTAGCAATGTTATAATTAAATCTCTGTCACTATTACTCAAGGCACCACAGACATTTTAAGAAAAAAGCAGAACAACCAACTCTGCCTATTAGCTTTGATCTAATAGCAGACACTTCAGATGCTTGAAAAAATGTCAAACCAGCTGACACTTAAAAGATCCTTAATGCTTCATTCGCTTAAAATTTTATTCCAGGTATGTAACCTTGCTGAAATTTGTTGTAAAACATAAGCCAAATTTTTGTATCACTGAGTAATTTTTGGTAGGTGAATAGTGCTCTACAGTTCATAATTCAAGGCACTTACCTATTAAATGCTCACATCATTGTGCTGTAAACACTTAGTTATTCCTATTTTGTAGTTCATACCCTGCCATGGATGAATTCTGTTTGCTGGAAGTGGCTGAACAAGAAGCAATCCCTCAGTTCTCATATGTGTAACAGTGCAGAAAAAAACAAACATTGTAGACTGAGATACTCAAGGACAGGAATAGCAAGAGCATGAGACACAGTGTTTCTACATTATTTACAACTTTGGGTATGCTAGTTAAGAGCAGAAAAGGCTTTTGTTGTAAGGAATTGTGTCTCGCATCTATCTTAATTATAGTAACACTTTTTTGTACCTGAAAACGGTGAGTGAGTCTGAAGGAGAAAAAAATAAGTGTTTGGCTAGGTCTGGCCTTTCTGAGAGTGCTTATGTATGAGTTACTGTGCTTTTACTACTAGTACTGGTTTTTCTTGAGTTGAAGACTTATGAGCAAATGTAGCTCCACAAAATAGCTGTGAGAGAACTGCAACTTATTACTATTCCAACTAGTGGGAATTTTGTGAGGGTACACAATTGTGGTCCAAAGTAATCTTTTTCTCCTTTTTCTTATGTGACCAGTTTATAAAAATCTGAGCTTGTTATTCAGGGGTGGAATTTAAGAAAGATTTACTCTGCTCTCTGCCTGCACTGTCATTCTGCTGCTGTGGTCATATAATTGCCTCCTTTCAGAAAACAAACAGCTGCCAAGGCTTGAAATTTTGGTTAATTGCTTGGATCAGAAAGAGATTCCAGTTCTCTCATGCACCAGTGTGATGCATTCCTTTCCCTTCTCTCAATGCACAGATTTGAAAGCAGTTACTGAATCTCTAGCTAGTGACTAAAGTTAAAATGCAGAGTCAGCATTTCAGAGCTAAAGCTAAGCAAGCATTTTATTCTTTCACTTTAGCTCTGCTTTGCAGATTTGCAAAAGTAATTGCAGTCTCAAATATTTTACATTGTGTTGGGCTGTATCATAACTTCTTGAGGACTGGAGCATCATGCTGTTTTATGGTAAGGTTTTGTCTGTCAGCATCTGTGCTCCTTTGTGGACTGTAAAACTGTCTGCTAGAGCAGAATTTCCAGCTCTTTTGTGGTTAGATTTTGTAGCAGTACAGACCAGAGTTACCTCTTAACTCTAAATAGAAGTTAAAAAATACTTAACGGCCCCTCAGGACACAGTTACATGGCAGAATATTGCCATTTCTTCTGCGGTGAAAAATCTGTTCTGGACATCAGTCTGGCTGCAGGCAGAATTAGTGCAGCATTCCTTCTGCTCTTCCACCATGTGGAATGTGTATGGGCCTTCAAACAAGCTTTCAGCAGGTCTGCCAAGTCCCACTGAGGTGGAAAGTCCCTCACTTCTCTTATTTTCTTTTCTTTTTTTTCCTTTTATTTTCCTACCTGATAGCATCTCTTTATTTTTGAAGATGGAGACAAAAGGCTTTTGAACAGTGCAGTATGACAGGACCCTGCTAACAGTTAGCAGGGGCTGAAGAGCTCTTTGCAGCCCAGAAAATTCTTCTGTGGGGACTGAAGATAAGGCAGTAGCCCCTTCTGCTGCCATCCCCAGTGGGATGCACAGAAAGAACTGTAAATGGTCCCAGGCTGACACACCAGCCAAGTCACCAGTTGCATGCTTCTTGCAATACTTATGAAATAATGATACTGTTACACTTGTTAACTTTGATATGCTTACTTAAAAGGTGCAATCTAAGTGTCATTGTTTTAGCTAATCCAAATGTAATAGCTATTGTCACACATATTTTGATCACTCCACGCTGATATCATTTTCTCTCAGCCTAAAAGCTCAGATTTTGTTCTAACACAGCATTGTTTATCTGCATTCAGCTAAAAAAAGTATACAGAAACAGGATCAAAATCAGTTCTTATTACATCAGTCACTTATTTTCTATTTTGGCTTGTTTCATACCAGCACTGAGGCACATCCATATCTATACAGTTCTGACTCTATCCCTAAAATCTGGGGCTGTTGCAACAGACACGTTTTTCGTTTTTATTTTTTTTCCTTGTGCTATGTTCTTTTGTAACTAGTCTCTAGATATTAGTTAAATATCCAGTCATCCCCTCTGCCAGCTTTTGCAGCGAGGTGGAAATGTGAATTTTACAAAGCACATCCAGAGCTGACAGTCCTGCTGCTTCCCTCCCAGGATGCTGCCTGGGCTCCCAGAGAGCCCACCTGAGTGCACCTCTGATCTGCTCCCAACCTTCAGCAGTACAAACTAAGCACACAGCAGTCATTAAAATGTTTCTGCTGGTTCAGTCCCCTAAGCCTACACCTCCAGAAGCAGGGGAAACCTGGGCTGAAGAGGGGGACATGAAAAACATTAATGTATATATGTATATATAACACATACATATATGTGTAAAAATAGATGTGTGTGTGTGTGCAGACAGGTCAGCTTGTAGACTTCAGGGTTCCAGCTGAGAGCATGTACATATTGAAGAGGGAGTACAGAACTGAGGTAGCAGAAATATTCATGTCAAAATGGAAGTGCAGAGAGAAAAGGCTTATTTCCTGTTGTGTTTAAGTTGCATGTTGAAACACCTACAACAATTCAAAAGGGAGCCATAAGCTGACCTCAGTTTGTTCCCATGGGCTGCTATCTCTTTCAGATCCTAAATGCATGTTTTATGGTTATGGGCCACTTATGAACTGAACAATTGAAGTATTTCTTCATTATGGGACAAATAAGCTTCTTCTTGAGTCAGGAAAGCAGAAGTTTGCCAAGCAGGACTGTCAAGCAGGGACACTGGCCCTGTGAATTCACTGCTGCTGAGAAGTGCCATGGGATGGGCTCAGCCTGACTGCAATCAAGGGCCATGAGCATCCTCACTAGGCAGCATTGGTGGCCACAGAGCCACTGATGGCTCTGCTGTGCCCCAGTACACCCAGTCAGCGTCCAACCACCTGCCCAGGAGAGATGCAAAAGAGAATACCCAGACCTGCCATCAGCAGATGTGAAGACAACTTCAGGATAAGAAAGACCACATTCAAAGGGCTTGTCAGTATGAAAACACCCTAAAAAGCTGAGACAAATTAAAGAAGACAATGCACAAAGGGAAAGGCCTAATAAACATGGGTGAAGATTATCTAAATCAGAAGTTGGTTTGCTATGGATTAATTCTGTCAGCTTGCCTCTCCCAGGAACATTAGCAGTTGTCACAAATTTCTCAGGTAGGATCAATTCTAGAGCTGTACATGCCAAAGATAGAAGGAAATGTAAGCAAGCATTGATAAGATGCTGCACTAATGTGTAGGAGGTTGCTAAAAGTAGAACTGATTTTTTTTTTGCCTTGCCTGGAATTCAACAGGCCAAGAGGTCAAGTAGTGATGGTCTCCAAGGACTTTTTAATTTACTGCAGGTTCTAGGATGTAAAATGCCTGTGACAGTGCTATCATGCTACTAAAGATCTAATGCTGTATCAGATTACTGCTGTGATTTAATTACCAACGGATAGCCTGTGGTGAAAAGGGCACTCTTACTTGCTAGACCTGTAAATCCAGGTCTTATTTGATTTTTTTTTTAAATCAGTAACAGCAAATTTATTGAAAATGTAATTTTCTTCTGTTTAGAATGCACTTTGAATCTCACATAATGGCTGGGAAGATGGGTAGGGTAAAAAAAGAGATGGAAAAGTTGTATAGTTACCCCTCTGTTCTGGTTTTAAATTAAAACAAATTGTAACCAGTGATTCCTGATAGGAAATTATATTTGTGGTTAGAGTTTGACTGGAAGTAAAACCAGATATAAACCTATATCCTCAGTGCAAATGAGTCCAGGTTCAAACAATACTGTGCAGAAGAGTTTTTTATGTGGACAATTCCAGAATGAGAACAAGAATCTGGGATAAAACAGGTAAAAGCTGGGATGTCAATACACAGTAAGTCTGTTTGTTTGTGTATAAAGAGGAAGTCACAAAATAAGTTGATTGAGAACTCTGCAAATCTCACATCAAGGTCAGCCTAAACTATAACAAATTATTTAATGCATATCTAGACAAAACAGAAAATAAGTATCTGCAGCAATTTGAAATATTTTCATAGAAGTCACACTATTTGTGTCAACTACAATGACTTCATTGACTGGCTACCATTTAACCCTTCCTAGAGGTGTCAAGGTCTAACAAAGAGTCTCTGTGTCTTCAGAGAACCATTCAGTTTACCTCAATCAGTGTTTTTTTTTTTGTCAGATATACTCCCAAATGCCAAACCAAAATTGGTGTAGTGGGTTTGAAATGTGAGTTTGTGAATTGTTTGCTTTTGTTTAGCTATGCTGAAATAAATATAAATATAAATATAAATATAAATATAAATAGAAATAGAAATAGAAATAGAAATAGAAATAGAAATAGAAATAGAAATAGAAATAGAAATAGAAATAGAAATAGATATGTCTAGAAAGGGTCTGATTGCCTGCTCAATCAAAAGAAAATGCTTTATCTGATACAGTTTCTGTCTGAGAGTGATGGTGGTGTCATTTGAACGCTGTGTTTGGAAAGAGGGCTCTGAACCTATATACAAGAACTCAGGGAGGCACAAGAGTTGAACTGTTCACCATAATGACACTGAGTATATTCATTTTAGTACAAAAGATATGTGTTTCCTCTGAGATAATAAAATATTTATTTAGCTGCAAGAGTTTATTTCTTATATATATGAAATAAATACGCAATTTTTTGTACACTTGATTGTATATAAAGTGCAGCTGTTGTTTCTTTTAAACAAAAGCTAAGGGATTGAATAATATTGGTGGGTGGAGGGGTGGAATAGGTGTATCTGTGATACAGAAATGAAATGAGCTCTGAGGGGGGCAGTACAAAAACAAATTCTATTGTGAACTTCAATGTTGCTGTAAAAGTATGTAGCAGAACTGATCAATGAGAGCTGCAACACCAGACTTGCAGAGCTTTGTAAGAACTGGGCATAAGCCTAATTTGACAAGGTATTTTTTAAGCATACTGGGATGGTATAGTCAATCTCTTACTGTAGTGATACCTACCTCGAGGTTTAATGAAGCATAGAGCTAAAAATAATACTGCATACTATATTAGCATAAGCTTGGTTATTTTTTAAATTTTATTTTATAGCATTTTAAACTGTAACTGCTCCAAATTGCCTTTTGTCATTCATTTAGGGAAAACACTTTTAGAAATGCTGTAACCTGGTATTTATTGTGTTGTCATTTTTTTACTATGTTGTATAGATGGATAAAAAAATCTGTTATTCAGAAATATGTACTATTACACAGAAAAGCACCCAAAGAGTGTACTTCAGACTACTGAATTTATTCTGCCTGGGTATTTTTAAGGATATAAGAAAATTTGTGTGTGAAAGCAGCTCCCTACTTTGCTTAAAACAGCATTTTCCTTATGGAAAAAATCAGTCTAAGAATAAAACAGTTTTACTTAATTCTAGCAATTATATTTACAGTGGGAATTCCTGCTAAGTACTGTAGAAATTTAGATGTTGACAAATTTCAAATAATTCAATTATTACTTAATGCCTACTGGCATTTTCGATCAACAATCCCACAGCACTTTCCATAAAGTAGGCTCCAGGAATTAATTAATATATAATCAATAATCGCCTACTCTAGGGATCAAAAAAGCCATCTGCTCTGTGCCAGGAATATACCTGACAGTCTGTTTGTTGTTTTGTTTATTTGAAGGAAAGTGAAAACTACTTTATCTAGGAAAAAACCCAATGAGAAATACTTAAGTAAATGAACTGTACACCTATTTATTAAGAAGTTGGAATATTAGTAATATAGATACTGCCTTCCTAAGTGGTGATAAGCATTTTAAGAAAGTTTGTGTATTACAACTTACCTCAGAATTACCAACTTCAATAAGCTACTATTAAAAATTCATTTAAAATTATTTTTGACCTAAAAATTTTATAAACCTTACAATTAGAGGTTTCCTAAAAGGAAACACTTTTTTCCTAGAGATTTCTTCTAATCATTGGTGCTTTTTTGAGAGTGCTGCTAGAGTCATCTAACTAATTCAGTTCAAATTTCTGGATTTAATGTATAGAGGTTTTGAATGTAGCCTAAAAAAGAAAGACAAAGTGTTATGTTTTGATTAATTTTTATCAGTATAATGAAGACTGTTTGATAAGGCATGCCACTACACTGTACTAACTCTTGCTTTGAGACCAGATTTCCAGCTTCATTAAAGCCTGTGAACTGAAGCAGATTTACTTGTGTATGATTTAAGGCCTGACACAATGATTAGCAGTTCAAATTCCTACATAACACAACATTTCATTAATTCTGCCCAACGAGTCACTGGGTTGGAGTATATATTATAAGGAGACATCACTTTTAGGGCAGAGTTGAAGTGCTTTTCACCGTATCCCATGTTAAGTAGTTCCTGTTTTTTCCACTTCTTCCAATTGTCAGGGTATTCCTGCATTTCTGAATAAGGTACTCTGCAGTGGCATGCAAAATCAAAATGGAGAACTGATGTGGCTTTTTTCTTTTTCTGTGTTATTTTTAATTTGAGTTCAGCAGACAGTTCACCATTCAGCTACACAAAGAGCTGCATGGCAGAAGTGAGAGAACAGCATGAGAGTAGGTGTAAGTAGTAGAGGATGAGTGAGGAAAGGGCTTCCCACAGCAGCTCTGCTATCTGTGGTTGTTCTCTGCCCATTTTTCTCCTCTATACCATAGCTGGCAGAAAGCAGGGCAGAGCTGTACCTCACTAGCTGAGGTTCCCAGTCTAGCATTTTAGCATGATCTGACTTCTCAGCCAATTAAAGCAAATGTGCTTGACTGTGAGCTGAAAGAGTTCTGTTGTGGAAATGTCCTCGGGCAGAGGGGATGGCAGGGGAGCTGGGGGTAGCAATGCATTAAACCATGGCAGCTGTTTTCTGCCTTGTGCTTAGGTCAGAGCTCTCCTAAGTGCACCACGTGTTGAAAAATGTGCTACCCTGCTCGGTGATTTGTTCCGATACTATACTTCCTTAGGAGGTAAAAATTAGCATCTTCTTTCTGGATTGAATTCTGCTCATCTTCTTCTCATCTTGACCTTCTCCTATCAGAATGTACCAGCTTCAGTACTGGAATCTACTATTTAGAACCTAAGAGGATTTTTTGAAGAGTGTGGGCTAGGATTTGGATATTTCCTAGCTCTCTGATTTACTTTATAAAGTAAGCAGGAAGGTGTAAGTGTTAATTCAGGGGAAGAAATTTTGGGAAACGAGAGTAGGGCATGAAGAAAATGCCAACTAGGCTGTTTATTGGAAAGTCCATAAATAGGAATTAAGACTAACATTTCTATTATTAAAGATTTGTGTTTTTTAACAGATGACTACCACAAGCATAAAATAACAGAACAAAGAAGTATTTTTCTTCAAGTAGTGCAAACAGAAGTTCAAAGTGGATTATAACTTTATTTTGATGATTTATTTTAAAATTTATTTTTATATATATTTTCATTCAAAGAAGGAAACAGCTTGGATAATTAAGTAAAATAAACATGTTGAAAATAAGTTATGTGAAAATTATAAAAGGCTTTCCAAACCAGAAATAGATTAATGCTAGCAAGTGTACTCTGACCATGCATTTTAACATATAACCTCAATTAATCTTGAGTACAGTCCTTGAACACCATAATTCCAGCAATTAATAGAGGAAGTAGACTTGAAAGCATGGATATGTACAAAGGAAACCTAATTTTACTGGTTGATTAAATCTGAACTGTGTTGTCTTTGTAGACTTTGAAACAATGCAAACATAAATGCAAACTGTTGTTTAGTATTTGCTTACAATTGACCACCTTCGAATCTTTTCTTCTGAGCACAATATTTCTGGAGTTTTCCTAGTCCTCTAATGTATACATATAGGATTGTAACATGTAAAGCTTTCTATTCTGAATTTTGGAGACTTATTTACTCTAGATATGTTATGTTATTAAGACCCATTTACTGTAATGTTTTTAGTACATTTTTAATTTTAAGAAATATACCAGAATAAAAGAGTAAACATTGTGTTTCTCGAAGCAAAGGTTTTTATGTCAAATTAATCAGTATCTCTGAATGTTTAATAATAGTGGTTGTATCTAATCTCAGTCAAGAGCTACCAATGAATCACATACATTTATATAATTTATCTGACAGTAAAATGTGATCTTTTATAAGGATATGTGTTTAAATAAGATTAAGATTTCACTGGTTACAAACAGCTCTTTTGCTCCCATGTAAGTCCAAACCACTGAGGAAAGGAATTGGAGTGCCTCTAACCTATGTCAGAGGAGAAAAGAGTCAAGATTAGTTTTTAGTTCAGATCATTGATCTAGTTTATATGCAACAACAGAAATGTTTGTGCCAACTCAAGGGAGAAGGTAGGCACCAACAGCAAGAGAAAGTGACACCATCTGCTTCAGGGTGGATTTATGTGAGATTAAAGTGACCATATAAATAGAGCCTTAGAAATGAAACCTGTTGGCTGGAAGAGTCTGTTTCCTCAAATAGATTAATGATTTGTTTATACCAAGTTAAGCCACAAGGGAATCCTAAACAGGCTGTGTCTGCTTTCTGGGTAAGAGATGGCTCCACCTACTCATGCAATAGAAGCATTAACATCTATAAGAATCTGAATAGAAAATAATAGGAAATAATCTATTAGGATAAAATTAAAGTTAACATGCTGATTAAGTCAGAGTTCACAGAAATTTGCAAGGGGGAGGAAAACAGTACCTCATTCTGAAAGGAACATTCTGAAAGGGAAAGTTTAGGTATAAAGACTGGATGGGTCCCCAGGTCCTCATTCTCATACACAAAGACAGGCCTAAGAAAGTAGAGTCTGTATAAAAACAGACTCCTAGACAGATACGTGACCAAGTAGATAGCTGAGTAGTAGAAAAGGAGAGAAGTCTCTAAATTTTTCTAGACTTTATTTTAGGAAATGTGGGGTTTTTTCGTTTTTTTTTTTTTAAATCATCACCATATTATATATTGTGTAAATACACTTATTAAATGTAGCTACAAACCTGGGCAATGACAAATGCTAGGGCATCACATTCTATGGGGGCTGTAATACTTTAAGACTGCGGGAGCTGCTCAGGATCATAGAATACTTCTTAAGCATATCCAGAGAAAAGAGCATTAATCTAGGAGGCTGTGCTAGGCAGATTGGAAGGTAAAGCTGCTGTGAGAAAGAGAAGTCTTGTGATTATTAACATTAGCCAGAGGCTCTCTGCATATAATACGATGGTGGGGAGAGTGGGCGAACCCTGAGGATTTCCCATGCAATCTCTTATGACAGCATTTGAGTTAAACCAGTATGTGGGTGCAGATGCTTCAAATAACTGAAAAAAGCAAGTCCAGCACCACTGCAGTAAGTTAATGTTTAGCTTTCATGTGATGTTAAAACCTGTATTACTTGCTCATGTTACAGAGACTTGCCTTCAAAAGAAATTGGATAAAATTATTTATTATACTTTAAAGATGAATATTACACTGACTGTCTTGAAGAATTCACATTCTTCTCTGTAGCTTTTCAGTATTTTCATTTAGCTCATATATTCATTCCTTATATGTCCAGAATTCCTGGACACTTCAGTGTTTGCAACCATTTTTTTGTTTTTTTCTGAGTTATGCTTAATATGTAATAAGCTCCAAATTGTCACAGAACTGCAGGTGAATGTAAGAAGGTATTATAGAACCACATTTACCTTTTGACATTGTGAGTGACAAACACCGCATTGTACAACTAGCAGTAGATTTCTATCTTTTACAAAAATCCTGCATCACTAGAATAACAACATTTAGTGTTGTTATAGCTGGAAAGGAAATGAAAGAATTAATAGGTAGCAATAAATCAGCATAAATTCTACTGCTTGGACATCAAGATATACCAAAGCTTTGGTGTGGGCCTACAAAAATGGATAATATGTGAACTGCAGAATGGAAACGTGTGAATGGAAAGGCTGTAAATAATACATCAATATAACTTATGTTCTACCTGTGTGGTTTTTCTGCATCTGCCCCCAGTCTAGATATTCCTTTGGGTTTTCCACATCTTGTGAGAACCAAGTCAGTGCATGTTACATGATTACTGTTCTGGCTTATGTGGACTAGCTTTTCATGGGAGTTCTCTACTGAGACTCAACTGGGAATTTAACAGGTAGCTGAAAAAGGCTGAAACTGACTTAACTTTTTTGCATTTAGCAAAGCCTGGGCACAAAGAGTACTTGACTTGGAGAAGAACTAAACATTTCAGTGCTGGAATAAAGCACCTGCTCTCACAGATTATGAAGATCTCATGTACTAAGTGAAAAATGTATCCCCTAATGAACATATGCCACTAGCTGTTTGGATCTTGATGTAACAGGAATGAAACATTTAGATCCTTGCCAGCCATATGGAACCAACATTTCACAATTACTCCCAGCCTGTCATTCCAAGGCTTGGCATAGAGCACTGGATGAAGTAAGGGCTCGACATTATTCAGCAAAATGTTAAAATGTTTTGCTCTTTGGCCTCCTCTTGTGTTGCTGCTCTGTTGCAAGCCCATAACGCACCTAAACTTGTGTAAACTGTAGAGGGAGGTGATGCAGAAAGCACAGCCTGGGCCTGCTGAATAGGAAGAAAAGAAAACCCTGTGAGAGTCACTGGCTGTTACTAAAGCCAGGTTTGCTTTTGCAGGAGTGCCAAATCTTACTAATTAATTTTCAGATTTATACTTCAGGGTGATTCTGGCAGTGATTATGTTATTCAAAGAACAGTCACAGAATGTTCGTGAATCTTCAAGCACAAATCTCTAAATTCTTTGTGAGTTCCTAACATTTGATTTCCCTATACACATCTCTCCTTAACAGTAAGCTCTGCCAAGAAGCTGTGGCTTATCTTTACAGCAGTATTTTGTGACTTGTCTTTTCATCAAAGCAGTGCTCTTTGGTAAGTGCACTGAACACCAAAAGCCATAATGTGCTATTTTTTTATCCAGCACCTTGGTATAATCTTTGTGCCTGAAGTCTCATAGACAAAAACATCAGGACTGGAGATAACCAGCTTCTGGTTTTGACTCTGTTAACACACTGCATTAAAAGAAGTCATAATCAAGTCATAAACACAAGAAGACTGGACAAAAACCAAACCTTGCAGAAGGAAGGATGGTTTTACTTGAAACTTAATTGTGTTCCTACAAATTTCAATTGGACTGAGGCTTCCCACAATGCAGGAAGGGCTGAGAGATCCCCTGGTGAAGAAGAAATAGGTAACTTTTCCTCACTTTATGGCACCAATGTAGAGTTATAGAATAGCCATTAGAAGGGGTTAGAAGGAACTTGAAAGATCATCTTTTTCCAACTCTCCTGCCATGGGCAGGGACAGCTCTCAATAGACCAGGTTGCTCGAAGCCTTGTCCAACCTGGCCTTCAACGGAGGCATCCACAGCTTCCCTGGGCAACCCATTCAGGTTGTTCTCACCAACCTCACGGCAAAAAAAATTGCTTATCTGTGTTAATATGGGTCCAGGCAAACGCTCGTTCCTTAATTTGGAAGAACTATTCATTTTTGGGGTTTTGTGGGGCTGTTTTTGTTTTTGTTTTTTTAAGACTGTAAGGAGCCTGCGGCTGTTTTTAATACTCTGCCCAGTAAATGACAGGAGCCTGTTGGCAATCAACGACACGCGTTATTTATTAACTGACTTCTCCATGATTGCCCCCAGACAGCTGGCAGACGCGAGGGGAGTTCGGGGGTGGCTGTCGGCTCCACGGGCTCCGGGCGGCCCTGGCGGGGAAGAGGGATCGGGACAGCCCCAGGCGCTCGGGCGGGCGGGGCTCGCCTCGCCGCCTCAGCCCCGCCTCGCTCCCGCAGCCACTGCGCTCGCCCCTTGAAGCAGCGGCGTGAGCGGAGGCTGAGGCGGCAGCGCCCGCCCGCCGTGCCCGCTGACAGCCGCCGGTGCCCGGGACAGCCGAGGCGAGCCAAGCGGAGCGGAGCCGGCAGCGCGGCTGCAGCGGCAGGCGGGGAGCGCCCCTCACCGCTCCGCCTCCGACCGCCGCCCGCTGCGGGGATGTGTGATTGCCATGGCGAGGCGGCTCTTCCCGGGGGCCTGGCTGAGGAAGCCCCACTCCGCGCAGGTAGGCCGGCCAGGGGCCGCTGCCGGCGCCCGGCCCTCCCCGCCAAGTTCCCTCCGGAGCGGGCGCCCCCCGCAGGCTCCCGCCGCTCCCCCCGGCCCGGCCCGGCGCGGCCGCCGCTCCCCTCACGCCGGCGCCTGGCGGCGGCCGGGGCTCGGCTGTGCTCGGCTGCGCCGCGCTGCTCTCGGCCGGCGGGAGGCGGCGGCGTGAGGGGAGCGGCCGGCGGGTGTCGGGCCCCGGGGCCGCGGTGCCTCTCGCCGCCCGCCCGCCGGCGGGTCGGGCCTGTCCCGCCGCCTTCCCGCTGGACCTGTTACGCGGCGGGCGGCCCGCGGCTCCCCGCGCTCGCGGCGGGGCAGCGACACCTGCGGCACCGCCGCGCCCCGGAGCCCCGCGCTGTGCCCGCGCCCCTGCTCTACACCGATCGCCCCGCTGCAGCCATCCATCCTGCCACGCACGGACCACCGCGGGCAGGAGCAGCTCATGCCCTTTTTTGCGTGCCTTCTAAAATATTAATGTCAGGCACTTGTCTTCTGCTGCTCCATGCATTTCCTTATATGTTCGTAGAGACGCTTTTGAATTTCTATATGCAGATAAATGTTTGCATTGCTTCAGTTAGCAGAGTAAGGATGTTTTGGTTGGAAGTACTGTGGCTGTTAAGCCGTAGGAAGTTCTGCGGTGAAGTGTCAGTCAAGTCATGACGCTGTGGTAGCTTGATGGTTATCCACTGGGTTTCCCCTTATCAGCTGGGTTGTATTTTAACTAGATTGTAACTAAGGTGAGCATTTGTTGAGTTGGACGAGACAAATAATATTTACTTTTCTTATATACGCTGCTTATGTGTTTGTCATCTGTTGATATGCTTAGTGATCATTGGATTAAAAAAATTTAAATTTCATATTGGTGTCTTTTTAAAATCTTGAATGTTTGAATTTCTCCTCATCGGGAAAAGTTCCAGACAAGAAGAAATCTTCTCTTTCTGGAACTACCTGGAGTGGGATGTAATGTTTAATGAGAAGCATACAGATACAATTTTACCCTCTGTAGTATTTGTTTCATGGTATGTATCTGCAACTCTGGGTTCGTATCACTTGGGTTTTAAACCAAAAAAGATTACTCTAGGTCTATTTACTGAAATAGACATTTTTGCAATATTTGGATTCCCATGGCATAAAACCTTCAATACAAATAAAAATAAATTAATAATCTATACCCTACCTTTAAATTAGGAGTCTCCAAATTGTTTGCCTCCTTTGCCTTGCTAGTCTCTTTCTTATCATCATATGGCAATATCTGATGACATTTTTCTCTACTCTTCTCAAAAATTAAGGCCTTCCAAGCAAAATATGTGATTTTAAAACCTGCTAAGAAACAAGAAGACCACAAAATTATTTATTAGAAAAGCCAAGGAAGTTAAATGTCCATTTCTATTGCAGATTTTAAAAAAAAATCTGATTGTGCTTTCTTATACTGAGAGCTGATTTTGCGTATTCTACGAACTTGTTTTAGGAAATTTAATAGTGGCTTTGTGAATGTAAACGTATTTTCCTGTGTTAGTGAATGTATGTTGATAGTTGATGCATCCATGGAATGGCAGCAATATCGATATATTGGCTTTTCTTGTCACTGCATGTGACTGTTGGTACATGACAAATGTAGTCCTGATTTAACTGCACTGATTGCTGAGTGCTTTATTGAGATTTGTCTCCAAAGAAGCCAATGCTCTCTGAGTGTTAGACTTAACTCATTGAGGGCTCTGAGCAAGGTGGAAAGACTTGTGCAGTGTTTCTATGCAGCATTTCAAGTAGCACACTGGGGGAGATGTTTGTACAGCAGCTGTTGCTCCAGACTTCTTGAACATTATATTGTGAAATGAATTGCAAGAACATCAGGTTCTGTGAGACAGAACTTAATACTCGTTCCAGCTTCTTTGCCCTAATGGGAGCAGGATGTTAGGAGCTGGGTTGCAACAGATACTTTATGGCAAATTTCTCTTACTTTAGGCATGCTTTAGCTTTTGTGCAGAATGCAAGATCCATAGGTAATAAGTTGATGATCTTTGAGCCTAAAAAAGATGTCCTGCCATGTGTCAGTTCATGTAAAAGGAGCAGGGCACACTCTTAGCTATCTTAGTTCAGCCAAAAACTCAGTCTTAGGGCCTGCCTGACTAAACGTTGAAGAATTTATGAAGAATAGTAACTCTGAGGTACAAAGCTTTGCCATTGCTTAGACTGCAAATCATGTAATAATAGTAAACAAAAACAACAAAAATACCCTAAAACCTGACAAACTTTTAAACACCACAAAAATAATTTAATTGTAGCTATAGGATTTTACAGTTGGGTGGTAACACTGGGATTTTGTTTGACAAGGAGAGTTAGTGTCCCAAATTTTTTTAAGAGACATTGCCCTGAAGTTCTTTCTGATAATTGTAGTTACCAATTGTATTGTGAGGCTGAGGACTAATCAGCGTTATTGCTTATGGCAATAATAATTTAAAGAGCACTTGCATATGTGGAAGTTTGACTTTATAGATTCTGGACCAAGTTTACAGACTCTTGAAAGGTGCCTCATGGACTTCAGTAATGTACAAGACTGTATTTGAAGGGCAAAAGAATAAGCAAGTTGAAAGCCCCACATAGCACAAATTTCCTAAATAATCTCTTTGCTCTAAGATTTTAATCCATTCTGCTTTACTTAACCTTTTAAGGAGAGATGTCCCATTTTCCATCTTGGTCATTATTTTATTTCAAAAGATACGTCAGCTCTGTTTCCTCACTTTGGTTACTCAGGATACAAAATAATTCTGGCATAATCATAAATAACTGGCATAATCATAAGCATCCACTGTCTGCTTTGAAAGATGTGAAGGTGTCCTGTTCCTGGCATCCAAAACAGTGTGGGCTAATGCTCTCAGACATCATGTCAGCCTACCTGAGGTGCCTCCTGTGATAAACAAATCAACCTGAACAGAGAACAAAACAATTTCTAACATGATTGGCCTACCTTTTTTCATCTGTCCTTTTCTATTGCAGGCATGTAAGATAAATGGAGTGAGAAACTGATTTGAAGATTACTACACTATGGTTATATGAAATACTTTCCAGAATTAAGCTCTCTGTACTATTAAACAAAGAAACACTTTCATATTCTTTAACCATAAAGATGTTTCAAGTAAAATGTACACTCACCAAAAATCTGTCAAGTTATATGTTGCATGTTGATTCACTACCCTCCATATGCTTTGGAGTGCATCCAGGCTTGAGTTTTGCCAGAAGTGGTTTCCAGTTCTATTTCAGGGGATGAATGTCTAATTATTATTCAGTGCACATGACTTAGCAGAATATATAAGTGATGGAAGAAGTTGAATCTGTAACATCAAGCACTGCAAGTGCTTCCCTCATTCTTGCATTCCCTGGCTCATATTTAAGTCATGATGGAAGAACAGAGTCGAAAAAAGAAACTGTTTCCTTGTTTTAAACACTTTCTTCCTATTTTTGATAATTTTGGAACTCTCAGTCGTTCTGTTGCCCTAAAAATGTTCTTATGACAAGTTTCCTGGCAGTTTGTCACAGTTTCAAACAGAGTCCATCTATATGTGTTGTTCCCTAAATGCTGTCTTGGACTTCTTGCTCAGAAACGTGTTCCAGTGATCTGTACAGCAGGTGTAGGTCCCTGTGTTCAGGATGCATTGCCTGAGTGACCAAAGCAGCTCAGTAAAGCTCTGTCCCTGCATTAGGGCACTGTGTGCACGTGCCAGGTGAGTGAGCTATGTGTGTCTACACTCACAGACCCATCCTGGGAAGAAAATGAAAATTAGGTAGGGGAATGTATGGGAAGAAATCAAATAATGGGCATGCCTTTTGCTGAACACGATGAGGAAGTCCTTGTTAGAAAAGTAATTCCCTTTGAAGCAGAGAGTGGAACCTTGGTTGTCTGTAAGCAGAGAGATGCTGCTGTCCATGCTCTGAACTGGCTGGGCAGCTTTTGCAAGTCAAAAGCTGCATGACTCCATTGGCACAGTGCTGAGCTCAAAATAAATTCAGCTTCTCTGGAACTTCCTGCCAAATACATGATGTAGTCAGATGGCATTTAGGGCGGATTTTTGATCTCAAGTACATTCCCTTTCTGCCTAAGAAGTAGGACAGTATATACAGTATCTGTGCTGGGAAAATGGTCAGTATTCTGCAGTGGTCCTGAGGCCTGCAAGCCACTGCTGGTCTCTGAAGTTGTACTAAGTGTAAACAATAACACAAAATTTCATTAAACAGCACTTTGGTTTAAAGTGCATTATAAAGGTTCATGGCAGGATTCAGCACGAAACACTGAGGAATGAACAGGGTTTGTTGTCCCAGAAGCTTTAGATCCCATGCAGTTTTTACATATGAAACAGCTTTCCCTAAAATTGTCAGTTTTATTTCTGTTGATTTCTGTGCTTCATGTTCTGCTACATAGCAGAGTTATTAGAAATAGCTTTAAAAAACCTCAAAATATAAAAGCTGTCTCTAAAAAAAAAATCATTGGAATAAAAAGTTAATTGTAGCTCTCTCTTTTTTTAACCAGGTAGTTTTAAGATTGTCAAGTGAGTGTGTGTGAAGGCGTGAAGGAATAGGGATGCACAGCTGAGGCATGTGGCAGGACCAGAGCTTTATGGATTGGAATCACCTTGGGTCTTTTGAAACTGACTTTTGCTGGATATTTTTTTTCCAAGAGAAAGGGTGTATGATGGTTGTTATATTTTAATAAATACTAATAAATCATTGCAGCCTTTCTGGTTTAAAAAAAAATTGCTTATTTCAATCTGCTGCAGTTCTGTGTATCTATGTGATGGCAAAACTGCTTATCATTACTACCTTTCTTGGAACCTTTTCCAAACATATGGAATAATTTCTCTATGATGAACAGTCAAATTAGGACCTGTCAGTTTGGAAAAGAGATGGCATCACAGGAAGGTGTGTTATGGAGGTCTACAAAATCATGTCAGATGGGAACAGAGTAGACAGAGATTGTTCATTCTTTTCTTCCAATACATGAACTAGAGGGTCTCAAACAAAGCTAATATTAATCAGACTTCAGCAAAATAAAGTTGTCCCTGACCTTGGTAGTGGATAGTAGACCTGGGAATTAATTGCTGAATTTGTGGATGCTAAAAGCTTATGTGGATTTTTAAGAGAATCTGGGTAAATTGGTGAAAGATAAATGATTTGAGATTTCCTAAATATAGACTATCACATCTGGCTTAGCAAGTTCTTCTAGAGTAAACTGGGAAAACACTTGGTATATATAATATATGTTATCAGTCTTTGACAGTATCTTTTAAAAGCTATTGCTGAAGATGAGGATACTGATAGAAATGGATCTTATACTGACCAAATATAGCTGCCTTCATGCACTTTCCTTATATCCTGCTGCTAAAGCTGATCCTGATCTTCTAATTAGTTTCTGATCCTGATGTATGAAAATCAACCTATTAGCATACCAAACTCTGAGGAGAAAAAAAAAAAAAAAGAAGGAAAAGATCAACACACCCTTCCCACTTTGTAAGACACTTAGCTCTCCCTCAGTTCTTAATTTATAAATAATTTTTTTCCTTCTGCCCTGTGAAACTCTATTTGTGAGGCCACAGAAACAACAGGAAAGTCATGCATACAGTTGCGGGAAGGTGAAGGTGAGGCTAGTACAGAAGAATTTTATTTGCATAATTAAGTGTATTTCAAGAAAGGAGTGGGAGACTTCAGCACATGGAACCTGACCCTGATATCCACCCTGCTCATTGTATCTCTATCTTGCATATTTACACATTTACACAGATTATTTTTTTACTAAGTTCCTGGTCTGTTGGATTTGATTTATCACTAATGAAACATAGGTAATTTGTCTTAGAGAAATGTGCACTCAGTTGAGCTCTGGGAGTTTATGATTTTGATCAAATTGGTTCCTGCAGTCTGGCTTGCCCTGTGAGGGTCTGACACCTTTCCTTCTATCTATTTATATCTCAACTTTCCTTCTGTTTACATAAGTCAAATGGACCTCCGCTGTCAGTTTTGCTCACTGAAGGAAGCAAATGTTCCATATAATGCAGTCTGCTTATTTTATCACTGGAAGTCAAATTCCTTAAAGATGAAACAGTAAATGATGTTTACTGCTGCTCAGTGAATTACAAACAGTATTTCCTCTCTGTGTGCTCTAGGTCCGTCTGTCATACGTGCGGATAAAGTATCTCTTCATCTCCTGGTTAGTAGTGTTTATTGGCAGCTGGATCATGTATGTCCAGTACTCCACCTACACAGAACTGTGCAGAGGACATGACTGCAGGAAAATAATAGTAAGTATATTTAGTTAGTATAGCATAGTATAGCATAGTAAGTATATTTATTTAGTATAGCTTTCTGAAGTGTTTGACTAACTGTCAGTGCCACATGTGATTTAATCAAATTCTCATATTCCATCTTGCTGCAGTAAGATTACAACTTCAGTTACAGATAAAACCAGTTATGCCTCTTAACATTACTTTGGCATACGGTTATTAAATTTTTTCTTAGTTTTTTCTTACAAGACTTAGGTGTTGGAAGAGATACAGTTGTTGCCTCCTTTCTTAGGCAATTTGTTAAATATTTTTCTCCCTGTTTGTTTCAGTGTGATAAATACAAGACTGGTGTTATTGATGGGTCAGCATGTAGTAGTCTTTGTGCTAAAGAAACACTGTATTTTGGAAAATGTTTGTCAACAAAGCCAAATAACCAGGTAAGACCTTACTCATCCAACCTAGTTTTATTATTTCCCACTGAAATGTCATTGTCTGGAACGTCAGGTAGACCCTTAGGGTCAGCATGTTGAATCTGTTTAATACAGATTATTTCAAACTTTTATTTGCTGTGACAGGCAGAGTGTGTGTGTGAGTCCATATATATGTGTATATACATACCCACATATATATATATACACACACCTATACAGAGAAGATACACTGTAATACAAATTAATAGATATAATATGCACCTATATACTATAATATAAATTAGTCCTGTTTGTAGAGGGATATATGGTTATTTTATACTACATGTACTTTGGCAACATACGTTATGTTGAATCCTTCCACAGTTTGCCAGAATGTGCATATTTGTACATCATACTGCTTCTCTGTTGTTTCTGAATCACCAATAGAAGCAGCAGCCTTGTGAGAAGCTATGCCAAGGTGGCAGTGATGCCAATCTGTTGCTTGGGAAGCTGTCTGGTTTTTGACAGTGCAGTGCATCTGAAGTACCTGCAGTAGTGGGTTGACTTTGAAGCTGCCATTGTTCAAATTGCCATATTCATTGTCTGCACACAGGATTCAGTTTCTGATCTGTGTTGCCATTTGACTCTTGAAGCAGCGGTTGGAGGACAGGTGGTCTTCAGATGGACTTCTACAGTGTTTTATACCTTTCCCTTCTTTTTCTGCATAGATCTATTTAGGAATCTGGGGGAATCTGCAAAGTGTTATAAAATGCCAGATGGAAGAAGCTGCTCAACTTGATTTAGGTACTGACCCAGAACCAAGGAAGGAAATAGTCCTATTTGATAAACCAACAAAAGGAACCACTGTTGAAAAATTCAAAGAAATGGTATATGGTCTTTTTAAAGTAAGCATATTCTTATTTATTCTATTTTGACAGAAAGGCTTGTTTTCTTGAAGCTGGAGAGAATACCCTGTCGTATGACCCCCATTCAAGGGTATACTAGAAAAATAATCAGCACAAAAATAGTTCTTTCCAGAGGTGCTTATCTTGAAGTAACTAATTATCAGGGTTTTTTCCTTTCTCTTTAAAAGATGGAAGCTGGCATTCTTCTTGTACACCTATAGTTTTTGCTAGTATTGGTATAGAAAACATGATGTAAGGCTGATGTCAGTTGTCATGCATTACAGCAGCTTTGTCTATCAATGGTGAGAAGCAGGTGAGTTAGAGTAGGTTTTAGGAAAATTTGGAGAATTTTCCAAATGTTATAGTTGAAAATGGAACAGTTCTGATTCCAGCAATGGCTTCTTTCTCTGTAGTCCTACAATGGAGGTGGTTACATCAAATAACAAAATTAAGCATTTCATTGTAATTATGGGATTTGTACTCAGTTTTGTCTTGGTACCCTTAATAATTGGACAAGATGTAATTGATAACATTATTCCTCTATATTTTTAAGGTATAATCAGCCGAAAACTAAACCTGATCTAAACTTTTGAATTCTGCATACTTTTTCTTAGAGAATATTGAACAAGCTGCTTGATAAAACTTTTCTAAAGACTGATCCCAACAAGAACAATGATTGAATTTTAATATTTGCATTTTGAAGTGCAAAGGAAAGCAGTACTTTCAGAGGATTGTATGCTCGGTGCCTAAGAAAACAGAACAAAAAGGAAGCTCTGCAGGTCGCTGATGTTACATCCATAACCAATGAAAACCAGAACATACCCAGTTATTTGTATTATTCATAGAAGGAGAGTAGCAGGAGGTAGAGTGACAGATTGGGGGTAGATAATGAAGTCATACCTAATCTTTTTCATTTGTTGCTTTTAGGCAAAACTGGGTGAACAAGGAAATCTTTCAGAACTGGTTAATCTCATCCTATCTTTTGCTGATGGAAACAAAGATGGAAGAGTCTCTTTGCCAGAGGCAAAATCTGCATGGGCACTCCTGCAGCTAGAAGAGTTTCTGTTAATGGTGATCTTGCAGGATAAAGAGCATACTCCCAAGCTGATAGGTTTTTGTGGGGATCTGTATGTGACCGAAAGAGTTGAATATACCTCTCTCTATGGAATCAGCCTTCCATGGATTGTAGAACTGCTCATTCCCTCTGGCTTCAGAAGAAGCATGGACCAGTGGTTCACTCCATCATGGCCAAGAAAGGCAAAAATAGCTATAGGGCTTTTAGAATTTGTGGAAGATATTTTCCATGGACCTTATGGTAACTTTCTTATGTGTGACACAAGTGCCAAAAACTTGGGATATAATGATAAATATGATTTGAAAATGATGGACATGAGAAAAATAGTACCAGAAATTAATTTGAAGGAGATAATTAAAGATCGTCAGTGTGACTCAGATTTGGACTGCATTTATGGTACAGACTGTAGAACACTATGTGACCAAAGCAAAATGAGATGTACCACTGAAGTAATTCAACCAAACTTAGCAAAAGCTTGTCAGCTCCTTAAAGACTATCTGCTTCGTGGTGCTCCTTCTGATATCCATGAAGAACTAGAGAAACAACTGTACTTGTGCATTGCCCTGAAAGTCACAGCAAATCAGATGGAAATGGAGCATTCTTTAATACTCAATAATTTAAAAACTTTACTGTGGAAGAAAATTTCTCATACAAACGATTCGTAGCTTCTCCACCAGCAGAAGAGAATGAATATTGATGCCTGCCACTAGAGGTGGCCTAACACATTTGATGAAAACAATCTGCACCTTTTTAAAGAGATATTTCTTTACTCAGATTTTATTAATGGTTCTTTCAGTCCTGCCCTTCAGTCAGTAACTCATGACAGGGCTTCTCAAAGAATGAACATGCCACTGAATGATCAGGTAGAGGCCAGAAGTCCTCTGTTCAGTGCTGTGTTGTAGAAAAAAAACTCTGCATGCTTGACTGTTCTGTGCACTTTGTCAGATCCTGAACAGGTTGAAAGTGTTCACTGTGCCACCACATCAGCTGAGGGAACATCCTCCATTTTGTGAAAAACACTGCTCGCTTGTGAAATACCTGCAGAGGATTTTTTCCTAAGCAGTTTTATGAAAAATCACCACTACTGCAAGTAATGTGTCCAAGTCCAAGCTGCTGTTATGAATAAACTGAACTGTGAGATTGAAGTTTACTAATACCTTGGCATGGCAGAATTTGCACATTAAATAATTTTTTAACTGTGGAAAACTATAATTTTATTCTAGAATGGATAGGTTGCAATATGAGACAAATCAGATTCTGTTTACACATTGTTACCTCATGCTTATGTCTTGAATGTTTAAGTAGTTCAACATTTTTAATTAAGTCATTGTATGATGAGCCCTGTGGCAGCCAAGAATTTTAGAATATTATTTCTTAAGTCATCTGTATGGTTTAGCAGCAATACCAGCATCTGTTTTAAAAACTTCAGTGGAAATCTTTACCCAAATTAAGCTGTAGCAAATAGTGAAAAGCAAGTCTGTGGACTAAGCCATAGTACGAAAACTGAAGTTTGAAGTTGAATAGCTGACATGTCCAATCAGTTAAAAAAGGAAGTTTGCATAGTGTAGGAATCTGCTCTGACATGAGAAACAATTAATAGTTGTGGATAGTCTTGCCTCTTTACTGTCCCTTCCACATTTAGCTACAGACCTGTACTTCAGTTTTCTTAACTACTGCAGGAAATATGTAAGCAAGAGCTAGACCTGAATTTTAAGACAGAAGCTGGATTGTTCAGGATTGTGCAATATTGCTCAAATGGGAGCCTGAGATATTTTCCAGCTCATTCCTAGCTGTTACTAAGTGAGCTGCAGTGTTACTATTCTTTTTTTCTAGTAGCATCTATGAGTCACTGTTAAGACTCAAGTCAAAAGTAAATAAGTATCACCTAATCCTGCCACTCCACAAAGCATGACCACTCTACCACCTTTAATCTGCATCCTTGTATTTTTCAGATTTACATCTGTGTTCATAATTATGCAAATTGGATGTCCATAATACACATGAATACATGCTCAATACACCTCTGCTGAATGTTTAATTTAAAAGTGCTTTAGGTATGAAATTATGATTTTAATGGCAGTTTTCTGTATACTTCTGAATCCTGGCCCCTTAATTCATTTTCAGCAGAGCTAAGAAGAAGCTTTAAGCATTTGAAAGGTTAACTGCTCTAAGTATCCTGTCTTAAATCATTCCTGGAATGATGACACTGAAGTACAGTACCACTAAGTGATTTCTCCATACCAGATGTAATAATGTGCAGCTTGGGTTAGGATTGTTTTGTGAACATCGGCCTTTTAGTTTAAGAAATACTATGCTCATGCTAATTATTGTCTTGAACTTGCTAATGTGCTCAAACTATGAATTAATAAGTATTGGTAACCAGCACTGCACTAAAAGTGTAAAGTGGTCATGTTCTGGATTAAAAAAATCTGACAGTGACTACTACTTGGGCAGAGATTACTTAAAATACCCAAGGTCATTGGGTATCTTAACAACTGGAGAATGTTTAATAGTGCAGTTTGTTGTACAGAATCTTGATTTTTATTACTGTTGCATCAAGTTGAAGCTTTCAATGGGAAAAAAAATACATTTTGTTTACAGTAAACCACAGGCCTCTTTTTTTTTCGATAGCAGTATTTACACCAACTACAAGAATCTTAGAACAAAACATTTCTCCATGTAGCCTACTTGACTAGTGTTTAAACTGTGCAAACAGTTGAGTCTATTGGGAAACCTATTGGCACATGGAAGTGTCCATGAAGCTGAGAGGGAGGAGGCAGAACAAGGACTAGGCTGGTAAGGAATACTTCTCTTCCAGGTGGCTCAGGCTGCACACTGCAGAGGGAAACAGACTGGGCTCTGGGTGGGAGCCACCCTTCAGGATAATGATGAAAGCTGGTGATGGCTGAGGTGGGTGGACACAGAGAGAGGAGGCAGGACTGAAGAGGTGGACAGTGGCATCAGGGGAAGGAGGGGGGAGTGTGAGTGGTATAAAAGCCCAGGGGTGCTCCTCAGAGGGACCATCTCCAGCTGTTCCTGCACCAGGAATAAATGGCTCTGCTAAGGGAACCCTAGGGGTGAAATGGAAGGGAACGTGGTCTGGCTGCGTGAGAAGTGTGTGGGGAGTCAAGGGGAAAGGCTCTGCTGTGTAACTGCCAGGGAGTCTCATGAACATTTCCTTAACAAGGCCTCTGTACCTACCCCGTCTATGCAACTTAAAATGAATTCTCTTATCAACTAAATAATATGAAGTATTCAGCTCAAGACAGTACCTGTTTCAGTAGCAGCCAAAGCTGGAGTTGACAAGTGCCTGAAAGCTGTTACCTTTGGGCAGAAGCTTTAGACCTTACTGTTTTTTAGGAAACATCTTTTTTTCTATCATCCAGACATCCCTCCCCAAACATTAAGTATGCTGAAAGAATTGTGAAGGACAGGTACAGCCTTTTAAAAGAAATGTACATCTCTCTCTAGTTAGAAAGAGCAAGCTCTTATACTTAGTCCTTGATACTAACCATGCAAAAAATTAATTGAATTGACTTCCTTCTCCTCCTTACAGAAGTAATTCTGATGCAGCAGCCTTGGTCTTTGAAGTCTGTCACCTCTCTTCTCTGAAAACTCAATTCACACAGTAGTTTGAGAGGGGAGAAAAAAAATCCTTTCAGCTACAGAAAATCATAAAAAATATTTTCTATTTTTATAAAAGATATAAATAAGCTGATCTTACACAGTTGCTTCCTCAATAAATTTATTGCCACTTTTTCAGAACCTTCACAGAAAATTGTGGAAGTTGTTTTAACTCTCAGTTCTGCGTTCCTGGGCCCTGAGGAAGCTGGCCTTCTTCTGAGCAACACGGTCTTTCTTCTGGGCAAGGGACATCTTGGGACAGTTCCATCTGCAATGGAAGCACAGTGTGCAGTAGGTCGAAAGCAGCACTGCATCAGTGCAGTGGAGAAAATACTCCCACTTCTTTAACATGCTTTATTTCCTCATAATGATCTAAGACCGTAGTTATGGCACCACAAAAAGCATGGCTGGACAGTTATTTTCTCTGGAAGGAAACTCTGTACTCTCGGTGACTGAAGTATAGACATTATCAAGCCCAATGCAATAGCTGTATCTCGATTTCTTTTCTCCTACACCCTTAAAAATCAAAATAGCTTGGTACTGACAAAATACTCAATGAGCTCTCGGCTAAAGCAGCCTTCCCACTGAAAACACTGGGACCTGAAGATACATACTGTTCCAGCTATTCAAACCACAAGCATTGTTCACTTTGAATTTTTAAATAGTTAAGAGCTCTTGAATTTCCTATTTCTACTGCTAGAGTTAACTGCAAAGTTATACAGAACTGCTCGTATCTTAAGCTGGTCCAGAACACATGACTGGTGACACAACTGCAAAACTGCATTACTTGTTTTACTGTAACTAAGATATTGCCAACAGAGAAGTCACACAGATGTTAAAAGGAATAAGAATTTTACCTCTTTTTCTTGACTTCCCTCTTGGGTTTCTTTTCATGGACTGGATTATCCCGTATAGCAGCATGGGCTTTTTTATACATTTCTTCCATCTTGGAGAAAAAGAATAAAATAATTAAATTCACCATAGTGATCCAGTTTTAGGATTATCAGAAATCCAAGATTCTGTGCCTGCATTGTCCCCAGGCATTCAATAATGCTGCTCTGTTCCAAAGGCAACTCTGGCTCCATAACGGCACAAATTTTAAGAATACTTTTGCTGGTGGTTAATTAAGACCACTAAGATCTCAGCTGTGAAAAACGTTTTAGGTGTACAAAGAGCAAGTGTCTATCTAGTGACCTAAGTCCTAGACTCGCTATATTTGAATACAAGCTATAACTGCTGTTTGCTTAGAAAGCAGATGAAGTTGGCATTTACATTACTTTTAGAATGTATTAGAAAAAAAACTAGTAACGAGTTATGTCTATAAAAACCCCAAAACCCCACTGAAATGAAGGGACAGAGAATGAAGCTTGCTGTAGCATAAAAAGGGGGTATGAGGGAGCTATGTTTTAAAGCTCCAAGATCACTTACTAGGAGAACCATGCAAGAATATTACAGGCAGGACAAGCCATCTGGAAGGAGCTTAATACTTGGAAAAAGTAGAAGCAGCACCTCTGTATTCATACCCATCTTCTAGTATTTTGGTAACTAAAATGTGAAGCAGTACTAAAGTGACAGTCTAGACTTCCATGAAATGCTACCACGGGCTCTCTCTAGTCACCTGAAATAGCAGAACTCCCTTCTAGGGTCACACAAACAGCACCACAGATTTGACCCACAACCACATGCTCACTCTCAGTTACAAGCACTACAGCTGCAGAAACGACAGGTTGTGAGGCAGGACATGAAAAGAGCAGAGTCTGTACAGAAACTTCTAATTTAGTTTCTCTATTAGGGAGGGGAAAAAGTGGTCCAGCACAGATCTAGGTCCTGTAAGCCTGGATTTATATGCAGAATATTAGATTTCACAGCAAGCAAAGAAGTCCTACTTTTAGAAGTTCTACAGTAAATTATAGAGCCCTTAATGAAGGAAAAAAATACTTTCTTTACATGGGTAATATACAACATGAGTCACATAATTTTATGTATCAGACTTATTTGCATTATTACAGCAGTACTATGCAAGACTTATCAGCATGTCTATGAATGCCCAAGCTCCAGCAGCATCAACCTTACCCCGTCAGGTGTTACATTGTTCTTTATGTACTGGGAGAACTGTTTCTTGTAGGCATCTTCATCCTCCTCCATCAGGTACCGCATGTAGTCAGCCACGTTCTGGCCCATGATGTGCTTGCGGTGAACTTCAGCATTGAACTCTTTGCTTTCCGAGTCGTAGCCAGGGAAACGTTTGGTGCTGTCAAACAGCAGGTACAGGCACGTTAAGGCTCTAATTTAGAAGCTAAGATGCACACTGAAATGACTGATACATCAGATTCTCCTACAGATAACTGAGGGATAGGACCCTCTAATAAAAAAATAAAAGTTTTAAGTTCATCTCAGCTGCCATCAGTCCCGTCTTGAAACACTGCAGCACATCATATACACACCATGGACCAACTACGGTGTACTCAGTCACTGCAAGTATCATCATGTAGCAGCCAAGTCAGAAAAACTGGACAATTAGCAAAGAATAGGACAGCATGGGAGAGGGTAGGAAAACACACAAAAGAACTCAAGATTTTTTTTCCTCCACTGTTGCTAGCAGAAAGCAGCACTCAGCTGTAATATCAGTGTTAGGTAATAGTCAACAAATCCACATGGAAGTTCTCAATGAAGGTGGACTGCTCAGACTTACTGTTGTACTGACAACTGTAGCAAGTACCAGTGGGTTTGAACCTCTATGGTGTTTTTTCACAGTGAAGTTAATACCTACATACAATTTGGTGAAGACTTAAACCAAGCAAATACCCTTTGAAGATCTGACAAGGGCATTCACTTGATTTTTAGTAAAAGCAACAAGATAGCTCTTTAGTTTCTACAAGTTTCATAACATCTCTTGACAGTCTTATGATTCCCAGCAGCACTATCAAAATTGCATTAGTAGATTAAAAACCAACCAACAAAAGACCTCCAAACCCAGAACCTAATTACATAACCATTACCATGTCAGTACAAAATTATTTCAGCATAAATTGATTAGTATAAGTAGACCGTCACATACAGAAGCATCTCAGGCTAACCCTGAAGAAATTCTTTGTAACACACATTACCTATGAGGGATAGACAGCCCCCCATCCACTGCACCCTTCAGAGCACCAAAGACTTTGTTTCCAGTGGTAGTTCTGGCAAGACCTGCATCCAGGTAGCATGTAAAAGCACCAGGCTTGCCATCCACACTTTCCACATTGTACTCATCACCAGTGACTTCAACTTGACCTTCATAGATCTTATCAAGGCCAAATTTATTCAGAAGCTGCAGGGAAAGAAAATGGACTTTTGAAATTCCCTCCGTTTTTATTGATAATAATAGAATTACCACTACTTTAAAATGTAAATTTGCACTAGAATACTGCTTTTAACGAATTTCTTTACAGAAAGTATGCACCCAATACTAATAACAAAGCTCTTTACAGCCATCACTGTAGGCGCATCTTAAGTTCCAACATTCTTTTTCTACAGGTATACCACTGAACTTGAAATTCATGAACCCTTAAATTCATTTCCCATTCATGGAAAATGGATGGCTGCTGTTCATGTGTTTTTGAACTCTACAGGGTCCATTTCTTACATTTTTATCCTCACTCCCTCCCTCCCCTCCTCTACCAAACTTAAAGGGCTGAGACATAAAACTGGGTTGCTGCAGCTGAGATTGCAAGCTGTCATACCTCTCACTGTAACTTGACACAAGTCACAAGACACATCAAATCTATTATGGCAGCAAAAGTTACAATTCTGAGAACCCCAAAGACTGAGGTGGGCTGACGTAGCCGGGGAGGAAGCCGTGTGTCCCTTCCCAGAGAAGGCAGGGCAGAGAGCAGCAGCCCCAGGGCTGTGCAGTACGTACCCTGCGTGCCAGCAGCAGGCCGGTGCAGTAGGCGGCAGCGTAGTTGGTCAGGCCCACCTTGACGCCGTACTTGGGCAGCTCGTGGGCGTAGGCAGCACACACAATCATGTCCCCCTCGATTCTGGCATAGGCAATCTAGCAACAAACAAACGTTACCGCTCCACCTCTGGGGCTCCTGCATGGCTCCTCTGACACCTACTCAAGCTAACACGAATACTGGATCTGAGTGTGCAAAAACCTGCCAACCTCCACCTGCAAGCTCAAGGAGCAGTGCTGCTTGCATTTCTTGGTGGGGGTTGTTTGTTTTTGCAAAAGAAGTAATCAGCTCAAGTAAAGACACAAAGAATTCAAATCTGTATTAGCCCAGCTAACATGTCTGTCAGCACCAACTGGTAATTATCTTTCCACATAGATCAAGAGGCCAGAAACTGCCTAGAAAAGCAAGATTTCAAAGAATCATTATGAATGGGAATGAATTTTGTCCTATTTTCTAATACATTTCAAAAAATACAAGAAGCATGTGACACTTTGTGGTTACACTGTTAGTAACCTTATGGAATGATTTAATTAACGGCAGTCTTGAGACCACCATCATCCCAGGGTCTCTTGTGGGACAGCAGGACTATCAGATACATTTCTGCTGTTCCTTTCATGTACAGAACCTTTTCATTTTGACTCTCACATTTCTCTACATCCAAATGTTGTCCCATTTCTGCAGGACTCTGACATACTGAAAAGGCACTATCAGACAGATGTAAGCCCTGCCACCACTGATTTTCACTTTGGGTTACAAAGATAAAGTAACCTTATTAATGACTGAACTGACTTTTCTCAGTAGTTAACTACTCTATGAAAAAACAAGTTAAACTTAGCTGCTTCTTCTTTGAGCTCAACAATATATATTTATTATACAACAAGCATTCTTAAGTTTTTAACTTCCAAATAGTCAAAACATTCTAAAAATTAAACAAGAAAGGTGAGCCACAGTAAGGAACTGCATATGATGCTACACACAACCACATACTTAATGACCAGGAAAAAGTGCCTATTGCTCTTGTTTACCAGCCTCCTTTCATCTCACAGGAAAGCCATCATAAGGCCTCAGTGCTTCATGTGAGCCACACATCATAGAAATAGAACTCTCGAAAGAGATACAGCACAAGTCAGTGCAGGTCGACAGGTCACACTGTCAACTTGGCTGTCTTCAGCCAAGCAAAAAAGCACCTCTTATTGAAGCCCTTTAAATACAGCAGAAAAAACCCCCCCCAAAAAAACACAGCCTCAGAGACATCTTCCCTTTCCCAAGAATGTTCTACTTATCCCAGAATCACTAAAGCAATACAATCCTACACTGCAAACAACCTCACAGCAAAAGTGCTAACACTTGTAAAACATTTTTTCTAAAATGCACACGGTTTATTACTGAAGTTGTAATAACACTAAATACTGTCCTCCTCTAAGGAGGACAATACAAACACTGAGCAGACCCAGCCTAAGAAACCCCAGGTGCTCCAAGCGTCCCTCTGTGCTGACCTCACCCTGGCAGGTGAGCAGCAAACACCGCAGGCCTTACCTGGCAGATGATGTCTCTGTTGGTAACACGCACAATCATCCTGTACTTAGGAGTGTTGTACTTGTTTTTATCCTGAATTACCAAACGTTTGCGAGCATAGTAATCAGTTTTTCCCTCTGAAAAACAGTTGCAGTGTGCAAGATGCGTGAACAAAGTAGGAATATTCACCAAGAGCATTTAATTGTGTGTTACAGAGAATTTAATACCTCTCCTTCTCCTGAATTTCACTTGGTATCTCTTGAAGTATGCCTTATTCTTGACAACTTTCACGAACCCCTTCGGTAAGAAACATAAACTACGTGTTATTAACATATAACCCTGTAAGGCAAGGCCATTCTAACTAAATAAACGTCATGAATAAAACCGAAGTGCAATCGTACGTTTAGGTACGTTTTCTCGTACGTTTAGGTAAAAAGAGCACCATAAAAACGAAATGAGAAAAAAATCCACCCGGCACATAAAACGCCATAAATTCTACCCCTCCCACAGGAACTAATGTTTCAATAAAAAACCAAAATGCATCTTTTACCAAAATATCTTTTAGCTGAAGGCCAGTCCACACGGACCGGACCGGCCCGTGCTCATTTCCTGGCACTCCCGCACACCCAGTGACTTCTCCGGCCCGTTCTGTCACGGAGCCGCCCCCCCGGCAGCCCCCGCGCCCTCAGCCAGCCCGACAGCCGCACGCCGGGCCCGGCGCGGCTGCAGCAGGGCACCACGGGCTGCATCAGCCCCGGCCCGCGGCTCGGCCCCGACCCAGCCGGCACCGGCGGGGCCCGGCAGGACACGGCCCGTGGGGGCAGCACGGCCGGTAACGGGGCCGGGCCGGGCCCCGCCAGAGCCCCTCGAGCCGCCCGCGGCGCAGCCCCGGCAGAACGGCAGCCATTGCCACGCCGGCGCCCGACGGCCGCCCCGAGCCCGCGACAATCGGGCTCCATCCGTGCGGGCGGCGCGGCGCGGCGGGCGCGGAACGACGGACGCGATGCCCCCGAGCCCCCCCGTGCCGATACTGACCATCGTGCCAGGCACTGTCCGGTCCCTCAGGCCGGGGCCCGCTCTGCACAACGACTGCGCTCGGCAGCAAACGGGAAAAGGCCGCGCGCGCCGCGCAGCCGCAGCTCCTGCCCTGCCCGGCGGGGCGGGGCAGCCCGCGCGCCCTGCTGCCCCCTGCCGGCCCGGCGGACCGACCGCGGGCGGGCCGAGCAGCGCCGCCGGACACCGGTGGCTCCCGCCCGGAGCGCTCCTGCGCTGCCCGCCGAACCCCGGAGCACGGGCCCGGAGCCCCTCGGGTGCCCCTACACGGCCAGCACTGCCTCCTGCCGGGGGCCGTCACTGCAGGAAACACTGAGGTGCTGGAGCGAGTCCGGAGTCTGGAGGACGGATGGGTGCTGTGAGGAGGAGCGGCTGAGGGAGCTGGGGTTCAGCCGGGCAGAGGGAGGCTCAGCGGAGACCTTCTCACTCTGTAGGACTGCCTGAGAGGAGGTTACAGCAACATGGGGGTCGGCCATGGTAACCAGCGATAGGACAAGAAGACGTAGCCTAAAGTTGCACTAGGAGAGGTTTAGGATGGACATTGGTTTAGGATGGACATTTCTCCACAGAAAGGGATATTGAACGTTGGAATGGGCTGCCCAGGGAGGTAGGTGGTGAAGTCACCGTCCCTGGATGGGTTTAGGACTGGACTCAGCACCATGGTTTAGTTGACAAGGTGGTGTTCAATCAAAGCCCTGACTTGATGATCTCAGAGGTCTTTTAATTGATTCTGTGATATCAGAGAAAACACAATTCTGAGGAAAAAATAATATTGCTATCATCTAATGTCTACACATAATGCATTATAGCTTCCAAGTCTCCTTATGTTAAATGCCGGGGTAGTTATTAGCCAGGGATATGTCACAGAGAAGGGGTTCTTAAACAGAACAAATCCATAGATTTGGTCTTCTTAAAAGTCACCAATTATGTATATTTTAATTCCTGTCATTTTCTAGGGAAAATTCCCACAATCAATCAAGCAACAAGTAATTTAAAACATCAAGCCAACCAAAATCTGAGTTGAATACTGTTCTTACATTAAATTATTGCTTCTTGGGATTATTGATATTTTATGAATTAAAGCAATAATACAGATTTGCATATATATATATATATATATATATATATATATATATATACACATACACTAGATCAAACAGGTCAAGTGGCATCAGACAGTAATGAATCTTCATTCCTGATGCATTTGTCTGCATATGCTCATTCATTCATTTCACTAAAATAATACCAGCAAACCACTTTGCTAGTAATACATAAGCTAATATTTAAAAATAAATTAATTTGATATAAATAACCAAGAAAATGAAAAAAAAAATGTTTCCTACATCGGGCAAGTACCAGTGTGGTTCCTACTTGGTAGGGACCTGCTAGCTTCAGAAGTAATTTAACTGTCTGAAAGGGTGTTGTAGCAAGATGGAGATTGGCCCCTCCTCCCCGGCAACTAGTGACAAGAGAACATAGCCTCGAGCTGTGCCAGCGGAAGTTGAATATCAGAAAGAATTTTTCCCCTGAAAATGTGGTTAAGCTTTGGAAGTGGCTGTCCAGGTAGGTAGCATAGTCACAATCCCTGGAGGAGTTAGAGAAATGACTGGATGTGGCACTTAGTGCCTTGGCCTAATTGACAAGGCGGTGATCAGAGGCTGGATTCAATGACCTTGGAGATCTTTTCAACCTAAATGAAAAATTATTCTGTGATCTAATAATGAATTGTAGAAAGTTCAGAATTCTACGTGCTTTTCAATTTGTCCAGAAAGTATCTCTAGCAGAGCACATTGTTTTTTCTCCCTTCTGACATGTAAATCCATAGTCTTCAAAAAGTCTGCTGCTACTACTGGGCAACTATTTCCATGACAAATGCCTCACAGACAATGGTATCATAAGCAAGACTCGTTAGTCTTTTTGTTAAACAAGGGAAAACAAAATCTATTTCTTGTTCTTCTCTGTAAGAAGACTTTTTACTCCTCAAATAGCTCACCACGGAAAAAATCAACCTATTAACCTACCACACCCAGGTGCTTTCTTGCTCATTACCACCCTGCCAAACGCAGACTCCAGCTGGTTTTATTAGCCCCACCCCAGCATCTCATACAAATTCAGGATAAGTGGCTCCTCTGGCCTTTAGTGACAATGTCTGTTAGAAGGGTGACTGCTGTTCATGCACACTCTGAAGATGTTAAGGTAAAAGCTAGTATTTTCAATGCTTTAATGAAGTACCTTTTATTCATGGCACATTGACAGGGGAGTATAAGCTTTCTTTTTTCCCTTTAATGCAATTCCTCAATTTCTCTTGTATGTGGTATTTTTATTTAGGTGTGTTCTGCAAGGTATCAAGCAGGGGTTTTAGACCAATGTCTAGTATTTGTAAGTCTCTT